>NW_026562190.1:600000-967500 GCF_027943255.1 Anastrepha obliqua
TCAAAGTCAAAGTCAAAGTCAAAGTAAAGGTCAAAGTCAAAGTCAAAGTCAAAGTCAAAGTCAAGGTCAAAGTCAAAGTCAAAGTCAAAGTCAAAGTAAAGGTCAAAGTCAAAGTCAAAGTCAAAGTCAAAGTCAAAGTCAAGGTCAAAGTCAAGGTCAAATTCAAAGTCAAAGTCAAAGTCAAAGTCAAAGTAAAGGTCAAAGCCAAAGTCAAAGTCAAGGTCAAATTCAAGGTCAAAGTCAAAGTCAAAGTCAAAGTCAAAGTCAAAGTCAAGGTCAAAGTCAAAGTCAAAGTCAAAGTCAAAGTCAAGGTCAAATTCAAGGTCAAAGTCAAAGTCAAAGTCAAAGTCAAAGTCAAAGTCAAAGTCAAGGTCAAAGTCAAAGTCAAAGTCAAAGTCAAAGTCAAAGTCAAAGTCAAAGTCAAAGTCAAAGTCAAAGTCAAAGTCAAAGTCAAAGTCATAGTAAAAGTCAAAGTCAAAGTCAAAGTCAAAGTCAAAGTCAAAGTCAAAGTCAAAGTCAAAGTCAAAGTCAAAGTCAACGTCAAAGTCAAAGTCAAAGTCAAAGTCAAAGTCAAAGTCAAAGTCAAAGTCAAAGTCAAAGTCAAAGTAAAGGTCAAAGCCAAAGTCAAAGTCAAGGTCAAATTCAAGGTCAAAGTCAAAGTCAAAGTCAAAGTCAAAGTCAAAGTCAAAGTCAAAGTCAAAGTCAAAGTCAAAGTCAAAGTCAAGGTCAAAGTCAAAGTCAAAGTCAAAGTCAAGGTCAAAGTCAAAGTCAAAGTCAAAGTCAAAGTCAAAGTCAAAGTCAAAGTCAAAGTCAAGGTCAAAGTCAAAGTCAAAGTCAAAGTCAAAGCCAAAGTCAAAGTCAAAGTCAAAGTCAAAGTCAAAGTCAAAGTCAAAGTCAAAGTCAAAGTCAAAGTCAAAGTCAAAGTCAAAGTCAAAGTCAAAGTCAAAGTCAAAGTCAAGGTCAAAGTCAAAGTCAAAGTCAAAGTCAAAGTCAAAGTCAAAGTCAAGGTCAAAGTCAAAGTCAAAGTCAAAGTCAAGGTCAAATTCAAGGTCAAAGTCAAAGTCAAAGTCAAAGTCAAAGTCAAAGTCAAAGTCAAAGTCAAAGTCAAAGTCAAAGTCAAAGTCAAAGTCAAAGTCAAAGTCAAAGTCAAAGTCAAGGTCAAAGTCAAAGTCAAAGTCAAAGTCAAAGTCAAAGTCAAAGTCAAAGTCAAAGTCAAAGTCAAAGTCAAAGTCAAAGTCAAAGTCAAAGTCAAAGTCAAAGTCAAAGTCAAAGTCAAAGTCAAAGTCAAAGTCAAAGTCAAAGTCAAAGTCAAAGTCAAAGTCAAAGTCAAAGTCAAAGTCAAAGTCAAAGTCAAAGTCAAAGTCAAAGTCAAAGTCAAAGTCAAAGTCAAAGTCAAAGTCAAAGTCAAAGTCAATGTCAAAGTCAAAGTCAAAGTCAAAGTCAAAGTCAAAGTCAAAGTCAATGTCAAAGTCAAAGTCAAAGTCAAAGTCAAAGTCAAAGTCAAGGTCAAAGTCAAAGTCAAAGTCAAAGTCAAATTCAAGGTCAAAGTCAAAGTCAAAGTCAAAGTCAAAGTCAAAGTCAAAGTCAAAGTCAAAGTCAAAGTCAAAGTCAAAGTCAAAGTCAAAGTCAAAGTCAAAGTCAAAGTCAAAGTCAAAGTCAAAGTCAAAGTCAAAGTCAAAGTCAAAGTCAAAGTCAAAGTCAAAGTCAAAGTCAAAGTCAAAGTCAAAGTCAAAGTCAAAGTCAAAGTCAAAGTCAAAGTCAAAGTCAAATTCAAGGTCAAAGTCAAAGTCAAAGTCAAAGTCAAAGTCAAAGTCAAAGTCAAAGTCAAAGCCAAAGTCAAAGTCAAAGTCAAAGTCAAGGTCAAAGTCAAAGTCAAAGTCAAAGTCAAAGTCAAAGTCAAAGTCAAAGTCAAAGTAAAGGTCAAAGTCAAAGTCAAAGTCAAAGTCAAGGTCAAATTCAAGGTCAAAGTCAAAGTCAAAGTCAAAGTCAAAGTCAAAGTCAAAGTCAAAGTCAAAGTCAAAGTCAAAGTCAAAGTCAAAGTCAAAGTCAAAGTCAAAGTAAAGGTCAAAGTCAAAGTCAAAGTCAAGGTCAAATTCAAGGTCAAAGTCAAAGTCAAAGACAAAGTCAAAGTCAAAGTCAAAGACAAAGTCAAAGTCAAAGTCAAAGTCAAAGTCAAAGACAAAGTCAAAGTCAAAGTCAAAGTCAAAGCCAAAGTCAAAGTCAAAGTCAAAGTCAAAGTCAAAGTCAAAGTCAAAGTCAAAGCCAAAGTCAAAGTCAAAGCCAAAGTCAAAGTCAAAGCCAAAGTCAAAGTCAAAGCCAAAGTCAAAGTCAAAGTCAAAGTCAAAGTCAAAGTCAAAGTCAAAGTCAAAGTCAAAGTCAAGGTCAAAGTCAAAGTCAAAGTCAAAGTCAAAGTCAAAGTCAAAGTCAAAGTCAAAGTAAAGGTCAAAGTCAAAGTCAAAGTCAAAGTCAAGGTCAAATTCAAGGTCAAAGTCAAAGTCAAAGCCAAAGTCAAAGTCAAAGTCAAAGTCAAAGTCAAAGCCAAAGTCAAAGTCAAAGTCAAAGTCAAAGTCAAAGTCAAAGTCAAAGTCAAAGTCAAAGCCAAAGTCAAAGTCAAATTCAAAGTCAAAGTCAAAGTCAAAGTCAAAGTCAAAGTCAAAGTCAAGGTCAAAGTCAAAGTCAAAGTCAAAGTCATAGTAAAAGTAAAAGTAAAAGTAAAAGTAAAAGTCAAAGTCAAAGTCAAAGTCAAAGTCAAAGTAAAGGTCAAGGTCAAAGTCAAAGTCAAGGTCAAATTCAAAGTCAAAGTCAAAGTCAAAGTCAAAGTAAAGGTCAAAGTCAAAGTCAAAGTCAAGGTCAAATTCAAGGTCAAAGTCAAAGTCAAAGTCAAAGTCAAAGTCAAAGTCAAAGTAAAGGTCAAAGCCAAAGTCAAAGTCAAGGTCAAATTCAAGGTCAAAGTCAAAGTCAAAGTCAAAGTCAAAGTCAAAGTCAAAGTCAAAGTCAAAGTCAAAGTCAAGGTCAAAGTCAAAGTCAAAGTCAAAGTCAAAGTCAAAGTCAAAGTCAAAGTCAAAGTCAAAGTCAAAGTCAAAGTCAAAGTCAAAGTCAAAGTCAAAGTCAAAGTCAAAGTCATAGTAAAAGTCAAAGTCAAAGTCAAAGTCAAAGTCGAAGTCAAAGTCAAAGTCAAGGTCAAAGTAAAAGTCAAAGTCAAAGTCAAATTCAAACTCAAAGTCAAAGTCAAAGTCAAAGTCAAGGTCAAAGTCAAAGTCAAAGTCAAAGTCAAAGTCAAAGTCAAAGTCAAAGTCAAAGTCAAAGTCAAAGTCAAAGTCAAAGTCAAAGTCAAGGTCAAAGTCAAAGTCAAAGTCAAAGTCAAAGTCAAAGTCAAAGTCAAGGTCAAAGTCAAAGTCAAAGTCAAAGTCAAAGTCAAAGTCAAAGTCAAAGTCAAAGTCAAAGTCAAAGTCAAAGTCAAAGTCAAAGTCAAAGTCAAAGTCAAAGTCAAAGTCAAAGTCAAAGTCAAAGTCAAAGTCAAAGTCAAGGTCAAAGTCAAAGTCAAAGTCAAAGTCAAAGTCAAAGTCAAAGTCAAGGTCAAAGTCAAAGTCAAAGTCAAAGTCAAAGTCAAAGTCAAAGTCAAAGTAAAGGTCAAAGTCAAAGTCAAAGTCAAAGTCAAGGTCAAATTCAAGGTCAAAGTCAAAGTCAAAGTCAAAGTCAAAGTCAAAGTCAAGGTCAAAGTCAAAGTCAAAGTCAAAGTCAAAGTCAAAGTCAAAGTAAAAGTCAAAGTCAAAGTCAAAGTCAAAGTCAAAGTCAAAGTCAAAGTCAAAGTCAAAGTCAAAGTCAAAGTCAAAGTCAAGGTCAAAGTCAAGGTCAAAGTCAAAGTCAAAGTCAAAGTCAAAGTCAAAGTCAAAGTCAAAGTCAAAGTCAAAGTCAAAGTCAAAGTCAAAGTCAAAGTCAAAGTCAAAGTCATAGTAAAAGTAAAAGTAAAAGTAAAAGTAAAAGTCAAAGTCAAAGTCAAAGTCAAAGTCAAAGTAAAGGTCAAGGTCAAAGTCAAAGTCAAGGTCAAATTCAAAGTCAAAGTCAAAGTCAAAGTCAAAGTAAAGGTCAAAGTCAAAGTCAAAGTCAAGGTCAAATTCAAGGTCAAAGTCAAAGTCAAAGTCAAAGTCAAAGTCAAAGTCAAGGTCAAAGTCAAAGTCAAAGTCAAAGTCAAAGTCAAAGTCAAAGTCAAAGTCAAGGTCAAAGTCAAGGTCAAAGTCAAAGTCAAAGTCAAAGTCAAAGTCAAAGTCATAGTAAAAGTAAAAGTAAAAGTAAAAGTAAAAGTAAAAGTCAAAGTCAAAGTCAAAGTCAAAGTAAAGGTCAAAGTCAAAGTCAAAGTCAAAGTCAAAGTCAAAGTCAAGGTCAAAGTCAAAGTCAAAGTCAAAGTCAAAGTAAAGGTCAAAGTCAAAGTCAAAGTCAAAGTCAAAGTCAAGGTCAAAGTCAAGGTCAAATTCAAAGTCAAAGTCAAAGTCAAAGTCAAAGTAAAGGTCAAAGTCAAAGTCAAAGTCAAAGTCAAGGTCAAACTCAAGGTCAAAGTCAAAGTCAAAGTCAAAGTCAAAGTCAAAGTCAAGGTCAAAGTCAAAGTCAAAGTCAAAGTCAAAGTAAAAGTCAAAGTCAAAGTCAAAGTCAAAGTCAAAGTCAAAGTCAAAGTCAAGGTCAAAGTCAAAGTCAAAGTCAAAGTCAAAGTCAAAGTCAAAGTCAAAGTCAAAGTCAAAGTCAAAGTCAAAGTCAAAGTCAAAGTCAAAGTCAAAGTCAAAGTCAAAGTCAAAGTCAAAGTCAAAGTCAAAGTCAAAGTCAAAGTCAAAGTCAAAGTCAAAGTCAAGGTCAAAGTCAAAGTCAAAGTCAAAGTCAAAGTAATGGTCAAAGTCAAAGCCAAAGTCAAAGTCAAAGTCAAAGTCAAAGTCAAAGTCAAAGTCAAAGTCAAAGTCAAAGTCAAAGTCAAAGTCAATGTCAAAGTCAAAGTCAAAGTCAAAGTCAAAGTCAAAGTCAAAGTCAAAGTCAAAGTCACAGTCAAAGTCAAAGTCAAAGTCAAAGTCAAAGTCAAGGTCAAAGTCAAGGTCAAAGTCAAAGTCAAAGTCAAAGTCAAAGTCAAAGTCAAAGTCAAAGTCAAAGTCAAAGTCAAAGTCAAAGTCAAAGTCAAAGTCAAAGTCAAAGTCAAAGTCAAAGTCAAAGTCAAAGTCAAAGTCAAAGTCAAAGTCAAAGTCAAAGTCAAAGTCAAAGTCAAAGTCAAAGTCAAGGTCAAAGTCAAAGTCAAAGTCAAAGTCAAAGTCAAAGTCAAAGTAAAGGTCAAAGTCAAAGTCAAAGTCAAAGTCAAGGTCAAATTCAAGGTCAAAGTCAAAGTCAAAGTCAAAGTCAAAGTCAAAGTCAAAGTCAAGGTCAAAGTCAAAGTCAAAGTCAAAGTCAAAGTCAAAGTCAAAGTCAAAGTCAAAGTCAAAGTCAAAGTCAAAGTCAAAGTCAAAGTCAAAGTCAAAGTCAAAGTCAAAGTCAAAGTCAAAGTCAAAGTCAAAGTCAAAGTCAAAGTCAAAGTCAAAGACAAGGTCAAAGTCAAGGTCAAAGTCAAAGTCAAAGTCAAAGTCAAAGTCAAAGTCAAGGTCAAAGTCAAAGTCAAAGTCAAAGTCAAAGTCAAAGTCAAAGTCAAAGTCAAAGTCAAAGTCAAAGTCAAAGTCAAAGTCAAAGTCAAAGTCAAAGTCAAAGTCAAAGTCAAAGTCAAGGTCAAAGTCAAAGTCAAAGTCAAAGTCAAAGTCAAAGTCAAAGCCAAAGTCAAAGTCAAAGTCAAAGTCAAAGTCAAAGTCAAAGTCAAAGTCAAAGTCAAAGTCAAAGTCAAAGTCAAAGTCAAAGTCAAAGTCAAAGTCAAAGTCAAAGTCAAAGTCAAAGTCAAAGTCAAAGTCAAAGTCAAAGACAAGGTCAAAGTCAAGGTCAAAGTCAAAGTCAAAGTCAAAGTCAAAGTCAAAGTCAAGGTCAAAGTCAAAGTCAAAGTCAAAGTCAAAGTCAAAGTCAAAGTCAAAGTCAAAGTCAAAGTCAAAGTCAAAGTCAAAGTCAAAGTCAAAGTCAAAGTCAAAGTCAAAGTCAAGGTCAAAGTCAAAGTCAAAGTCAAAGTCAAAGTCAAAGTCAAAGCCAAAGTCAAAGTCAAAGTCAAAGTCAAAGTCAAAGTCAAAGTCAAAGTCAAAGCCAAAGTCAAAGTCAAAGTCAAAGTCAAAGTCAAGGTCAAAGTCAAAGTCAAAGTCAAAGTCAAAGTCAAAGTCAAAGTCAAAGTCAAAGTCAAAGTCAAAGTCAAAGTCAAAGTCAAAGTCAAAGTCAAAGTCAAAGTCAAAGTCAAAGTCAAAGTCAAAGTCAAAGTCAAAGTCAAGGTCAAAGTCAAAGTCAAAGTCAAAGTCAAAGTCAAAGTCAAAGTCAAAGTAAAGGTCAAAGTCAAAGTCAAAGTCAAAGTCAAGGTCAAATTCAAGGTCAAGGTCAAAGTCAAAGTCAAAGTCAAAGTCAAAGTCAAAGTCAAAGTCAAGGTCAAATTCAAGGTCAAAGTCAAAGTCAAAGTCAAAGTCAAAGTCAAAGTCAAAGTCAAAGTCAAAGTCAAAGTCAAAGTCAAAGTCAAAGTCAAAGTCAAAGTCAAAGTCAAAGTCAAAGTCAAAGTCAAGGTCAAAGTCAAAGTCAAAGTCAAGGTCAAAGTCAAAGTCAAAGTCAAAGTCAAAGTCAAAGTCAAAGTCAAAGTCAAAGTCAAAGTCAAAGTCAAAGTCAAAGTCAAAGTCAAAGTCAAAGTCAAAGTCATAGTAAAAGTAAAAGTCAAAGTCAAAGTCAAAGTCAAAGTAAAGGTCAAGGTCAAAGTCAAAGTCAAAGTCAAAGTCAAGGTCAAAGTCAAAGTCAAAGTCAAAGTCAAAGTCAAAGTCAAAGTCAAAGTCAAAGTCAAAGTCAAAGTCAAAGTCAAAGTCAAAGTCAAGGTCAAAGTCAAAGTCAAAGTCAAAGTCAAAGTCAAGGTCAAAGTCAAAGTCAAAGTCAAAGTCAAAGTCAAAGTCAAAGTCAAAGTCAAAGTCAAAGTCAAAGTCAAAGTCAAAGTCAAAGTCAAAGTCAAAGTCAAAGTCAAAGTCAAAGTCAAAGTCAAAGTCAAAGTCAAAGTCAAAGTCAAAGTCAAAGTCAAAGTCAAAGTCAAAGTCAAAGTCAAAGTCAAAGTCAAAGTCAAAGTCAAAGTCAAAGTCAAAGTCAAAGCCAAAGTCAAAGTCAAAGTCAAAGTCAAAGTCAAAGTCAAAGTCAAAGTCAAAGTCAAAGTCAAAGTCAAAGTCAAAGTCAAGGTCAAAGTCAAAGTCAAAGTCAAGGTCAAGGTCAAATTCAAGGTCAAAGTCAAAGTCAAAGTCACAGTCAAAGTCAAAGTCAAAGTCAAAGTCAAAGTCAAAGTCAAAGTCAAAGCCAAAGTCAAAGTCAAAGTCAAAGCCAAAGTCAAAGTCAAAGTCAAAGCCAAAGTCAAAGTCAAAGTCAAAGTCAAAGTCAAAGTCAAAGTCAAAGTCAAAGTCAAGGTCAAAGTCAAAGTCAAAGTCAAAGTCAAAGTCAAAGTCAAAGTCAAAGTCAAAGTCAAAGTCAAAGTCAGAGTCAAGGTCAAAGTCAAAGTCAAAGTCAAAGTCAAAGTCAAAGTCAAAGTCAAAGTCAAAGTCAAAGTCAAAGTCAAAGTCAAAGTCAAAGTCAAAGTCAAAGTCAAAGTCAAAGTCAAAGTCAAAGTCAAAGTCAAAGTCAAAGTCAAAGTCAAAGTCAAAGTCAAAGTCAAAGTCAAAGTCAAAGTCAAAGTCAAAGTCAAAGTCAAAGTCAAAGTCAAAGTCAAAGTCAAAGTCAAAGTCAAAGTCAAGGTCAAAGTCAAAGTCAAAGTCAAAGTCAAAGTCAAAGTCAAAGTCAAAGTCAAAGTCAAAGTCAAAGTCAAAGTCAAAGTCAAAGTCAAAGTCAAAGTCAAAGTCAAAGTCAAAGTCAAAGTCAAAGTCAAAGTCAAAGTCAAAGTCAAAGTCAAAGTCAAAGTCAAAGTCAAAGTCAAAGTCAAAGTCAAAGTCAAATTCAAGGTCAAAGTCAAAGTCAAAGTCAAAGTCAAAGTCAAAGTCAAAGTCAAAGTCAAAGTCAAAGCCAAAGTCAAAGTCAAAGTCAAAGTCAAGGTCAAAGTCAAAGTCAAAGTCAAAGTCAAAGTCAAAGTCAAAGTCAAAGTCAAAGTAAAGGTCAAAGTCAAAGTCAAAGTCAAAGTCAAGGTCAAATTCAAGGTCAAAGTCAAAGTCAAAGTCAAAGTCAAAGTCAAAGTCAAAGTCAAAGTCAAAGTCAAAGTCAAAGTCAAAGTCAAAGTCAAAGTCAAAGTCAAAGTAAAGGTCAAAGTCAAAGTCAAAGTCAAGGTCAAATTCAAGGTCAAAGTCAAAGTCAAAGACAAAGTCAAAGTCAAAGTCAAAGACAAAGTCAAAGTCAAAGTCAAAGTCAAAGTCAAAGACAAAGTCAAAGTCAAAGTAAAGTCAAAGCCAAAGTCAAAGTCAAAGTCAAAGTCAAAGTCAAAGTCAAAGTCAAAGTCAAAGTCAAAGCCAAAGTCAAAGTCAAAGCCAAAGTCAAAGTCAAAGCCAAAGTCAAAGTCAAAGCCAAAGTCAAAGTCAAAGTCAAAGTCAAAGTCAAAGTCAAAGTCAAAGTCAAAGTCAAGGTCAAAGTCAAAGTCAAAGTCAAAGTCAAAGTCAAAGTCAAAGTCAAAGTCAAAGTAAAGGTCAAAGTCAAAGTCAAAGTCAAAGTCAAGGTCAAATTCAAGGTCAAAGTCAAAGTCAAAGTCAAAGTCAAAGTCAAAGTCAAAGTCAAAGTCAAAGTCAAAGTCAAAGTCAAAGTCAAAGTCAAAGTAAAGGTCAAAGTCAAAGTCAAAGTCAAGGTCAAATTCAAGGTCAAAGTCAAAGTCAAAGACAAAGTCAAAGTCAAAGTCAAAGACAAAGTCAAAGTCAAAGTCAAAGTCAAAGCCAAAGTCAAAGTCAAAGTCAAAGTCAAAGTCAAAGTCAAAGTCAAAGTCAAAGTCAAAGTCAAAGTCAAAGTCAAAGTCAAAGTCAAAGTCACAGTCAAAGTCAAAGTCAAAGTCAAGGTCAAAGTCAAAGTCAAAGTCAAGGTCAAAGTCAAAGTCAAAGTCAAGGTCAAAGTCAAGGTCAAATTCAAGGTCAAAGTCAAAGTCAAAGTCAAAGTCAAAGTCAAAGTCAAAGTCAAAGTCAAAGTCAAAGTCAAAGTCAAAGTCAAAGTCACAGTCAAAGTCAAAGTCAAAGTCAAAGTCAAAGTCAAAGTCAAAGTCAAAGTCAAAGTCAAAGTCAAAGTCAAAGTCAAGGTCAAATTCAAGGTCAAAGTCAAAGTCAAAGTCAAAGTCAAAGTCAAAGTAAAAGTCAAAGTCAAAGTCATAGTAAAAGTCAAAGTAAAAGTCAAAGTCAAAGTCAAAGTCAAAGTCAAAGTCAAAGTCAAAGTCAAAGTCAAAGTCAAAGTCAAAGTCAAAGTCAAAGTCAAAGTCAAGGTCAAATTCAAGGTCAAAGTCAAAGTCAAAGTCAAAGTCAAAGTCACAGTCAAAGTCAAAGTCAAAGTCAAAGTCAAAGTCAAAGTCAAAGACAAAGTCAAAGTCAAAGTCAAAGTCAAGGTCAAGGTCAAAGTCAAAGTCAAAGTCAAAGTCAAGGTCAAATTCAAGGTCAAAGTCAAAGTCAAAGTCAAAGTCAAAGTCAAGGTCAAATTCAAGGTCAAAGTCAAAGTCAAAGTCAAAGTCAAAGTCACAGTCAAAGTCAAAGTCAAAGACAAAGTCAAAGTCAAAGTCAAAGTCAAAGTCAAAGTCAAAGTCAAAGTCAAAGTCAAAGTCAAAGTCAAAGTCAAGGTCAAAGTCAAAGTCAAAGTCAAAGTCAAAGTCAAAGTCAAAGTCAAGGTCAAAGTCAAAGTCAAAGTCAAAGTCAAGGTCAAAGTCAAGGTCAAAGTCAAAGTCAAAGTCAAAGCCAAAGTCAAAGTCAAAGTCAAATTCAAGGTCAAAGTCAAAGTCAAAGCCAAAGTCAAGGTCAAAGTCAAGGTCAAAGTCAAAGTCAAAGTCAAAGTCAAAGTCAAAGTCAAAGTCAAAGTCAAAGTCAAAGTCAAAGTCAAAGTCAAAGTCAAAGTCAAAGTCAAAGTCAAAGTCAAAGTCAAAGTCACAGTCAAAGTCAAAGTCAAAGTCAAAGTCAAAGTCAAAGTCAAAGTCAAAGTCAAAGTCAAAGTCAAAGTCAAAGTCAAAGTCAAAGTCAAAGTCAAGGTCAAAGTCAAAGTCAAAGTCAAGGTCAAAGTCAAAGTCAAAGTCAAAGTCAAAGTCAAAGTCAAAGTCAAAGTCAAAGTCAAAGTCAAAGTCAAAGTCTAAGTCAAAGTCAAAGTAAAGGTCAAAGTCAAAGTCAAAGTCAAAGTCAAAGTCAAAGTCAAAGTCAAGGTCAAATTCAAGGTCAAAGTCAAAGTCAAAGTCAAAGTCAAAGTCAAAGTCAAAGTCAAAGTCAAAGTCAAAGTCAAAGTCAAAGTCAAAGTCATAGTAAAAGTAAAAGTAAAAGTCAAAGTAAAAGTCAAAGTCAAAGTCAAAGTCAAAGTCAAAGTCAAAGTAAAGGTCAAAGTCAAAGTCAAAGTCAAAGCCAAAGTCAAAGTCAAGGTCAAATTCAAGGTCAAAGTCAAAGTCAAAGTCAAAGTCAAAGTCAAGGTCAAATTCAAGGTCAAAGTCAAAGTCAAAGTCAAAGTCAAAGTCAAAGTCAAAGTCAAAGTCAAAGTCAAAGTCAAAGTCAAAGTCAAAGTCAAAGTCAAAGTCAAAGTCAAAGTCATAGTAAAAGTAAAAGTAAAAGTCAAAGTAAAAGTCAAAGTCAAAGTCAAAGTCAAAGTCAAAGTCAAAGTCAAAGTCAAGGTCAAATTCAAGGTCAAAGTCAAAGTCAAAGTCAAAGTCACAGTCACAGTCAAAGTCAAAGTCAAAAACAAAGTCAAAGTCAAAGCCAAAGTCAAAGTCAAAGTCAAAGTCAAAGTCAAAGTCAAAGTCAAGGTCAAAGTCAAAGTCAAAGTCAAAGTCAAAGCCAAAGTCAAAGTCAAAGTCAAAGTCAAAGTCAAAGTCAAAGTCAAAGTCAAAGTCAAGGTCAAAGTCAAAGTCAAAGTCAAAGTCAAAGTCAAAGTCAAAGTCAAAGTCAAAGTCAAAGTCAAAGTCAAAGTCAAAGTCAAAGTCAAGGTCAAAGTCAAAGTCAAAGTCAAAGTCAAAGTCAAAGTCAAAGTCAAAGTCAAAGTCAAAGTCAAAGTCAAAGTCAAAGTCAAAGTCAAAGTCAAAGTAAAGGTCAAAGTCAAAGTCAAAGTCAAAGTCAAGGTCAAATTCAAGGTCAAAGTCAAAGTCAAAGTCAAAGTCAAAGTCAAAGTCAAAGTCAAAGTCAAAGTCAAAGTCAAAGTCAAGGTCAAATTCAAGGTCAAAGTCAAAGTCAAAGTCAAAGTCAAAGTCAAAGTCACAGTCAAAGTCAAAGTCAAGGTCAAGGTCAAAGTCAAAGTCAAAGTCAAAGTCAAAGTCAAAGTCAAAGTCAAAGTCAAAGTCAAAGTCAAAGTAAAGGTCAAAGTCAAAGTCAAAGTCAAAGTCAAGGTCAAATTCAAGGTCAAAGTCAAAGTCAAAGTCAAAGTCAAAGTCAAAGTCAAAGTCAAAGTCAAAGTCAAAGTCAAAGTAAAGGTCAAAGTCAAAGTCAAAGTCAAAGTCAAGGTCAAATTCAAGGTCAAAGTCAAAGTCAAAGTCAAAGTCAAAGTCAAAGTCAAGGTCAAAGTCAAAGTCAAAGTCAAAGTCAAAGTCAAAGTCAAAGTCAAAGTCAAAGTCAAAGTCAAAGTCAAAGTCAAAGTCAAAGTCAAAGTCAAAGACAAAGTCAAAGTCAAAGTCAAAGTCAAAGCCAAAGTCAAAGTCAAAGTCAAAGCCAAAGTCAAAGTCAAAGTCAAAGTCAAAGTCAAAGTCAAAGGCAAAGTCAAAGTCAAAGTCAAAGTCAAAGTCAAAGTCAAAGTCAAAGTCAAGGTCAAAGGCAAAGTCAAAGTCAAAGTCAAAGTCAAAGTCAAAGTCAAAGTCAAAGTCAAAGTCAAGGTCAAATTCAAGGTCAAAGTCAAAGTCAAAGTCAAAGTCAAAGTCAAAGTCAAAGTCAAAGTCAAAGTCAAAGTCAAAGTCAAAGTCAAAGTCAAAGTCAAAGTCAAAGTCAAAGTCAAAGTCAAAGTCAAAGTCAAAGTCAAAGTAAAGGTCAAAGTCAAAGTCAAAGTCAAGGTCAAAGTCAAAGTCAAAGTCAAAGTCAAAGTCAAAGTAAAGGTCAAAGTCAAAGTCAAAGTCAAGGTCAAATTCAAGGTCAAAGTCAAAGTCAAAGTCAAAGTCAAAGTCAAAGTCAAAGTCAAAGTCAAAGTCAAAGTCAAAGTCAAAGTCAAAGTCAAAGTCAAAGTAAAAGTCAAAGTCAAAGTAAAGGTCAAAGTCAAAGTCAAAGTCAAAGTCAAAGTCAAAGTCAAGGTCAAAGTCAAAGTCAAAGTCAAAGTCAAAGTCAAAGTCAAAGTCAAAGTCAAAGTCAAAGTCAAAGTCAAAGTCAAAGTCAAAGTCAAAGTCAAAGTCAAGGTCAAATTCAAGGTCAAAGTCAAAGTCAAAGCCAAAGTCAAGGTCAAAGTCAAGGTCAAAATCAAAGTCAAAGTCAAAGTCAAAGTCAAAGTCAAAGTCAAAGTCAAAGTCAAAGTCAAAGTCAAGGTCACAGTCAAAGTCAAAGTCAAAGTCAAAGTCAAAGTCAAGGTCAAAGTCAAGGTCAAAGTCAAAGTCAAAGTCAAAGTCAAAGTCAAGGTCAAATTCAAGGTCAAAGTCAAAGTCAAAGTCGAAGTCAAAGTCAAATTCAAGGTCAAAGTCAAAGTCAAAGTCAAAGTCAAAGTCAAAGTCAAAGTCAAAGTCAAAGTCAAAGTCAAAGTCAAAGTCAAAGTCAAAGTCAAATTCAAAGTCAAAGTCAAATTCAAAGTCAAAGTAAAAGTAAAAGTAAAAGTCAAAGTCAAAGTCAAAGTCAAAGTCAAAGCCAAAGTCAAAGTCAAAGTCAAAGTCAAAGTCAAAGTCAAAGTCAAAGTCAAAGTCAAAGTCAAATTCAAAGTCAAAATCAAAGTCAAAGTCAAAGTCAAAGTCAAAGTCAAAGTCAAAGTCAAAGTCAAAGTCAAAGTCAAAGTCAAAGCCAAAGTCAAAGTCAACGTCAAAGTCAAAGTCAAAGTCAAAGTCAAAGTCAAAGTCAAAGTCAAAGTCAAAGTCAAAGTCAAAGTCAAAGTCAAAGTCAAAGTCAAAGTCAAAGTAAAGGTCAAAGTCAAACTCAAAGTCAAAGTCAAGGTCAAAGTAAAGGTCAAGGTCAAAGTCAAAGTCAAACTCAAAGTCAAAGTCAAAGTCAAAGTCACAGTCAAAGTCAAAGTCAAAGACAAAGTCAAAGTCAAAGTCAAAGTCAAAGCCAAAGTCAAAGTCAAAGTCAAAGTCAAAGTCAAAGTCAAAGCCAAAGTCAAAGTCAAAGTCAAAGTCAAAGTCAAAGTCAAAGTCAAAGTCAAAGTCAAGGTCAAAGTCAAAGTCAAAGTCAAAGTCAAAGTCAAAGTCAAAGTCAAAGTCAAAGTCAAAGTCAAAGTCAAAGTCAAGGTCAAAGTCAAAGTCAAAGTCAAAGTCAAAGTCAAGGTCAAAGTCAAAGTCAAAGTCAAAGTCAAAGTCAAAGTCAAAGTCAAAGTCAAAGTCAAAGTCAAAGTCAAAGTCAAAGTCAAAGTCAAAGTCAAAGTCAAAGTCAAAGTCAAAGTCAAAGTCAAAGTCAAAGTCAAAGTCAAAGTCAAAGTCAAAGTCAAAGTCAAAGTCAAAGTCAAAGTCAAAGTCAAAGTCAAAGTCAAAGTCAAAGTCAAAGTCAAAGTCAAAGTCAAAGTCAAAGCCAAAGTCAAAGTCAAAGTCAAAGTCAAAGTCAAAGTCAAAGTCAAAGTCAAAGTCAAAGTAAAAGTCAAAGTCAAAGTCAAAGTCAAAGTCAAGGTCAAAGTCAAAGTCAAAGTCAAAGTCAAGGTCAAGGTCAAATTCAAGGTCAAAGTCAAAGTCAAAGTCAAAGTCAAAGTCAAAGTCAAAGTCAAAGTCAAAGTCAAAATCAAAGTCAAAGTCAAAGTCAGAGTCAAGGTCAAGGTCAAAGTCAAAGTCAAAGTCAAAGTCAAAGTCAAAGTCAAAGTCAAAGCCAAAGTCAAAGTCAAAGTCAAAGTCAAAGTCAAAGTCAAAGTCAAGGTCAAAGTCAAAGTCAAAGTCAAAGTCAAAGTCAAAGTCAAAGTCAAAGTCAAAGTCAAAGTCAAAGTCAAAGTCAAAGTCAAAGTCAAGGTCAAATTCAAGGTCAAAGTCAAAGTCAAAGCCAAAGTCAAGGTCAAAGTCAAGGTCAAAATCAAAGTCAAAGTCAAAGTCAAAGTCAAAGTCAAAGTCAAAGTCAAAGTCAAAGTCAAAGTCAAGGTCACAGTCAAAGTCAAAGTCAAAGTCAAAGTCAAAGTCAAGGTCAAAGTCAAGGTCAAAGTCAAAGTCAAAGTCAAAGTCAAAGTCAAGGTCAAAGTCAAGGTCAAAGTCAAAGTCAAAGTCGAAGTCAAAGTCAAATTCAAGGTCAAAGTCAAAGTCAAAGTCAAAGTCAAAGTCAAAGTCAAAGTCAAAGTCAAAGTCAAAGTCAAAGTCAAAGTCAAATTCAAAGTCAAAGTCAAATTCAAAGTCAAAGTAAAAGTAAAAGTAAAAGTCAAAGTCAAAGTCAAAGTCAAAGTCAAAGCCAAAGTCAAAGTCAAAGTCAAAGTCAAAGTCAAAGTCAAAGTCAAAGTCAAAGTCAAAGTCAAATTCAAAGTCAAAATCAAAGTCAAAGTCAAAGTCAAAGTCAAAGTCAAAGTCAAAGTCAAAGTCAAAGTCAAAGTCAAAGCCAAAGTCAAAGTCAACGTCAAAGTCAAAGTCAAAGTCAAAGTCAAAGTCAAAGTCAAAGTCAAAGTCAAAGTCAAAGTCAAAGTCAAAGTCAAAGTCAAAGTCAAAGTAAAGGTCAAAGTCAAACTCAAAGTCAAAGTCAAGGTCAAAGTAAAGGTCAAGGTCAAAGTCAAAGTCAAAGTCAAACTCAAAGTCAAAGTCAAAGTCAAAGTCACAGTCAAAGTCAAAGTCAAAGACAAAGTCAAAGTCAAAGTCAAAGTCAAAGCCAAAGTCAAAGTCAAAGTCAAAGTCAAAGTCAAAGCCAAAGTCAAAGTCAAAGTCAAAGTCAAAGTCAAAGTCAAAGTCAAAGTCAAAGTCAAGGTCAAAGTCAAAGTCAAAGTCAAAGTCAAAGTCAAAGTCAAAGTCAAAGTCAAAGTCAAAGTCAAAGTCAAAGTCAAAGTCAAGGTCAAAGTCAAAGTCAAAGTCAAAGTCAAGGTCAAAGTCAAAGTCAAAGTCAAAGTCAAAGTCAAAGTCAAAGTCAAAGTCAAAGTCAAAGTCAAAGTCAAAGTCAAAGTCAAAGTCAAAGTCAAAGTCAAAGTCAAAGTCAAAGTCAAAGTCAAAGTCAAAGTCAAAGTCAAAGTCAAAGTCAAAGTCAAAGTCAAAGTCAAAGTCAAAGTCAAAGCCAAAGTCAAAGTCAAAGTCAAAGTCAAAGTCAAAGTCAAAGTCAAAGTAAAAGTCAAAGTCAAAGTCAAAGTCAAAGTCAAGGTCAAAGTCAAAGTCAAAGTCAAGGTCAAGGTCAAATTCAAGGTCAAAGTCAAAGTCAAAGTCAAAGTCAAAGTCAAAGTCAAAGTCAAAGTCAAAGTCAAAATCAAAGTCAAAGTCAAAGTCAAAGTCAAAGTCAAAGTCAAAGTCAAAGTCAAAATCAAAGTCAAAGTCAAAGTCAGAGTCAAGGTCAAGGTCAAAGTCAAAGTCAAAGTCAAAGTCAAAGTCAAAGTCAAAGTCAACGTCAAAGTCAAAGTCAAAGTCAAAGTCAAAGTCAAAGTCAAAGTCAAAGTCAAAGTCAAAGTCAAAGTCAAAGTCAAAGTAAAGGTCAAAGCCAAAGTCAAAGTCAAGGTCAAATTCAAGGTCAAAGTCAAAGTCAAAGTCAAAGTCAAAGTCAAAGTCAAAGTCAAAGTCAAAGTCAAAGTCAAGGTCAAAGTCAAAGTCAAAGTCAAAGTCAAAGTCAAAGTCAAAGTCAAAGTCAAAGTCAAAGTCAAAGTCAAAGTCAAAGTCAAAGTCAAAGTCAAAGTCAAAGTCATAGTAAAAGTCAAAGTCAAAGTCAAAGTCAAAGTCAAAGTCAAGGTCAAAGTAAAAGTCAAAGTCAAAGTCAAATTCAAAGTCAAAGTCAAAGTCAAAGTCAAAGTCAAGGTCAAAGTCAAAGTCAAAGTCAAAGTCAAAGTCAAAGTCAAAGTCAAAGTCAAAGTCAAAGTCAAAGTCAAAGTCAAAGTCAAAGTCAAGGTCAAAGTCAAAGTCAAAGTCAAAGTCAAAGTCAAAGTCAAGGTCAAAGTCAAAGTCAAAGTCAAAGTCAAAGTCAAAGTCAAAGTCAAAGTCAAAGTCAAAGTCAAAGTCAAAGTCAAAGTCAAAGTCAAAGTCAAAGTCAAAGTCAAAGTCAAAGTCAAAGTCAAAGTCAAGGTCAAAGTCAAAGTCAAAGTCAAAGTCAAAGTCAAAGTCAAAGTCAAGGTCAAAGTCAAAGTCAAAGTCAAAGTCAAAGTCAAAGTCAAAGTAAAGGTCAAAGTCAAAGTCAAAGTCAAAGTCAAGGTCAAATTCAAGGTCAAAGTCAAAGTCAAAGTCAAAGTCAAAGTCAAAGTCAAGGTCAAAGTCAAAGTCAAAGTCAAAGTCAAAGTAAAAGTCAAAGTCAAAGTCAAAGTCAAAGTCAAAGTCAAAGTCAAAGTCAAAGTCAAAGTCAAAGTCAAAGTCAAAGTCAAGGTCAAAGTCAAGGTCAAAGTCAAAGTCAAAGTCAAAGTCAAAGTCAAAGTCAAAGTCAAAGTCAAAGTCAAAGTCAAAGTCAAAGTCAAAGTCAAAGTCAAAGTCAAAGTCATAGTAAAAGTAAAAGTAAAAGTAAAAGTAAAAGTAAAAGTCAAAGTCAAAGTCAAAGTCAAAGTCAAAGTCAAAGTAAATGTCAAGGTCAAAGTCAAAGTCAAGGTCAAATTCAAAGTCAAAGTCAAAGTCAAAGTCAAAGTAAAGGTCAAAGTCAAAGTCAAGGTCAAATTCAAGGTCAAAGTCAAAGTCAAAGTCAAAGTCAAAGTCAAAGTCAAGGTCAAAGTCAAAGTCAAAGTCAAAGTCAAAGTCAAAGTCAAAGTCAAAGTAAAAGTCAAAGTCAAAGTCAAAGTCAAAGTCAAAGTCAAAGTCAAAGTCAAAGTCAAAGTCAAAGTCAAAGTCAAAGTCAAAGTCAAAGTCAAGGTCAAAGTCAAGGTCAAAGTCAAAGTCAAAGTCAAAGTCAAAGTCAAAGTCAAAGTCATAGTAAAAGTAAAAGTAAAAGTAAAAGTAAAAGTCAAAGTCAAAGTCAAAGTCAAAGTAAAGGTCAAAGTCAAAGTCAAAGTCAAAGTCAAAGTCAAGGTCAAAGTCAAAGTCAAAGTCAAAGTCAAAGTAAAGGTCAAAGTCAAAGTCAAAGTCAAAGTCAAAGTCAAGGTCAAAGTCAAGGTCAAATTCAAAGTCAAAGTCAAAGTCAAAGTCAAAGTAAAGGTCAAAGTCAAAGTCAAAGTCAAAGTCAAGGTCAAACTCAAGGTCAAAGTCAAAGTCAAAGTCAAAGTCAAAGTCAAAGTCAAGGTCAAAGTCAAAGTCAAAGTCAAAGTCAAGGTCAAATTCAAGGTCAAAGTCAAAGTCAAAGTCAAAGTCAAAGTCAAAGTCAAGGTCAAAGTCAAAGTCAAAGTCAAAGTCAAAGTCAAAGTCAAAGTCAAAGTCAAAGTCAAAGTCAAAGTCAAAGTCAAAGTCAAAGTCAAAGTCAAAGTCAAAGTCAAAGTCAAAGTCAAGGTCAAAGTCAAGGTCAAAGTCAAAGTCAAAGTCAAAGTCAAAGTCAAAGTCATAGTAAAAGTAAAAGTAAAAGTAAAAGTAAAAGTCAAAGTCAAAGTCAAAGTCAAAGTAAAGGTCAAAGTCAAAGTCAAAGTCAAAGTCAAAGTCAAGGTCAAAGTCAAAGTCAAAGTCAAAGTCAAAGTAAAGGTCAAAGTCAAAGTCAAAGTCAAAGTCAAAGTCAAAGTCAAAGTCAAAGTCAAAGTCAAAGTCAAAGTCAAAGTCAAGGTCAAAGTCAAAGTCAAAGTCAAAGTCAAAGTAATGGTCAAAGTCAAAGCCAAAGTCAAAGTCAAAGTCAAAGTCAAAGTCAAAGTCAAAGTCAAAGTCAAAGTCAAAGTCAAAGTCAAAGTCAAAGTCAAAGTCAATGTCAAAGTCAAAGTCAAAGTCAAAGTCAAAGTCAAAGTCAAAGTCAAAGTCACAGTCAAAGTCAAAGTCAAAGTCAAAGTCAAAGTCAAGGTCAAAGTCAAGGTCAAAGTCAAAGTCAAAGTCAAAGTCAAAGTCAAAGTCAAAGTCAAAGTCAAAGTCAAAGTCAAAGTCAAAGTCAAAGTCAAAGTCAAAGTCAAAGTCAAAGTCAAAGTCAAAGTCAAAGTCAAAGTCAAAGTCAAAGTCAAAGTCAAGGTCAAAGTCAAAGTCAAAGTCAAAGTCAAAGTCAAAGTCAAAGTCAAGGTCAAAGTCAAAGTCAAAGTCAAAGTCAAAGTCAAAGTCAAAGTAAAGGTCAAAGTCAAAGTCAAAGTCAAAGTCAAGGTCAAATTCAAGGTCAAAGTCAAAGTCAAAGTCAAAGTCAAAGTCAAAGTCAAAGTCAAGGTCAAAGTCAAAGTCAAAGTCAAAGTCAAAGTCAAAGTCAAAGTCAAAGTCAAAGTCAAAGTCAAAGTCAAAGTCAAAGTCAAAGTCAAAGTCAAAGTCAAAGTCAAAGTCAAAGTCAAAGTCAAAGTCAAAGTCAAAGTCAAGGTCAAAGTCAAGGTCAAAGTCAAAGTCAAAGTCAAAGTCAAAGTCAAAGTCAAAGTCAAAGTCAAAGTCAAAGTCAAAGTCAAAGTCAAAGTCAAAGTCAAAGTCATAGTAAAAGTAAAAGTAAAAGTAAAAGTCAAAGTCAAAGTCAAAGTCAAAGTCAAAGTAAAGGTCAAGGTCAAAGTCAAAGTCAAGGTCAAATTCAAGGTCAAAGTCAAAGTCAAAGTCAAAGTCAAAGTCAAAGTCAAAGTGAAAGTCAAAGTCAAAGTCAAAGTCAAAGTCAAAGTCAAGGTCAAAGTCAAAGTCAAAGTCAAAGTCAAAGTCAAAGTCAAAGTCAAAGTCAAAGTCAAAGTCAAAGTCAAAGTCAAAGTCAAAGTCAAAGTCAAAGTCAAAGTCAAAGTAAAGGTCAAAGTCAAAGTCAAGGTCAAAGTAAAGGTCAAGGTCAAAGTCAAAGTCAAAGTCAAAGTCAAAGTCACAGTCAAAGTCAAAGTCAAAGACAAAGTCAAAGTCAAAGTCAAAGTCAAAGCCAAAGTCAAAGTCAAAGTCAAAGCCAAAGTCAAAGTCAAAGTCAAAGTCAAAGTCAAAGTCAAAGTCAAAGTCAAAGTCAAGGTCAAAGTCAAAGTCAAAGTCAAAGTCAAAGTCAAAGTCAAAGTCAAAGTCAAAGTCAAAGTCAAAGTCAGAGTCAAGGTCAAAGTCAAAGTCAAAGTCAAAGTCAAAGTCAAAGTCAAAGCCAAAGTCAAAGTCAAAGTAAAAGCCAAAGTCAAAGTCAAAGTCAAAGTCAAAGTCAAAGTCAAAGTCAAGGTCAAAGTCAAAGTCAAAGTCAAAGTCAAAGTCAAAGCCAAAGTCAAAGTCAAAGTCAAAGTCAAAGTCAAAGTCAAAGTCAAAGTCAAAGTCAAGGTCAAAGTCAAAGTCAAAGTCAAAGTCAAAGTCAAAGTCAAAGTCAAAGTCAAAGTCAAGGTCAAATTCAAGGTCAAAGTCAAAGTCAAGGTCAAAGTGAAAGTCAAAGTCAAAGTCAAAGTCAAAGTCAAAGTCAAAGTCAAAGTCAAAGTCAAAGTCAAAGTCAAAGTCAAAGTCAAAGCCAAAGTCAAAGTCAAAGTCAAAGTCAAAGTCAAAGTCAAAGTCAAAGTCAAAGTCAAAGTCAAAGTCAAAGTCAAAGTCAAAGTCAAAGTCAAAGTCAAAGTCAAAGTCAAAGTCAAGGTCAAAGTCAAAGTCAAAGTCAAGGTCAAATTCAAGGTCAAAGTCAAAGTCAAAGTCAAAGTCAAAGTCAAAGTCAAAGTCAAAGTCAAAGTCAAAGTCAAAGTCAAAGTCAAAGTCAAAGTCAAAGTCAAAGTCAAAGTCAAAGTCAAAGTCAAGGTCAAAGTCAAAGTCAAAGTCAAAGTCAAAGTCAAAGTCAAAGCCAAAGTCAAAGTCAAAGTCAAAGTCAAAGTCAAAGTCAAAGTCAAAGTCAAAGTCAAAGTCAAGGTCAAAGTCAAAGTCAAAGTCAAAGTCAAAGTCAAAGTCAAAGTCAAAGTCAAAGTCAAAGTCAAAGTCAAAGTCAAAGTCAAAGTCAAAGTCAAAGTCAAAGTCAAAGTCAAAGTCAAAGTCAAAGTCAAGGTCAAAGTCAAAGTCAAAGTCAAAGTCAAAGTCAAAGTCAAAGTCAAAGTAAAGGTCAAAGTCAAAGTCAAAGTCAAAGTCAAGGTCAAATTCAAGGTCAAGGTCAAAGTCAAAGTCAAAGTCAAAGTCAAAGTCAAAGTCAAAGTCAAAGTCAAGGTCAAATTCAAGGTCAAAGTCAAAGTCAAAGTCAAAGTCAAAGTCAAAGTCAAAGTCAAAGTCAAAGTCAAAGTCAAAGTCAAAGTCAAAGTCAAAGTCAAAGTCAAAGTCAAGGTCAAAGTCAAAGTCAAAGTCAAGGTCAAAGTCAAAGTCAAAGTCAAAGTCAAAGTCAAAGTCAAAGTCAAAGTCAAAGTCAAAGTCAAAGTCAAAGTCAAAGTCAAAGTCAAAGTCATAGTAAAAGTAAAAGTCAAAGTCAAAGTCAAAGTAAAGGTCAAGGTCAAAGTCAAAGTCAAAGTCAAAGTCAAGGTCAAAGTCAAAGTCAAAGTCAAAGTCAAAGTCAAAGTCAAAGTCAAAGTCAAAGTCAAAGTCAAAGTCAAAGTCAAAGTCAAGGTCAAAGTCAAAGTCAAAGTCAAAGTCAAAGTCAAGGTCAAAGTCAAAGTCAAAGTCAAAGTCAAAGTCAAAGTCAAAGTCAAAGTCAAAGTCAAAGTCAAAGTCAAAGTCAAAGTCAAAGTCAAAGTCAAAGTCAAAGTCAAAGTCAAAGTCAAAGTCAAAGTCAAAGTCAAAGTCAAAGTCAAAGTCAAAGTCAAAGTCAAAGTCAAAGTCAAAGTCAAAGTCAAAGTCAAAGTCAAAGCCAAAGCCAAAGTCAAAGTCAAAGTCAAAGTCAAAGTCAAAGTCAAAGTCAAAGTCAAAGTCAAAGTCAAAGTCAAGGTCAAAGTCAAAGTCAAAGTCAAGGTCAAGGTCAAATTCAAGGTCAAAGTCAAAGTCAAAGTCACAGTCAAAGTCAAAGTCAAAGTCAAAGTCAAAGTCAAAGTCAAAGTCAAAGCCAAAGTCAAAGTCAAAGTCAAAGCCAAAGTCAAAGTCAAAGTCAAAGCCAAAGTCAAAGTCAAAGTCAAAGTCAAAGTCAAAGTCAAAGTCAAAGTCAAAGTCAAGGTCAAAGTCAA
Source organism: Anastrepha obliqua (assembly GCF_027943255.1). NCBI lineage: Eukaryota > Metazoa > Arthropoda > Insecta > Diptera > Tephritidae > Anastrepha > Anastrepha obliqua. Next base: position 621,526 of record NW_026562190.1, read on the forward strand.
AGTCAAAGTCAAAGTCAAAGTCAAAGTCAAAGTCAAAGTCAAAGTCAAAGTCAAAGTCAAAGTCAAAGTCAGAGTCAAGGTCAAAGTCAAAGTCAAAGTCAAAGTCAAAGTCAAAGTCAAAGTCAAAGTCAAAGTCAAAGTCAAAGTCAAAGTCAAAGTCAAAGTCAAAGTCAAAGTCAAAGTCAAAGTCAAAGTCAAAGTCAAAGTCAAAGTCAAAGTCAAAGTCAAAGTCAAAGTCAAAGTCAAAGTCAAAGTCAAAGTCAAAGTCAAAGTCAAAGTCAAAGTCAAAGTCAAAGTCAAAGTCAAAGTCAAAGTCAAAGTCAAAGTCAAGGTCAAAGTCAAAGTCAAAGTCAAAGTCAAAGTCAAAGTCAAAGTCAAAGTCAAAGTCAAAGTCAAAGTCAAAGTCAAAGTCAAAGTCAAAGTCAAAGTCAAAGTCAAAGTCAAAGTCAAAGTCAAAGTCAAAGTCAAAGTCAAAGTCAAAGTCAAAGTCAAAGTCAAAGTCAAAGTCAAAGTCAAAGTCAAAGTCAAAGTCAAAGTCAAAGTCAAAGTCAAAGTCAATGTCAAAGTCAAAGTCAAAGTCAAAGTCAAAGTCAAAGTCAAAGTCAATGTCAAAGTCAAAGTCAAAGTCAAAGTCAAAGTCAAAGTCAAGGTCAAAGTCAAAGTCAAAGTCAAAGTCAAATTCAAGGTCAAAGTCAAAGTCAAAGTCAAAGTCAAAGTCAAAGTCAAAGTCAAAGTCAAAGTCAAAGTCAAAGTCAAAGTCAAAGTCAAAGTCAAAGTCAAAGTCAAAGTCAAAGTCAAAGTCAAAGTCAAAGTCAAAGTCAAAGTCAAAGTCAAAGTCAAAGTCAAAGTCAAAGTCAGAGTCAAGGTCAAAGTCAAAGTCAAAGTCAAAGTCAAAGTCAAAGTCAAAGTCAAAGTCAAAGTCAAAGTCAAAGTCAAAGTCAAAGTCAAAGTCAAAGTCAGAGTCAAGGTCAAAGTCAAAGTCAAAGTCAAAGTCAAAGTCAAAGTCAAAGCCAAAGTCAAAGTCAAAGTAAAAGCCAAAGTCAAAGTCAAAGTCAAAGTCAAAGTCAAAGTCAAAGTCAAGGTCAAAGTCAAAGTCAAAGTCAAAGTCAAAGTCAAAGCCAAAGTCAAAGTCAAAGTCAAAGTCAAAGTCAAAGTCAAAGTCAAAGTCAAAGTCAAGGTCAAAGTCAAAGTCAAAGTCAAAGTCAAAGTCAAAGTCAAAGTCAAAGTCAAAGTCAAAGTCAAGGTCAAATTCAAGGTCAAAGTCAAAGTCAAGGTCAAAGTGAAAGTCAAAGTCAAAGTCAAAGTCAAAGTCAAAGTCAAAGTCAAAGTCAAAGTCAAAGTCAAAGTCAAAGTCAAAGTCAAAGCCAAAGTCAAAGTCAAAGTCAAAGTCAAAGTCAAAGTCAAAGTCAAAGTCAAAGTCAAAGTCAAAGTCAAAGTCAAAGTCAAAGTCAAAGTCAAAGTCAAAGTCAAGGTCAAAGTCAAAGTCAAAGTCAAGGTCAAATTCAAGGTCAAAGTCAAAGTCAAAGTCAAAGTCAAAGTCAAAGTCAAAGTCAAAGTCAAAGTCAAAGTCAAAGTCAAAGTCAAAGTCAAAGTCAAAGTCAAAGTCAAAGTCAAAGTCAAGGTCAAAGTCAAAGTCAAAGTCAAAGTCAAAGTCAAAGTCAAAGCCAAAGTCAAAGTCAAAGTCAAAGTCAAAGTCAAAGTCAAAGTCAAAGTCAAAGTCAAAGTCAAAGTCAAAGTCAAAGTCAAAGTCAAGGTCAAAGTCAAAGTCAAAGTCAAAGTCAAAGTCAAAGTCAAAGTCAAAGTCAAAGTCAAAGTCAAAGTCAAAGTCAAAGTCAAAGTCAAAGTCAAAGTCAAAGTCAAAGTCAAAGTCAAAGTCAAAGTCAAAGTCAAGGTCAAAGTCAAAGTCAAAGTCAAAGTCAAAGTCAAAGTCAAAGTCAAAGTAAAGGTCAAAGTCAAAGTCAAAGTCAAAGTCAAGGTCAAATTCAAGGTCAAGGTCAAAGTCAAAGTCAAAGTCAAAGTCAAAGTCAAAGTCAAAGTCAAGGTCAAATTCAAGGTCAAAGTCAAAGTCAAAGTCAAAGTCAAAGTCAAAGTCAAAGTCAAAGTCAAAGTCAAAGTCAAAGTCAAAGTCAAAGTCAAAGTCAAAGTCAAGGTCAAAGTCAAAGTCAAAGTCAAGGTCAAAGTCAAAGTCAAAGTCAAAGTCAAAGTCAAAGTCAAAGTCAAAGTCAAAGTCAAAGTCAAAGTCAAAGTCAAAGTCAAAGTCAAAGTCAAAGTCAAAGTCATAGTAAAAGTAAAAGTCAAAGTCAAAGTCAAAGTAAAGGTCAAGGTCAAAGTCAAAGTCAAAGTCAAAGTCAAGGTCAAAGTCAAAGTCAAAGTCAAAGTCAAAGTCAAAGTCAAAGTCAAAGTCAAAGTCAAAGTCAAAGTCAAAGTCAAAGTCAAGGTCAAAGTCAAAGTCAAAGTCAAAGTCAAAGTCAAGGTCAAAGTCAAAGTCAAAGTCAAAGTCAAAGTCAAAGTCAAAGTCAAAGTCAAAGTCAAAGTCAAAGTCAAAGTCAAAGTCAAAGTCAAAGTCAAAGTCAAAGTCAAAGTCAAAGTCAAAGTCAAAGTCAAAGTCAAAGTCAAAGTCAAGGTCAAAGTCAAAGTCAAAGTCAAAGTCAAAGTCAAAGTCAAAGTAAAGGTCAAAGTCAAAGTCAAAGTCAAAGTCAAGGTCAAATTCAAGGTCAAAGTCAAAGTCAAAGTCAAAGTCAAAGTCAAAGTCAAGGTCAAAGTCAAAGTCAAAGTCAAAGTCAAAGTCAAAGTCAAAGTAAAAGTCAAAGTCAAAGTCAAAGTCAAAGTCAAAGTCAAAGTCAAAGTCAAAGTCAAAGTCAAAGTCAAAGTCAAAGTCAAGGTCAAAGTCAAGGTCAAAGTCAAAGTCAAAGTCAAAGTCAAAGTCAAAGTCAAAGTCAAAGTCAAAGTCAAAGTCAAAGTCAAAGTCAAAGTCAAAGTCAAAGTCAAAGTCATAGTAAAAGTAAAAGTAAAAGTAAAAGTAAAAGTAAAAGTCAAAGTCAAAGTCAAAGTCAAAGTCAAAGTCAAAGTAAATGTCAAGGTCAAAGTCAAAGTCAAGGTCAAATTCAAAGTCAAAGTCAAAGTCAAAGTCAAAGTAAAGGTCAAAGTCAAAGTCAAGGTCAAATTCAAGGTCAAAGTCAAAGTCAAAGTCAAAGTCAAAGTCAAAGTCAAGGTCAAAGTCAAAGTCAAAGTCAAAGTCAAAGTCAAAGTCAAAGTCAAAGTCAAAGTAAAAGTCAAAGTCAAAGTCAAAGTCAAAGTCAAAGTCAAAGTCAAAGTCAAAGTCAAGGTCAAATTCAAGGTCAAAGTCAAAGTCAAAGTCAAAGTCAAAGTCAAAGTCAAAGTCAAAGTCAAAGTCAAAGTCAAAGTCAAAGTCAAAGTCAAAGTCAAAGTCAAAGTCAAAGTCAAAGTCAAGGTCAAAGTCAAAGTCAAAGTCAAAGTCAAAGTCAAAGTCAAAGCCAAAGTCAAAGTCAAAGTCAAAGTCAAAGTCAAAGTCAAAGTCAAAGTCAAAGTCAAAGTCAAAGTCAAAGTCAAAGTCAAAGTCAAGGTCAAAGTCAAAGTCAAAGTCAAAGTCAAAGTCAAAGTCAAAGTCAAAGTCAAAGTCAAAGTCAAAGTCAAAGTCAAAGTCAAAGTCAAAGTCAAAGTCAAAGTCAATGTCAAAGTCAAAGTCAAAGTCAAAGTCAAAGTCAAAGTCAAAGTCAAAGTCACAGTCAAAGTCAAAGTCAAAGTCAAGGTCAAAGTCAAGGTCAAAGTCAAAGTCAAAGTCAAAGTCAAAGTCAAAGTCAAAGTCAAAGTAAAGGTCAAAGTCAAAGTCAAAGTCAAAGTCAAAGTCAAGGTCAAATTCAAGGTCAAAGTCAAAGTCAAAGTCAAAGTCAAAGTCAAAGTCAAAGTCAAAGTCAAAGTCAAAGTCAAAGTCAAAGTCAAAGTCAAAGTCAAAGTCAAAGTCAAAGTCAAAGTCAAAGTCAAAGTCAAAGTCAAAGTCAAGGTCAAAGTAAAAGTCAAAGTCAAAGTCAAATTCAAAGTCAAAGTCAAAGTCAAAGTCAAAGTCAAGGTCAAAGTCAAAGTCAAAGTCAAAGTCAAAGTCAAAGTCAAAGTCAAAGTCAAAGTCAAAGTCAAGGTCAAAGTCAAAGTCAAAGCCAAAGTCAAAGTCAAAGTCAAAGTCAAAGTCAAAGTCAAAGTCAAAGTCAAAGTCAAAGTCAAAGTCAAAGTCAAAGTCAAAGTCAAAGTCAAAGTCAAAGTCAAAGTCAAAGTCAAAGTCAAAGGCAAAGTCAAAGTCAAAGTCAAGGTCAAAGTCAAAGTCAAAGTCAAAGTCAAAGTCAAAGTCAAAGTCAAGGTCAAAGTCAAAGTCAAAGTCAAAGTCAAATTCAAGGTCAAAGTCAAAGTCAAAGTCAAAGTCAAAGTCAAAGTCAAAGTCAAAGTCAAAGTCAAAGTCAAAGTCAAAGTCAAAGTCAAAGTCAAGGTCAAAGTCAAAGTCAAAGTCAAAGTCAAAGTCAAAGTCAAGGTCAAAGTCAAAGTCAAAGTCAAAGTCAAAGTCAAAGTCAAAGTAAAGGTCAAAGTCAAAGTCAAAGTCAAAGTCTAGGTCAAATTCAAGGTCAAAGTCAAAGTCAAAGTCAAAGTCAAAGTCAAAGTCAAGGTCAAAGTCAAAGTCAAAGTCAAAGTCAAAGTCAAAGTCAAAGTCAAAGTCAAGGTCAAAGTCAAGGTCAAAGTCAAAGTCAAAGTCAAAGTCAAAGTCAAAGTCAAAGTCAAGGTCAAAGTCAAAGTCAAAGTCAAGGTCAAAGTCAAAGTCAAAGTCAAAGTCAAAGTCAAAGTCAAAGTCAAAGTCAAAGTCAAAGTCAAAGTCAAAGTCAAAGTCAAAGTCAAAGTCAAGGTCAAAGTCAAAGTCAAAGTCAAAGTCAAAGTCAAAGTCAAAGTCAAAGTCAAAGTCAAAGTCAAAGTCAAAGTCAAAGTCAAAGTCAAAGTCAAAGTCAAAGTCAAAGTCAAAGTCAAAGTCAAAGTCAAAGTCAAAGTCAAAGTCAAAGTCAAAGTCAAAGTCAAAGTCAAAGTCAAAGTCAAAGTCAAAGTCAAAGTAAAGGTCAAAGTCAAAGTCAAAGTCAAAGTCAAGGTCAAATTCAAGGTCAAATTCAAGGTCAAAGTCAAAGTCAAAGTCAAAGTCAAAGTCAAAGTCAAAGTCAAAGTCAAAGTCAAAGTCAAAGTCAAAGTCAAAGTCAAAGTCAAAGTCAAAGTCAAAGTCAAAGTCAAAGTCAAAGTCAAAGTCAAAGTCAAAGTCATAGTAAAAGTAAAAGTAAAAGTAAAAGTCAAAGTCAAAGTCAAAGTCAAAGTCAAAGTCAAAGTCAAAGTCAAAGTCAAAGTCAAAGTCAAAGTCAAAGTCAAAGTCAAAGTCAAGGTCAAAGTCAAAGTCAAAGTCAAAGTCAAAGTCAAAGTCAAAGTCAAAGTAAAGGTCAAAGTCAAAGTCAAAGTCAAAGTCAAAGTCAAGGTCAAATTCAAGGTCAAAGTCAAAGTCAAAGTCAAAGTCAAAGTCAAAGTCAAAGTCAAAGTCAAAGTCAAAGTCAAAGTCAAAGTCAAAGTCAAAGTCAAAGTCAAAGTCAAAGTCAAAGTCAAAGTCAAAGTCAAAGTCAAAGTCAAAGTCAAGGTCAAAGTAAAAGTCAAAGTCAAAGGCAAATTCAAAGTCAAAGTCAAAGTCAAAGTCAAAGTCAAGGTCAAAGTCAAAGTCAAAGTCAAAGTCAAAGTCAAAGTCAAAGTCAAAGTCAAGGTCAAAGTCAAAGTCAAAGTCAAAGTCAAAGCCAAAGTCAAAGTCAAAGTCAAAGTCAAAGTCAAAGTCAAAGTCAAAGTCAAAGTCAAAGTCAAAGTCAAAGTCAAAGTCAAAGTCAAAGTCAAAGTCAAAGTCAAAGTCAAAGTCAAAGTCAAAGTCAAAGTCAAAGTCAAAGTCAAGGTCAAAGTCAAAGTCAAAGTCAAAGTCAAAGTCAAAGTCAAAGTCAAGGTCAAAGTCAAAGTCAAAGTCAAAGTCAAGGTCAAATTCAAGGTCAAAGTCAAAGTCAAAGTCAAAGTCAAAGTCAAAGTCAAAGTCAAAGTCAAAGTCAAAGTCAAAGTCAAAGTCAAAGTCAAAGTCAAAGTCAAAGTCAAGGTCAAAGTCAAAGTCAAAGTCAAAGTCAAAGTCAAAGTCAAGGTCAAAGTCAAAGTCAAAGTCAAAGTCAAAGTCAAAGTCAAAGTCAAAGTCAAAGTAAAGGTCAAAGTCAAAGTCAAAGTCAAAGTCAAGGTCAAATTCAAGGTCAAAGTCAAAGTCAAAGTCAAAGTCAAAGTCAAAGTCAAGGTCAAAGTCAAAGTCAAAGTCAAAGTCAAAGTCAAAGTCAAAGTAAAAGTCAAAGTCAAAGTCAAAGTCAAAGTCAAAGTCAAAGTCAAAGTCAAAGTCAAAGTCAAAGTCAAAGTCAAAGTCAAGGTCAAAGTCAAGGTCAAAGTCAAAGTCAAGGTCAAAGTCAAAGTCATAGTCAAAGTCAAAGTCAAAGTCAAAGTCAAAGTAAAAGTCAAAGTCAAAGTCATAGTAAAAGTAAAAGTAAAAGTAAAAGTAAAAGTCAAAGTCAAAGTCAAAGTCAAAGTCAAAGTCAAAGTCAAAGTAAAGGTCAAGGTCAAAGTCAAAGTCAAGGTCAAATTCAAAGTCAAAGTCAAAGTCAAAAGTCAAAGTAAAGGTCAAAGTCAAAGTCAAGGTCAAATTCAAGGTCAAAGTCAAAGTCAAAGTCAAAGTCAAAGTCAAAGTCAAAGTCAAGGTCAAAGTCAAAGTCAAAGTCAAAGTCAAAGTAAAAGTCACAGTCAAAGTCAAAGTCAAAGTCAAAGTCAAGGTCAAAGTCAAGGTCAAAGTCAAAGTCAAAGTCAAAGTCAAAGTCAAAGTCAAAGTCAAAGTCAAAGTCAAGGTCAAAGTCAAAGTCAAAGTCAAAGTCAAAGTCAAAGTCAAAGTCAAGGTCAAATTCAAGGTCAAATTCAAGGTCAAAGTCAAAGTCAAAGTCAAAGTCAAAGTCAAAGTCAAAGTCAAAGTCAAAGTCAAAGTCAAAGTCAAAGTCAAAGTCAAAGTCAAAGTCAAAGTCAAAGTCAAGGTCAAAGTCAAAGTCAAAGTCAAAGTCAAGGTCAAAGTCAAAGTCAAAGTCAAAGTCAAAGTCAAAGTCAAAGTCAAAGTCAAAGTCAAAGTCAAAGTCAAGGTCAAAGTCAAAGTCAAAGTCAAAGTCAAAGTCAAAGTCGAAGTCAATGTCAAAGTCAAAGTCAAAGTCAAAGTCAAAGTCAAAGTCACAGTCAAAGTCAAAGTCAAAGTCAAAGTCAAGGTCAAAGTCAAGGTCAAAGTCAAAGTCAAAGTCAAAGTCAAAGTCAAAGTCAAAGTCAAAGTAAAGGTCAAAGTCAAAGTCAAAGTCAAAGTCAAAGTCAAAGTAAAGGTCAAAGTCAAAGTCAAAGTCAAAGTCAAAGTCAAGGTCAAAGTCAAAGTCAAAGTCAAAGTCAAAGTAAAGGTCAAAGTCAAAGTCAAAGTCAAAGTCAAAGTCAAAGTCAAGGTCAAAGTCAAGGTCAAATTCAAAGTCAAAGTCAAAGTCAAAGTCAAAGTAAAGGTCAAAGCCAAAGTCAAAGTCAAGGTCAAATTCAAGGTCAAAGTCAAAGTCAAAGTCAAAGTCAAAGTCAAAGTCAAGGTCAAAGTCAAAGTCAAAGTCAAAGTCAAAGTCAAGGTCAAATTCAAGGTCAAAGTCAAAGTCAAAGTCAAAGTCAAAGTCAAAGTCAAAGTCAAGGTCAAAGTCAAAGTCAAAGTCAAAGTCAAAGTCAAAGTCAAAGTCAAAGTCAAAGTCAAAGTCAAAGTCAAAGTCAAAGTCAAAGTCATAGTAAAAGTCAAAGTCAAAGTCAAAGTCAAAGTCAAAGTCAAAGTCAAAGTCAAAGTCAAAGTCAAAGTCAAAGTCAACGTCAAAGTCAAAGTCAAAGTCAAAGTCAAAGTCAAAGTCAAAGTCAAAGTCAAAGTCAAAGTCAAAGTAAAGGTCAAAGCCAAAGTCAAAGTCAAGGTCAAATTCAAGGTCAAAGTCAAAGTCAAAGTCAAAGTCAAAGTCAAAGTCAAAGTCAAAGTCAAAGTCAAAGTCAAAGTCAAAGTCAAGGTCAAAGTCAAAGTCAAAGTCAAAGTCAAGGTCAAAGTCAAAGTCAAAGTCAAAGTCAAAGTCAAAGTCAAAGTCAAAGTCAAGGTCAAAGTCAAAGTCAAAGTCAAAGTCAAAGCCAAAGTCAAAGTCAAAGTCAAAGTCAAAGTCAAAGTCAAAGTCAAAGTCAAAGTCAAAGTCAAAGTCAAAGTCAAAGTCAAAGTCAAAGTCAAAGTCAAAGTCAAAGTCAAGGTCAAAGTCAAAGTCAAAGTCAAAGTCAAAGTCAAAGTCAAAGTCAAGGTCAAAGTCAAAGTCAAAGTCAAAGTCAAGGTCAAATTCAAGGTCAAAGTCAAAGTCAAAGTCAAAGTCAAAGTCAAAGTCAAAGTCAAAGTCAAAGTCAAAGTCAAAGTCAAAGTCAAAGTCAAAGTCAAAGTCAAAGTCAAAGTCAAAGTCAAGGTCAAAGTCAAAGTCAAAGTCAAAGTCAAAGTCAAAGTCAAAGTCAAAGTCAAAGTCAAAGTCAAAGTCAAAGTCAAAGTCAAAGTCAAAGTCAAAGTCAAAGTCAAAGTCAAAGTCAAAGTCAAAGTCAAAGTCAAAGTCAAAGTCAAAGTCAAAGTCAAAGTCAAAGTCAAAGTCAAAGTCAAAGTCAAAGTCAAAGTCAAAGTCAAAGTCAAAGTCAAAGTCAAAGTCAAAGTCAAAGTCAAAGTCAAAGTCAATGTCAAAGTCAAAGTCAAAGTCAAAGTCAAAGTCAAAGTCAAAGTCAATGTCAAAGTCAAAGTCAAAGTCAAAGTCAAAGTCAAAGTCAAGGTCAAAGTCAAAGTCAAAGTCAAAGTCAAATTCAAGGTCAAAGTCAAAGTCAAAGTCAAAGTCAAAGTCAAAGTCAAAGTCAAAGTCAAAGTCAAAGTCAAAGTCAAAGTCAAAGTCAAAGTCAAAGTCAAAGTCAAAGTCAAAGTCAAAGTCAAAGTCAAAGTCAAAGTCAAAGTCAAAGTCAAAGTCAAAGTCAAAGTCAAAGTCAAAGTCAAAGTCAAAGTCAAAGTCAAAGTCAAAGTCAAAGTCAAAGTCAAAGTCAAATTCAAGGTCAAAGTCAAAGTCAAAGTCAAAGTCAAAGTCAAAGTCAAAGTCAAAGTCAAAGCCAAAGTCAAAGTCAAAGTCAAAGTCAAGGTCAAAGTCAAAGTCAAAGTCAAAGTCAAAGTCAAAGTCAAAGTCAAAGTCAAAGTAAAGGTCAAAGTCAAAGTCAAAGTCAAAGTCAAGGTCAAATTCAAGGTCAAAGTCAAAGTCAAAGTCAAAGTCAAAGTCAAAGTCAAAGTCAAAGTCAAAGTCAAAGTCAAAGTCAAAGTCAAAGTCAAAGTCAAAGTCAAAGTAAAGGTCAAAGTCAAAGTCAAAGTCAAGGTCAAATTCAAGGTCAAAGTCAAAGTCAAAGACAAAGTCAAAGTCAAAGTCAAAGACAAAGTCAAAGTCAAAGTCAAAGTCAAAGTCAAAGACAAAGTCAAAGTCAAAGTCAAAGTCAAAGCCAAAGTCAAAGTCAAAGTCAAAGTCAAAGTCAAAGTCAAAGTCAAAGTCAAAGCCAAAGTCAAAGTCAAAGCCAAAGTCAAAGTCAAAGCCAAAGTCAAAGTCAAAGCCAAAGTCAAAGTCAAAGTCAAAGTCAAAGTCAAAGTCAAAGTCAAAGTCAAAGTCAAAGTCAAGGTCAAAGTCAAAGTCAAAGTCAAAGTCAAAGTCAAAGTCAAAGTCAAAGTCAAAGTAAAGGTCAAAGTCAAAGTCAAAGTCAAAGTCAAGGTCAAATTCAAGGTCAAAGTCAAAGTCAAAGCCAAAGTCAAAGTCAAAGTCAAAGTCAAAGTCAAAGCCAAAGTCAAAGTCAAAGTCAAAGTCAAAGTCAAAGTCAAAGTCAAAGTCAAAGTCAAATTCAAAGTCAAAGTCAAAGTCAAAGTCAAAGTCAAAGTCAAAGTCAAGGTCAAAGTCAAAGTCAAAGTCAAAGTCATAGTAAAAGTAAAAGTAAAAGTAAAAGTAAAAGTCAAAGTCAAAGTCAAAGTCAAAGTCAAAGTAAAGGTCAAGGTCAAAGTCAAAGTCAAGGTCAAATTCAAAGTCAAAGTCAAAGTCAAAGTCAAAGTAAAGGTCAAAGTCAAAGTCAAAGTCAAGGTCAAATTCAAGGTCAAAGTCAAAGTCAAAGTCAAAGTCAAAGTCAAAGTCAAAGTAAAGGTCAAAGCCAAAGTCAAAGTCAAGGTCAAATTCAAGGTCAAAGTCAAAGTCAAAGTCAAAGTCAAAGTCAAAGTCAAAGTCAAAGTCAAAGTCAAAGTCAAGGTCAAAGTCAAAGTCAAAGTCAAAGTCAAAGTCAAAGTCAAAGTCAAAGTCAAAGTCAAAGTCAAAGTCAAAGTCAAAGTCAAAGTCAAAGTCAAAGTCAAAGTCAAAGTCATAGTAAAAGTCAAAGTCAAAGTCAAAGTCAAAGTCGAAGTCAAAGTCAAAGTCAAGGTCAAAGTAAAAGTCAAAGTCAAAGTCAAATTCAAACTCAAAGTCAAAGTCAAAGTCAAAGTCAAGGTCAAAGTCAAAGTCAAAGTCAAAGTCAAAGTCAAAGTCAAAGTCAAAGTCAAAGTCAAAGTCAAAGTCAAAGTCAAAGTCAAAGTCAAGGTCAAAGTCAAAGTCAAAGTCAAAGTCAAAGTCAAAGTCAAAGTCAAGGTCAAAGTCAAAGTCAAAGTCAAAGTCAAAGTCAAAGTCAAAGTCAAAGTCAAAGTCAAAGTCAAAGTCAAAGTCAAAGTCAAAGTCAAAGTCAAAGTCAAAGTCAAAGTCAAAGTCAAAGTCAAAGTCAAAGTCAAGGTCAAAGTCAAAGTCAAAGTCAAAGTCAAAGTCAAAGTCAAAGTCAAGGTCAAAGTCAAAGTCAAAGTCAAAGTCAAAGTCAAAGTCAAAGTCAAAGTAAAGGTCAAAGTCAAAGTCAAAGTCAAAGTCAAGGTCAAATTCAAGGTCAAAGTCAAAGTCAAAGTCAAAGTCAAAGTCAAAGTCAAGGTCAAAGTCAAAGTCAAAGTCAAAGTCAAAGTCAAAGTCAAAGTAAAAGTCAAAGTCAAAGTCAAAGTCAAAGTCAAAGTCAAAGTCAAAGTCAAAGTCAAAGTCAAAGTCAAAGTCAAAGTCAAGGTCAAAGTCAAGGTCAAAGTCAAAGTCAAAGTCAAAGTCAAAGTCAAAGTCAAAGTCAAAGTCAAAGTCAAAGTCAAAGTCAAAGTCAAAGTCAAAGTCAAAGTCAAAGTCATAGTAAAAGTAAAAGTAAAAGTAAAAGTAAAAGTCAAAGTCAAAGTCAAAGTCAAAGTCAAAGTAAAGGTCAAGGTCAAAGTCAAAGTCAAGGTCAAATTCAAAGTCAAAGTCAAAGTCAAAGTCAAAGTAAAGGTCAAAGTCAAAGTCAAAGTCAAGGTCAAATTCAAGGTCAAAGTCAAAGTCAAAGTCAAAGTCAAAGTCAAAGTCAAGGTCAAAGTCAAAGTCAAAGTCAAAGTCAAAGTCAAAGTCAAAGTCAAAGTCAAGGTCAAAGTCAAGGTCAAAGTCAAAGTCAAAGTCAAAGTCAAAGTCAAAGTCATAGTAAAAGTAAAAGTAAAAGTAAAAGTAAAAGTAAAAGTCAAAGTCAAAGTCAAAGTCAAAGTAAAGGTCAAAGTCAAAGTCAAAGTCAAAGTCAAAGTCAAAGTCAAGGTCAAAGTCAAAGTCAAAGTCAAAGTCAAAGTAAAGGTCAAAGTCAAAGTCAAAGTCAAAGTCAAAGTCAAGGTCAAAGTCAAGGTCAAATTCAAAGTCAAAGTCAAAGTCAAAGTCAAAGTAAAGGTCAAAGTCAAAGTCAAAGTCAAAGTCAAGGTCAAACTCAAGGTCAAAGTCAAAGTCAAAGTCAAAGTCAAAGTCAAAGTCAAGGTCAAAGTCAAAGTCAAAGTCAAAGTCAAAGTAAAAGTCAAAGTCAAAGTCAAAGTCAAAGTCAAAGTCAAAGTCAAAGTCAAGGTCAAAGTCAAAGTCAAAGTCAAAGTCAAAGTCAAAGTCAAAGTCAAAGTCAAAGTCAAAGTCAAAGTCAAAGTCAAAGTCAAAGTCAAAGTCAAAGTCAAAGTCAAAGTCAAAGTCAAAGTCAAAGTCAAAGTCAAAGTCAAAGTCAAAGTCAAAGTCAAAGTCAAGGTCAAAGTCAAAGTCAAAGTCAAAGTCAAAGTAATGGTCAAAGTCAAAGCCAAAGTCAAAGTCAAAGTCAAAGTCAAAGTCAAAGTCAAAGTCAAAGTCAAAGTCAAAGTCAAAGTCAAAGTCAATGTCAAAGTCAAAGTCAAAGTCAAAGTCAAAGTCAAAGTCAAAGTCAAAGTCAAAGTCACAGTCAAAGTCAAAGTCAAAGTCAAAGTCAAAGTCAAGGTCAAAGTCAAGGTCAAAGTCAAAGTCAAAGTCAAAGTCAAAGTCAAAGTCAAAGTCAAAGTCAAAGTCAAAGTCAAAGTCAAAGTCAAAGTCAAAGTCAAAGTCAAAGTCAAAGTCAAAGTCAAAGTCAAAGTCAAAGTCAAAGTCAAAGTCAAAGTCAAAGTCAAAGTCAAAGTCAAAGTCAAAGTCAAGGTCAAAGTCAAAGTCAAAGTCAAAGTCAAAGTCAAAGTCAAAGTAAAGGTCAAAGTCAAAGTCAAAGTCAAAGTCAAGGTCAAATTCAAGGTCAAAGTCAAAGTCAAAGTCAAAGTCAAAGTCAAAGTCAAAGTCAAGGTCAAAGTCAAAGTCAAAGTCAAAGTCAAAGTCAAAGTCAAAGTCAAAGTCAAAGTCAAAGTCAAAGTCAAAGTCAAAGTCAAAGTCAAAGTCAAAGTCAAAGTCAAAGTCAAAGTCAAAGTCAAAGTCAAAGTCAAAGTCAAAGTCAAAGACAAGGTCAAAGTCAAGGTCAAAGTCAAAGTCAAAGTCAAAGTCAAAGTCAAAGTCAAGGTCAAAGTCAAAGTCAAAGTCAAAGTCAAAGTCAAAGTCAAAGTCAAAGTCAAAGTCAAAGTCAAAGTCAAAGTCAAAGTCAAAGTCAAAGTCAAAGTCAAAGTCAAAGTCAAAGTCAAGGTCAAAGTCAAAGTCAAAGTCAAAGTCAAAGTCAAAGTCAAAGCCAAAGTCAAAGTCAAAGTCAAAGTCAAAGTCAAAGTCAAAGTCAAAGTCAAAGTCAAAGTCAAAGTCAAAGTCAAAGTCAAAGTCAAAGTCAAAGTCAAAGTCAAAGTCAAAGTCAAAGTCAAAGTCAAAGTCAAAGTCAAAGACAAGGTCAAAGTCAAGGTCAAAGTCAAAGTCAAAGTCAAAGTCAAAGTCAAAGTCAAGGTCAAAGTCAAAGTCAAAGTCAAAGTCAAAGTCAAAGTCAAAGTCAAAGTCAAAGTCAAAGTCAAAGTCAAAGTCAAAGTCAAAGTCAAAGTCAAAGTCAAAGTCAAAGTCAAGGTCAAAGTCAAAGTCAAAGTCAAAGTCAAAGTCAAAGTCAAAGCCAAAGTCAAAGTCAAAGTCAAAGTCAAAGTCAAAGTCAAAGTCAAAGTCAAAGCCAAAGTCAAAGTCAAAGTCAAAGTCAAAGTCAAGGTCAAAGTCAAAGTCAAAGTCAAAGTCAAAGTCAAAGTCAAAGTCAAAGTCAAAGTCAAAGTCAAAGTCAAAGTCAAAGTCAAAGTCAAAGTCAAAGTCAAAGTCAAAGTCAAAGTCAAAGTCAAAGTCAAAGTCAAAGTCAAGGTCAAAGTCAAAGTCAAAGTCAAAGTCAAAGTCAAAGTCAAAGTCAAAGTAAAGGTCAAAGTCAAAGTCAAAGTCAAAGTCAAGGTCAAATTCAAGGTCAAGGTCAAAGTCAAAGTCAAAGTCAAAGTCAAAGTCAAAGTCAAAGTCAAGGTCAAATTCAAGGTCAAAGTCAAAGTCAAAGTCAAAGTCAAAGTCAAAGTCAAAGTCAAAGTCAAAGTCAAAGTCAAAGTCAAAGTCAAAGTCAAAGTCAAAGTCAAAGTCAAAGTCAAAGTCAAAGTCAAGGTCAAAGTCAAAGTCAAAGTCAAGGTCAAAGTCAAAGTCAAAGTCAAAGTCAAAGTCAAAGTCAAAGTCAAAGTCAAAGTCAAAGTCAAAGTCAAAGTCAAAGTCAAAGTCAAAGTCAAAGTCAAAGTCATAGTAAAAGTAAAAGTCAAAGTCAAAGTCAAAGTCAAAGTAAAGGTCAAGGTCAAAGTCAAAGTCAAAGTCAAAGTCAAGGTCAAAGTCAAAGTCAAAGTCAAAGTCAAAGTCAAAGTCAAAGTCAAAGTCAAAGTCAAAGTCAAAGTCAAAGTCAAAGTCAAAGTCAAGGTCAAAGTCAAAGTCAAAGTCAAAGTCAAAGTCAAGGTCAAAGTCAAAGTCAAAGTCAAAGTCAAAGTCAAAGTCAAAGTCAAAGTCAAAGTCAAAGTCAAAGTCAAAGTCAAAGTCAAAGTCAAAGTCAAAGTCAAAGTCAAAGTCAAAGTCAAAGTCAAAGTCAAAGTCAAAGTCAAAGTCAAAGTCAAAGTCAAAGTCAAAGTCAAAGTCAAAGTCAAAGTCAAAGTCAAAGTCAAAGTCAAAGTCAAAGTCAAAGTCAAAGTCAAAGCCAAAGTCAAAGTCAAAGTCAAAGTCAAAGTCAAAGTCAAAGTCAAAGTCAAAGTCAAAGTCAAAGTCAAAGTCAAAGTCAAGGTCAAAGTCAAAGTCAAAGTCAAGGTCAAGGTCAAATTCAAGGTCAAAGTCAAAGTCAAAGTCACAGTCAAAGTCAAAGTCAAAGTCAAAGTCAAAGTCAAAGTCAAAGTCAAAGCCAAAGTCAAAGTCAAAGTCAAAGCCAAAGTCAAAGTCAAAGTCAAAGCCAAAGTCAAAGTCAAAGTCAAAGTCAAAGTCAAAGTCAAAGTCAAAGTCAAAGTCAAGGTCAAAGTCAAAGTCAAAGTCAAAGTCAAAGTCAAAGTCAAAGTCAAAGTCAAAGTCAAAGTCAAAGTCAGAGTCAAGGTCAAAGTCAAAGTCAAAGTCAAAGTCAAAGTCAAAGTCAAAGTCAAAGTCAAAGTCAAAGTCAAAGTCAAAGTCAAAGTCAAAGTCAAAGTCAAAGTCAAAGTCAAAGTCAAAGTCAAAGTCAAAGTCAAAGTCAAAGTCAAAGTCAAAGTCAAAGTCAAAGTCAAAGTCAAAGTCAAAGTCAAAGTCAAAGTCAAAGTCAAAGTCAAAGTCAAAGTCAAAGTCAAAGTCAAAGTCAAAGTCAAGGTCAAAGTCAAAGTCAAAGTCAAAGTCAAAGTCAAAGTCAAAGTCAAAGTCAAAGTCAAAGTCAAAGTCAAAGTCAAAGTCAAAGTCAAAGTCAAAGTCAAAGTCAAAGTCAAAGTCAAAGTCAAAGTCAAAGTCAAAGTCAAAGTCAAAGTCAAAGTCAAAGTCAAAGTCAAAGTCAAAGTCAAAGTCAAAGTCAAATTCAAGGTCAAAGTCAAAGTCAAAGTCAAAGTCAAAGTCAAAGTCAAAGTCAAAGTCAAAGTCAAAGCCAAAGTCAAAGTCAAAGTCAAAGTCAAGGTCAAAGTCAAAGTCAAAGTCAAAGTCAAAGTCAAAGTCAAAGTCAAAGTCAAAGTAAAGGTCAAAGTCAAAGTCAAAGTCAAAGTCAAGGTCAAATTCAAGGTCAAAGTCAAAGTCAAAGTCAAAGTCAAAGTCAAAGTCAAAGTCAAAGTCAAAGTCAAAGTCAAAGTCAAAGTCAAAGTCAAAGTCAAAGTAAAGGTCAAAGTCAAAGTCAAAGTCAAGGTCAAATTCAAGGTCAAAGTCAAAGTCAAAGACAAAGTCAAAGTCAAAGTCAAAGACAAAGTCAAAGTCAAAGTCAAAGTCAAAGTCAAAGACAAAGTCAAAGTCAAAGTAAAGTCAAAGCCAAAGTCAAAGTCAAAGTCAAAGTCAAAGTCAAAGTCAAAGTCAAAGTCAAAGTCAAAGCCAAAGTCAAAGTCAAAGCCAAAGTCAAAGTCAAAGCCAAAGTCAAAGTCAAAGCCAAAGTCAAAGTCAAAGTCAAAGTCAAAGTCAAAGTCAAAGTCAAAGTCAAAGTCAAGGTCAAAGTCAAAGTCAAAGTCAAAGTCAAAGTCAAAGTCAAAGTCAAAGTCAAAGTAAAGGTCAAAGTCAAAGTCAAAGTCAAAGTCAAGGTCAAATTCAAGGTCAAAGTCAAAGTCAAAGTCAAAGTCAAAGTCAAAGTCAAAGTCAAAGTCAAAGTCAAAGTCAAAGTCAAAGTCAAAGTCAAAGTAAAGGTCAAAGTCAAAGTCAAAGTCAAGGTCAAATTCAAGGTCAAAGTCAAAGTCAAAGACAAAGTCAAAGTCAAAGTCAAAGACAAAGTCAAAGTCAAAGTCAAAGTCAAAGCCAAAGTCAAAGTCAAAGTCAAAGTCAAAGTCAAAGTCAAAGTCAAAGTCAAAGTCAAAGTCAAAGTCAAAGTCAAAGTCAAAGTCAAAGTCACAGTCAAAGTCAAAGTCAAAGTCAAGGTCAAAGTCAAAGTCAAAGTCAAGGTCAAAGTCAAAGTCAAAGTCAAGGTCAAAGTCAAGGTCAAATTCAAGGTCAAAGTCAAAGTCAAAGTCAAAGTCAAAGTCAAAGTCAAAGTCAAAGTCAAAGTCAAAGTCAAAGTCAAAGTCAAAGTCACAGTCAAAGTCAAAGTCAAAGTCAAAGTCAAAGTCAAAGTCAAAGTCAAAGTCAAAGTCAAAGTCAAAGTCAAAGTCAAGGTCAAATTCAAGGTCAAAGTCAAAGTCAAAGTCAAAGTCAAAGTCAAAGTAAAAGTCAAAGTCAAAGTCATAGTAAAAGTCAAAGTAAAAGTCAAAGTCAAAGTCAAAGTCAAAGTCAAAGTCAAAGTCAAAGTCAAAGTCAAAGTCAAAGTCAAAGTCAAAGTCAAAGTCAAAGTCAAGGTCAAATTCAAGGTCAAAGTCAAAGTCAAAGTCAAAGTCAAAGTCACAGTCAAAGTCAAAGTCAAAGTCAAAGTCAAAGTCAAAGTCAAAGACAAAGTCAAAGTCAAAGTCAAAGTCAAGGTCAAGGTCAAAGTCAAAGTCAAAGTCAAAGTCAAGGTCAAATTCAAGGTCAAAGTCAAAGTCAAAGTCAAAGTCAAAGTCAAGGTCAAATTCAAGGTCAAAGTCAAAGTCAAAGTCAAAGTCAAAGTCACAGTCAAAGTCAAAGTCAAAGACAAAGTCAAAGTCAAAGTCAAAGTCAAAGTCAAAGTCAAAGTCAAAGTCAAAGTCAAAGTCAAAGTCAAAGTCAAGGTCAAAGTCAAAGTCAAAGTCAAAGTCAAAGTCAAAGTCAAAGTCAAGGTCAAAGTCAAAGTCAAAGTCAAAGTCAAGGTCAAAGTCAAGGTCAAAGTCAAAGTCAAAGTCAAAGCCAAAGTCAAAGTCAAAGTCAAATTCAAGGTCAAAGTCAAAGTCAAAGCCAAAGTCAAGGTCAAAGTCAAGGTCAAAGTCAAAGTCAAAGTCAAAGTCAAAGTCAAAGTCAAAGTCAAAGTCAAAGTCAAAGTCAAAGTCAAAGTCAAAGTCAAAGTCAAAGTCAAAGTCAAAGTCAAAGTCAAAGTCACAGTCAAAGTCAAAGTCAAAGTCAAAGTCAAAGTCAAAGTCAAAGTCAAAGTCAAAGTCAAAGTCAAAGTCAAAGTCAAAGTCAAAGTCAAAGTCAAGGTCAAAGTCAAAGTCAAAGTCAAGGTCAAAGTCAAAGTCAAAGTCAAAGTCAAAGTCAAAGTCAAAGTCAAAGTCAAAGTCAAAGTCAAAGTCAAAGTCTAAGTCAAAGTCAAAGTAAAGGTCAAAGTCAAAGTCAAAGTCAAAGTCAAAGTCAAAGTCAAAGTCAAGGTCAAATTCAAGGTCAAAGTCAAAGTCAAAGTCAAAGTCAAAGTCAAAGTCAAAGTCAAAGTCAAAGTCAAAGTCAAAGTCAAAGTCAAAGTCATAGTAAAAGTAAAAGTAAAAGTCAAAGTAAAAGTCAAAGTCAAAGTCAAAGTCAAAGTCAAAGTCAAAGTAAAGGTCAAAGTCAAAGTCAAAGTCAAAGCCAAAGTCAAAGTCAAGGTCAAATTCAAGGTCAAAGTCAAAGTCAAAGTCAAAGTCAAAGTCAAGGTCAAATTCAAGGTCAAAGTCAAAGTCAAAGTCAAAGTCAAAGTCAAAGTCAAAGTCAAAGTCAAAGTCAAAGTCAAAGTCAAAGTCAAAGTCAAAGTCAAAGTCAAAGTCAAAGTCATAGTAAAAGTAAAAGTAAAAGTCAAAGTAAAAGTCAAAGTCAAAGTCAAAGTCAAAGTCAAAGTCAAAGTCAAAGTCAAGGTCAAATTCAAGGTCAAAGTCAAAGTCAAAGTCAAAGTCACAGTCACAGTCAAAGTCAAAGTCAAAAACAAAGTCAAAGTCAAAGCCAAAGTCAAAGTCAAAGTCAAAGTCAAAGTCAAAGTCAAAGTCAAGGTCAAAGTCAAAGTCAAAGTCAAAGTCAAAGCCAAAGTCAAAGTCAAAGTCAAAGTCAAAGTCAAAGTCAAAGTCAAAGTCAAAGTCAAGGTCAAAGTCAAAGTCAAAGTCAAAGTCAAAGTCAAAGTCAAAGTCAAAGTCAAAGTCAAAGTCAAAGTCAAAGTCAAAGTCAAGGTCAAAGTCAAAGTCAAAGTCAAAGTCAAAGTCAAAGTCAAAGTCAAAGTCAAAGTCAAAGTCAAAGTCAAAGTCAAAGTCAAAGTCAAAGTCAAAGTAAAGGTCAAAGTCAAAGTCAAAGTCAAAGTCAAGGTCAAATTCAAGGTCAAAGTCAAAGTCAAAGTCAAAGTCAAAGTCAAAGTCAAAGTCAAAGTCAAAGTCAAAGTCAAAGTCAAGGTCAAATTCAAGGTCAAAGTCAAAGTCAAAGTCAAAGTCAAAGTCAAAGTCACAGTCAAAGTCAAAGTCAAGGTCAAGGTCAAAGTCAAAGTCAAAGTCAAAGTCAAAGTCAAAGTCAAAGTCAAAGTCAAAGTCAAAGTCAAAGTAAAGGTCAAAGTCAAAGTCAAAGTCAAAGTCAAGGTCAAATTCAAGGTCAAAGTCAAAGTCAAAGTCAAAGTCAAAGTCAAAGTCAAAGTCAAAGTCAAAGTCAAAGTCAAAGTAAAGGTCAAAGTCAAAGTCAAAGTCAAAGTCAAGGTCAAATTCAAGGTCAAAGTCAAAGTCAAAGTCAAAGTCAAAGTCAAAGTCAAGGTCAAAGTCAAAGTCAAAGTCAAAGTCAAAGTCAAAGTCAAAGTCAAAGTCAAAGTCAAAGTCAAAGTCAAAGTCAAAGTCAAAGTCAAAGTCAAAGTCAAAGACAAAGTCAAAGTCAAAGTCAAAGTCAAAGCCAAAGTCAAAGTCAAAGTCAAAGCCAAAGTCAAAGTCAAAGTCAAAGTCAAAGTCAAAGTCAAAGGCAAAGTCAAAGTCAAAGTCAAAGTCAAAGTCAAAGTCAAAGTCAAAGTCAAGGTCAAAGGCAAAGTCAAAGTCAAAGTCAAAGTCAAAGTCAAAGTCAAAGTCAAAGTCAAAGTCAAGGTCAAATTCAAGGTCAAAGTCAAAGTCAAAGTCAAAGTCAAAGTCAAAGTCAAAGTCAAAGTCAAAGTCAAAGTCAAAGTCAAAGTCAAAGTCAAAGTCAAAGTCAAAGTCAAAGTCAAAGTCAAAGTCAAAGTCAAAGTCAAAGTCAAAGTAAAGGTCAAAGTCAAAGTCAAAGTCAAGGTCAAAGTCAAAGTCAAAGTCAAAGTCAAAGTCAAAGTAAAGGTCAAAGTCAAAGTCAAAGTCAAGGTCAAATTCAAGGTCAAAGTCAAAGTCAAAGTCAAAGTCAAAGTCAAAGTCAAAGTCAAAGTCAAAGTCAAAGTCAAAGTCAAAGTCAAAGTCAAAGTCAAAGTCAAAGTAAAAGTCAAAGTCAAAGTAAAGGTCAAAGTCAAAGTCAAAGTCAAAGTCAAAGTCAAAGTCAAGGTCAAAGTCAAAGTCAAAGTCAAAGTCAAAGTCAAAGTCAAAGTCAAAGTCAAAGTCAAAGTCAAAGTCAAAGTCAAAGTCAAAGTCAAAGTCAAAGTCAAAGTCAAGGTCAAATTCAAGGTCAAAGTCAAAGTCAAAGCCAAAGTCAAGGTCAAAGTCAAGGTCAAAATCAAAGTCAAAGTCAAAGTCAAAGTCAAAGTCAAAGTCAAAGTCAAAGTCAAAGTCAAAGTCAAGGTCACAGTCAAAGTCAAAGTCAAAGTCAAAGTCAAAGTCAAGGTCAAAGTCAAGGTCAAAGTCAAAGTCAAAGTCAAAGTCAAAGTCAAGGTCAAATTCAAGGTCAAAGTCAAAGTCAAAGTCGAAGTCAAAGTCAAATTCAAGGTCAAAGTCAAAGTCAAAGTCAAAGTCAAAGTCAAAGTCAAAGTCAAAGTCAAAGTCAAAGTCAAAGTCAAAGTCAAAGTCAAAGTCAAATTCAAAGTCAAAGTCAAATTCAAAGTCAAAGTAAAAGTAAAAGTAAAAGTCAAAGTCAAAGTCAAAGTCAAAGTCAAAGCCAAAGTCAAAGTCAAAGTCAAAGTCAAAGTCAAAGTCAAAGTCAAAGTCAAAGTCAAAGTCAAATTCAAAGTCAAAATCAAAGTCAAAGTCAAAGTCAAAGTCAAAGTCAAAGTCAAAGTCAAAGTCAAAGTCAAAGTCAAAGCCAAAGTCAAAGTCAACGTCAAAGTCAAAGTCAAAGTCAAAGTCAAAGTCAAAGTCAAAGTCAAAGTCAAAGTCAAAGTCAAAGTCAAAGTCAAAGTCAAAGTCAAAGTCAAAGTAAAGGTCAAAGTCAAACTCAAAGTCAAAGTCAAGGTCAAAGTAAAGGTCAAGGTCAAAGTCAAAGTCAAACTCAAAGTCAAAGTCAAAGTCAAAGTCACAGTCAAAGTCAAAGTCAAAGACAAAGTCAAAGTCAAAGTCAAAGTCAAAGCCAAAGTCAAAGTCAAAGTCAAAGTCAAAGTCAAAGCCAAAGTCAAAGTCAAAGTCAAAGTCAAAGTCAAAGTCAAAGTCAAAGTCAAAGTCAAGGTCAAAGTCAAAGTCAAAGTCAAAGTCAAAGTCAAAGTCAAAGTCAAAGTCAAAGTCAAAGTCAAAGTCAAAGTCAAGGTCAAAGTCAAAGTCAAAGTCAAAGTCAAAGTCAAGGTCAAAGTCAAAGTCAAAGTCAAAGTCAAAGTCAAAGTCAAAGTCAAAGTCAAAGTCAAAGTCAAAGTCAAAGTCAAAGTCAAAGTCAAAGTCAAAGTCAAAGTCAAAGTCAAAGTCAAAGTCAAAGTCAAAGTCAAAGTCAAAGTCAAAGTCAAAGTCAAAGTCAAAGTCAAAGTCAAAGTCAAAGTCAAAGTCAAAGTCAAAGTCAAAGTCAAAGTCAAAGTCAAAGTCAAAGTCAAAGTCAAAGCCAAAGTCAAAGTCAAAGTCAAAGTCAAAGTCAAAGTCAAAGTCAAAGTCAAAGTCAAAGTAAAAGTCAAAGTCAAAGTCAAAGTCAAAGTCAAGGTCAAAGTCAAAGTCAAAGTCAAAGTCAAGGTCAAGGTCAAATTCAAGGTCAAAGTCAAAGTCAAAGTCAAAGTCAAAGTCAAAGTCAAAGTCAAAGTCAAAGTCAAAATCAAAGTCAAAGTCAAAGTCAGAGTCAAGGTCAAGGTCAAAGTCAAAGTCAAAGTCAAAGTCAAAGTCAAAGTCAAAGTCAAAGCCAAAGTCAAAGTCAAAGTCAAAGTCAAAGTCAAAGTCAAAGTCAAGGTCAAAGTCAAAGTCAAAGTCAAAGTCAAAGTCAAAGTCAAAGTCAAAGTCAAAGTCAAAGTCAAAGTCAAAGTCAAAGTCAAAGTCAAGGTCAAATTCAAGGTCAAAGTCAAAGTCAAAGCCAAAGTCAAGGTCAAAGTCAAGGTCAAAATCAAAGTCAAAGTCAAAGTCAAAGTCAAAGTCAAAGTCAAAGTCAAAGTCAAAGTCAAAGTCAAGGTCACAGTCAAAGTCAAAGTCAAAGTCAAAGTCAAAGTCAAGGTCAAAGTCAAGGTCAAAGTCAAAGTCAAAGTCAAAGTCAAAGTCAAGGTCAAAGTCAAGGTCAAAGTCAAAGTCAAAGTCGAAGTCAAAGTCAAATTCAAGGTCAAAGTCAAAGTCAAAGTCAAAGTCAAAGTCAAAGTCAAAGTCAAAGTCAAAGTCAAAGTCAAAGTCAAAGTCAAATTCAAAGTCAAAGTCAAATTCAAAGTCAAAGTAAAAGTAAAAGTAAAAGTCAAAGTCAAAGTCAAAGTCAAAGTCAAAGCCAAAGTCAAAGTCAAAGTCAAAGTCAAAGTCAAAGTCAAAGTCAAAGTCAAAGTCAAAGTCAAATTCAAAGTCAAAATCAAAGTCAAAGTCAAAGTCAAAGTCAAAGTCAAAGTCAAAGTCAAAGTCAAAGTCAAAGTCAAAGCCAAAGTCAAAGTCAACGTCAAAGTCAAAGTCAAAGTCAAAGTCAAAGTCAAAGTCAAAGTCAAAGTCAAAGTCAAAGTCAAAGTCAAAGTCAAAGTCAAAGTCAAAGTAAAGGTCAAAGTCAAACTCAAAGTCAAAGTCAAGGTCAAAGTAAAGGTCAAGGTCAAAGTCAAAGTCAAAGTCAAACTCAAAGTCAAAGTCAAAGTCAAAGTCACAGTCAAAGTCAAAGTCAAAGACAAAGTCAAAGTCAAAGTCAAAGTCAAAGCCAAAGTCAAAGTCAAAGTCAAAGTCAAAGTCAAAGCCAAAGTCAAAGTCAAAGTCAAAGTCAAAGTCAAAGTCAAAGTCAAAGTCAAAGTCAAGGTCAAAGTCAAAGTCAAAGTCAAAGTCAAAGTCAAAGTCAAAGTCAAAGTCAAAGTCAAAGTCAAAGTCAAAGTCAAAGTCAAGGTCAAAGTCAAAGTCAAAGTCAAAGTCAAGGTCAAAGTCAAAGTCAAAGTCAAAGTCAAAGTCAAAGTCAAAGTCAAAGTCAAAGTCAAAGTCAAAGTCAAAGTCAAAGTCAAAGTCAAAGTCAAAGTCAAAGTCAAAGTCAAAGTCAAAGTCAAAGTCAAAGTCAAAGTCAAAGTCAAAGTCAAAGTCAAAGTCAAAGTCAAAGTCAAAGTCAAAGCCAAAGTCAAAGTCAAAGTCAAAGTCAAAGTCAAAGTCAAAGTCAAAGTAAAAGTCAAAGTCAAAGTCAAAGTCAAAGTCAAGGTCAAAGTCAAAGTCAAAGTCAAGGTCAAGGTCAAATTCAAGGTCAAAGTCAAAGTCAAAGTCAAAGTCAAAGTCAAAGTCAAAGTCAAAGTCAAAGTCAAAATCAAAGTCAAAGTCAAAGTCAAAGTCAAAGTCAAAGTCAAAGTCAAAGTCAAAATCAAAGTCAAAGTCAAAGTCAGAGTCAAGGTCAAGGTCAAAGTCAAAGTCAAAGTCAAAGTCAAAGTCAAAGTCAAAGTCAACGTCAAAGTCAAAGTCAAAGTCAAAGTCAAAGTCAAAGTCAAAGTCAAAGTCAAAGTCAAAGTCAAAGTCAAAGTCAAAGTAAAGGTCAAAGCCAAAGTCAAAGTCAAGGTCAAATTCAAGGTCAAAGTCAAAGTCAAAGTCAAAGTCAAAGTCAAAGTCAAAGTCAAAGTCAAAGTCAAAGTCAAGGTCAAAGTCAAAGTCAAAGTCAAAGTCAAAGTCAAAGTCAAAGTCAAAGTCAAAGTCAAAGTCAAAGTCAAAGTCAAAGTCAAAGTCAAAGTCAAAGTCAAAGTCATAGTAAAAGTCAAAGTCAAAGTCAAAGTCAAAGTCAAAGTCAAGGTCAAAGTAAAAGTCAAAGTCAAAGTCAAAGTCAAAGTCAAAGTCAAAGTCAAAGTCAAGGTCAAAGTCAAAGTCAAAGTCAAAGTCAAAGTCAAAGTCAAAGTCAAAGTCAAAGTCAAAGTCAAAGTCAAAGTCAAAGTCAAAGTCAAGGTCAAAGTCAAAGTCAAAGTCAAAGTCAAAGTCAAAGTCAAGGTCAAAGTCAAAGTCAAAGTCAAAGTCAAAGTCAAAGTCAAAGTCAAAGTCAAAGTCAAAGTCAAAGTCAAAGTCAAAGTCAAAGTCAAAGTCAAAGTCAAAGTCAAAGTCAAAGTCAAAGTCAAAGTCAAGGTCAAAGTCAAAGTCAAAGTCAAAGTCAAAGTCAAAGTCAAAGTCAAGGTCAAAGTCAAAGTCAAAGTCAAAGTCAAAGTCAAAGTCAAAGTAAAGGTCAAAGTCAAAGTCAAAGTCAAAGTCAAGGTCAAATTCAAGGTCAAAGTCAAAGTCAAAGTCAAAGTCAAAGTCAAAGTCAAGGTCAAAGTCAAAGTCAAAGTCAAAGTCAAAGTAAAAGTCAAAGTCAAAGTCAAAGTCAAAGTCAAAGTCAAAGTCAAAGTCAAAGTCAAAGTCAAAGTCAAAGTCAAAGTCAAGGTCAAAGTCAAGGTCAAAGTCAAAGTCAAAGTCAAAGTCAAAGTCAAAGTCAAAGTCAAAGTCAAAGTCAAAGTCAAAGTCAAAGTCAAAGTCAAAGTCAAAGTCAAAGTCATAGTAAAAGTAAAAGTAAAAGTAAAAGTAAAAGTAAAAGTCAAAGTCAAAGTCAAAGTCAAAGTCAAAGTCAAAGTAAATGTCAAGGTCAAAGTCAAAGTCAAGGTCAAATTCAAAGTCAAAGTCAAAGTCAAAGTCAAAGTAAAGGTCAAAGTCAAAGTCAAGGTCAAATTCAAGGTCAAAGTCAAAGTCAAAGTCAAAGTCAAAGTCAAAGTCAAGGTCAAAGTCAAAGTCAAAGTCAAAGTCAAAGTCAAAGTCAAAGTCAAAGTAAAAGTCAAAGTCAAAGTCAAAGTCAAAGTCAAAGTCAAAGTCAAAGTCAAAGTCAAAGTCAAAGTCAAAGTCAAAGTCAAAGTCAAAGTCAAGGTCAAAGTCAAGGTCAAAGTCAAAGTCAAAGTCAAAGTCAAAGTCAAAGTCAAAGTCATAGTAAAAGTAAAAGTAAAAGTAAAAGTAAAAGTCAAAGTCAAAGTCAAAGTCAAAGTAAAGGTCAAAGTCAAAGTCAAAGTCAAAGTCAAAGTCAAGGTCAAAGTCAAAGTCAAAGTCAAAGTCAAAGTAAAGGTCAAGGTCAAAGTCAAAGTCAAAGTCAAAGTCAAGGTCAAAGTCAAGGTCAAATTCAAAGTCAAAGTCAAAGTCAAAGTCAAAGTAAAGGTCAAAGTCAAAGTCAAAGTCAAAGTCAAGGTCAAACTCAAGGTCAAAGTCAAAGTCAAAGTCAAAGTCAAAGTCAAAGTCAAGGTCAAAGTCAAAGTCAAAGTCAAAGTCAAGGTCAAATTCAAGGTCAAAGTCAAAGTCAAAGTCAAAGTCAAAGTCAAAGTCAAGGTCAAAGTCAAAGTCAAAGTCAAAGTCAAAGTCAAAGTCAAAGTCAAAGTCAAAGTCAAAGTCAAAGTCAAAGTCAAAGTCAAAGTCAAAGTCAAAGTCAAAGTCAAAGTCAAAGTCAAGGTCAAAGTCAAGGTCAAAGTCAAAGTCAAAGTCAAAGTCAAAGTCAAAGTCATAGTAAAAGTAAAAGTAAAAGTAAAAGTAAAAGTCAAAGTCAAAGTCAAAGTCAAAGTAAAGGTCAAAGTCAAAGTCAAAGTCAAAGTCAAAGTCAAGGTCAAAGTCAAAGTCAAAGTCAAAGTCAAAGTAAAGGTCAAAGTCAAAGTCAAAGTCAAAGTCAAAGTCAAAGTCAAAGTCAAAGTCAAAGTCAAAGTCAAAGTCAAAGTCAAGGTCAAAGTCAAAGTCAAAGTCAAAGTCAAAGTAATGGTCAAAGTCAAAGCCAAAGTCAAAGTCAAAGTCAAAGTCAAAGTCAAAGTCAAAGTCAAAGTCAAAGTCAAAGTCAAAGTCAAAGTCAAAGTCAAAGTCAATGTCAAAGTCAAAGTCAAAGTCAAAGTCAAAGTCAAAGTCAAAGTCAAAGTCACAGTCAAAGTCAAAGTCAAAGTCAAAGTCAAAGTCAAGGTCAAAGTCAAGGTCAAAGTCAAAGTCAAAGTCAAAGTCAAAGTCAAAGTCAAAGTCAAAGTCAAAGTCAAAGTCAAAGTCAAAGTCAAAGTCAAAGTCAAAGTCAAAGTCAAAGTCAAAGTCAAAGTCAAAGTCAAAGTCAAAGTCAAAGTCAAGGTCAAAGTCAAAGTCAAAGTCAAAGTCAAAGTCAAAGTCAAAGTCAAGGTCAAAGTCAAAGTCAAAGTCAAAGTCAAAGTCAAAGTCAAAGTAAAGGTCAAAGTCAAAGTCAAAGTCAAAGTCAAGGTCAAATTCAAGGTCAAAGTCAAAGTCAAAGTCAAAGTCAAAGTCAAAGTCAAAGTCAAGGTCAAAGTCAAAGTCAAAGTCAAAGTCAAAGTCAAAGTCAAAGTCAAAGTCAAAGTCAAAGTCAAAGTCAAAGTCAAAGTCAAAGTCAAAGTCAAAGTCAAAGTCAAAGTCAAAGTCAAAGTCAAAGTCAAAGTCAAAGTCAAGGTCAAAGTCAAGGTCAAAGTCAAAGTCAAAGTCAAAGTCAAAGTCAAAGTCAAAGTCAAAGTCAAAGTCAAAGTCAAAGTCAAAGTCAAAGTCAAAGTCAAAGTCATAGTAAAAGTAAAAGTAAAAGTAAAAGTCAAAGTCAAAGTCAAAGTCAAAGTCAAAGTAAAGGTCAAGGTCAAAGTCAAAGTCAAGGTCAAATTCAAGGTCAAAGTCAAAGTCAAAGTCAAAGTCAAAGTCAAAGTCAAAGTGAAAGTCAAAGTCAAAGTCAAAGTCAAAGTCAAAGTCAAGGTCAAAGTCAAAGTCAAAGTCAAAGTCAAAGTCAAAGTCAAAGTCAAAGTCAAAGTCAAAGTCAAAGTCAAAGTCAAAGTCAAAGTCAAAGTCAAAGTCAAAGTCAAAGTAAAGGTCAAAGTCAAAGTCAAGGTCAAAGTAAAGGTCAAGGTCAAAGTCAAAGTCAAAGTCAAAGTCAAAGTCACAGTCAAAGTCAAAGTCAAAGACAAAGTCAAAGTCAAAGTCAAAGTCAAAGCCAAAGTCAAAGTCAAAGTCAAAGCCAAAGTCAAAGTCAAAGTCAAAGTCAAAGTCAAAGTCAAAGTCAAAGTCAAAGTCAAGGTCAAAGTCAAAGTCAAAGTCAAAGTCAAAGTCAAAGTCAAAGTCAAAGTCAAAGTCAAAGTCAAAGTCAGAGTCAAGGTCAAAGTCAAAGTCAAAGTCAAAGTCAAAGTCAAAGTCAAAGCCAAAGTCAAAGTCAAAGTAAAAGCCAAAGTCAAAGTCAAAGTCAAAGTCAAAGTCAAAGTCAAAGTCAAGGTCAAAGTCAAAGTCAAAGTCAAAGTCAAAGTCAAAGCCAAAGTCAAAGTCAAAGTCAAAGTCAAAGTCAAAGTCAAAGTCAAAGTCAAAGTCAAGGTCAAAGTCAAAGTCAAAGTCAAAGTCAAAGTCAAAGTCAAAGTCAAAGTCAAAGTCAAGGTCAAATTCAAGGTCAAAGTCAAAGTCAAGGTCAAAGTGAAAGTCAAAGTCAAAGTCAAAGTCAAAGTCAAAGTCAAAGTCAAAGTCAAAGTCAAAGTCAAAGTCAAAGTCAAAGTCAAAGCCAAAGTCAAAGTCAAAGTCAAAGTCAAAGTCAAAGTCAAAGTCAAAGTCAAAGTCAAAGTCAAAGTCAAAGTCAAAGTCAAAGTCAAAGTCAAAGTCAAAGTCAAAGTCAAAGTCAAGGTCAAAGTCAAAGTCAAAGTCAAGGTCAAATTCAAGGTCAAAGTCAAAGTCAAAGTCAAAGTCAAAGTCAAAGTCAAAGTCAAAGTCAAAGTCAAAGTCAAAGTCAAAGTCAAAGTCAAAGTCAAAGTCAAAGTCAAAGTCAAAGTCAAAGTCAAGGTCAAAGTCAAAGTCAAAGTCAAAGTCAAAGTCAAAGTCAAAGCCAAAGTCAAAGTCAAAGTCAAAGTCAAAGTCAAAGTCAAAGTCAAAGTCAAAGTCAAAGTCAAGGTCAAAGTCAAAGTCAAAGTCAAAGTCAAAGTCAAAGTCAAAGTCAAAGTCAAAGTCAAAGTCAAAGTCAAAGTCAAAGTCAAAGTCAAAGTCAAAGTCAAAGTCAAAGTCAAAGTCAAAGTCAAAGTCAAGGTCAAAGTCAAAGTCAAAGTCAAAGTCAAAGTCAAAGTCAAAGTCAAAGTAAAGGTCAAAGTCAAAGTCAAAGTCAAAGTCAAGGTCAAATTCAAGGTCAAGGTCAAAGTCAAAGTCAAAGTCAAAGTCAAAGTCAAAGTCAAAGTCAAAGTCAAGGTCAAATTCAAGGTCAAAGTCAAAGTCAAAGTCAAAGTCAAAGTCAAAGTCAAAGTCAAAGTCAAAGTCAAAGTCAAAGTCAAAGTCAAAGTCAAAGTCAAAGTCAAAGTCAAGGTCAAAGTCAAAGTCAAAGTCAAGGTCAAAGTCAAAGTCAAAGTCAAAGTCAAAGTCAAAGTCAAAGTCAAAGTCAAAGTCAAAGTCAAAGTCAAAGTCAAAGTCAAAGTCAAAGTCATAGTAAAAGTAAAAGTCAAAGTCAAAGTCAAAGTAAAGGTCAAGGTCAAAGTCAAAGTCAAAGTCAAAGTCAAGGTCAAAGTCAAAGTCAAAGTCAAAGTCAAAGTCAAAGTCAAAGTCAAAGTCAAAGTCAAAGTCAAAGTCAAAGTCAAAGTCAAGGTCAAAGTCAAAGTCAAAGTCAAAGTCAAAGTCAAGGTCAAAGTCAAAGTCAAAGTCAAAGTCAAAGTCAAAGTCAAAGTCAAAGTCAAAGTCAAAGTCAAAGTCAAAGTCAAAGTCAAAGTCAAAGTCAAAGTCAAAGTCAAAGTCAAAGTCAAAGTCAAAGTCAAAGTCAAAGTCAAAGTCAAAGTCAAAGTCAAAGTCAAAGTCAAAGTCAAAGTCAAAGTCAAAGTCAAAGTCAAAGTCAAAGCCAAAGCCAAAGTCAAAGTCAAAGTCAAAGTCAAAGTCAAAGTCAAAGTCAAAGTCAAAGTCAAAGTCAAAGTCAAGGTCAAAGTCAAAGTCAAAGTCAAGGTCAAGGTCAAATTCAAGGTCAAAGTCAAAGTCAAAGTCACAGTCAAAGTCAAAGTCAAAGTCAAAGTCAAAGTCAAAGTCAAAGTCAAAGCCAAAGTCAAAGTCAAAGTCAAAGCCAAAGTCAAAGTCAAAGTCAAAGCCAAAGTCAAAGTCAAAGTCAAAGTCAAAGTCAAAGTCAAAGTCAAAGTCAAAGTCAAGGTCAAAGTCAAAGTCAAAGTCAAAGTCAAAGTCAAAGTCAAAGTCAAAGTCAAAGTCAAAGTCAAAGTCAAAGTCAAAGTCAGAGTCAAGGTCAAAGTCAAAGTCAAAGTCAAAGTCAAAGTCAAAGTCAAAGTCAAAGTCAAAGTCAAAGTCAAAGTCAAAGTCAAAGTCAAAGTCAAAGTCAAAGTCAAAGTCAAAGTCAAAGTCAAAGTCAAAGTCAAAGTCAAAGTCAAAGTCAAAGTCAAAGTCAAAGTCAAAGTCAAAGTCAAAGTCAAAGTCAAAGTCAAAGTCAAAGTCAAAGTCAAAGTCAAAGTCAAAGTCAAAGTCAAAGTCAAGGTCAAAGTCAAAGTCAAAGTCAAAGTCAAAGTCAAAGTCAAAGTCAAAGTCAAAGTCAAAGTCAAAGTCAAAGTCAAAGTCAAAGTCAAAGTCAAAGTCAAAGTCAAAGTCAAAGTCAAAGTCAAAGTCAAAGTCAAAGTCAAAGTCAAAGTCAAAGTCAAAGTCAAAGTCAAAGTCAAAGTCAAAGTCAAAGTCAAAGTCAAAGTCAAAGTCAAAGTCAATGTCAAAGTCAAAGTCAAAGTCAAAGTCAAAGTCAAAGTCAAAGTCAATGTCAAAGTCAAAGTCAAAGTCAAAGTCAAAGTCAAAGTCAAGGTCAAAGTCAAAGTCAAAGTCAAAGTCAAATTCAAGGTCAAAGTCAAAGTCAAAGTCAAAGTCAAAGTCAAAGTCAAAGTCAAAGTCAAAGTCAAAGTCAAAGTCAAAGTCAAAGTCAAAGTCAAAGTCAAAGTCAAAGTCAAAGTCAAAGTCAAAGTCAAAGTCAAAGTCAAAGTCAAAGTCAAAGTCAAAGTCAAAGTCAGAGTCAAGGTCAAAGTCAAAGTCAAAGTCAAAGTCAAAGTCAAAGTCAAAGTCAAAGTCAAAGTCAAAGTCAAAGTCAAAGTCAAAGTCAAAGTCAAAGTCAGAGTCAAGGTCAAAGTCAAAGTCAAAGTCAAAGTCAAAGTCAAAGTCAAAGCCAAAGTCAAAGTCAAAGTAAAAGCCAAAGTCAAAGTCAAAGTCAAAGTCAAAGTCAAAGTCAAAGTCAAGGTCAAAGTCAAAGTCAAAGTCAAAGTCAAAGTCAAAGCCAAAGTCAAAGTCAAAGTCAAAGTCAAAGTCAAAGTCAAAGTCAAAGTCAAAGTCAAGGTCAAAGTCAAAGTCAAAGTCAAAGTCAAAGTCAAAGTCAAAGTCAAAGTCAAAGTCAAAGTCAAGGTCAAATTCAAGGTCAAAGTCAAAGTCAAGGTCAAAGTGAAAGTCAAAGTCAAAGTCAAAGTCAAAGTCAAAGTCAAAGTCAAAGTCAAAGTCAAAGTCAAAGTCAAAGTCAAAGTCAAAGCCAAAGTCAAAGTCAAAGTCAAAGTCAAAGTCAAAGTCAAAGTCAAAGTCAAAGTCAAAGTCAAAGTCAAAGTCAAAGTCAAAGTCAAAGTCAAAGTCAAAGTCAAGGTCAAAGTCAAAGTCAAAGTCAAGGTCAAATTCAAGGTCAAAGTCAAAGTCAAAGTCAAAGTCAAAGTCAAAGTCAAAGTCAAAGTCAAAGTCAAAGTCAAAGTCAAAGTCAAAGTCAAAGTCAAAGTCAAAGTCAAAGTCAAAGTCAAGGTCAAAGTCAAAGTCAAAGTCAAAGTCAAAGTCAAAGTCAAAGCCAAAGTCAAAGTCAAAGTCAAAGTCAAAGTCAAAGTCAAAGTCAAAGTCAAAGTCAAAGTCAAAGTCAAAGTCAAAGTCAAAGTCAAGGTCAAAGTCAAAGTCAAAGTCAAAGTCAAAGTCAAAGTCAAAGTCAAAGTCAAAGTCAAAGTCAAAGTCAAAGTCAAAGTCAAAGTCAAAGTCAAAGTCAAAGTCAAAGTCAAAGTCAAAGTCAAAGTCAAAGTCAAGGTCAAAGTCAAAGTCAAAGTCAAAGTCAAAGTCAAAGTCAAAGTCAAAGTAAAGGTCAAAGTCAAAGTCAAAGTCAAAGTCAAGGTCAAATTCAAGGTCAAGGTCAAAGTCAAAGTCAAAGTCAAAGTCAAAGTCAAAGTCAAAGTCAAAGTCAAGGTCAAATTCAAGGTCAAAGTCAAAGTCAAAGTCAAAGTCAAAGTCAAAGTCAAAGTCAAAGTCAAAGTCAAAGTCAAAGTCAAAGTCAAAGTCAAAGTCAAAGTCAAGGTCAAAGTCAAAGTCAAAGTCAAGGTCAAAGTCAAAGTCAAAGTCAAAGTCAAAGTCAAAGTCAAAGTCAAAGTCAAAGTCAAAGTCAAAGTCAAAGTCAAAGTCAAAGTCAAAGTCAAAGTCAAAGTCATAGTAAAAGTAAAAGTCAAAGTCAAAGTCAAAGTAAAGGTCAAGGTCAAAGTCAAAGTCAAAGTCAAAGTCAAGGTCAAAGTCAAAGTCAAAGTCAAAGTCAAAGTCAAAGTCAAAGTCAAAGTCAAAGTCAAAGTCAAAGTCAAAGTCAAAGTCAAGGTCAAAGTCAAAGTCAAAGTCAAAGTCAAAGTCAAGGTCAAAGTCAAAGTCAAAGTCAAAGTCAAAGTCAAAGTCAAAGTCAAAGTCAAAGTCAAAGTCAAAGTCAAAGTCAAAGTCAAAGTCAAAGTCAAAGTCAAAGTCAAAGTCAAAGTCAAAGTCAAAGTCAAAGTCAAAGTCAAAGTCAAGGTCAAAGTCAAAGTCAAAGTCAAAGTCAAAGTCAAAGTCAAAGTAAAGGTCAAAGTCAAAGTCAAAGTCAAAGTCAAGGTCAAATTCAAGGTCAAAGTCAAAGTCAAAGTCAAAGTCAAAGTCAAAGTCAAGGTCAAAGTCAAAGTCAAAGTCAAAGTCAAAGTCAAAGTCAAAGTAAAAGTCAAAGTCAAAGTCAAAGTCAAAGTCAAAGTCAAAGTCAAAGTCAAAGTCAAAGTCAAAGTCAAAGTCAAAGTCAAGGTCAAAGTCAAGGTCAAAGTCAAAGTCAAAGTCAAAGTCAAAGTCAAAGTCAAAGTCAAAGTCAAAGTCAAAGTCAAAGTCAAAGTCAAAGTCAAAGTCAAAGTCAAAGTCATAGTAAAAGTAAAAGTAAAAGTAAAAGTAAAAGTAAAAGTCAAAGTCAAAGTCAAAGTCAAAGTCAAAGTCAAAGTAAATGTCAAGGTCAAAGTCAAAGTCAAGGTCAAATTCAAAGTCAAAGTCAAAGTCAAAGTCAAAGTAAAGGTCAAAGTCAAAGTCAAGGTCAAATTCAAGGTCAAAGTCAAAGTCAAAGTCAAAGTCAAAGTCAAAGTCAAGGTCAAAGTCAAAGTCAAAGTCAAAGTCAAAGTCAAAGTCAAAGTCAAAGTCAAAGTAAAAGTCAAAGTCAAAGTCAAAGTCAAAGTCAAAGTCAAAGTCAAAGTCAAAGTCAAAGTCAAAGTCAAAGTCAAAGTCAAAGTCACAGTCAAAGTCAAAGTCAAAGACAAAGTCAAAGTCAAAGTCAAAGTCAAAGCCAAAGTCAAAGTCAAAGTCAAAGCCAAAGTCAAAGTCAAAGTCAAAGTCAAAGTCAAAGTCAAAGTCAAAGTCAAAGTCAAGGTCAAAGTCAAAGTCAAAGTCAAAGTCAAATTCAAGGTCAAAGTCAAAGTCAAAGTCAAAGTCAAAGTCAAAGTCAAAGTAAAAGTCAAAGTCAAAGTCAAAGTCAAAGTCAAAGTCAAAGTCAAAGTCAAAGTCAAAGTCAAAGTCAAGGTCAAAGTCAAGGTCAAAGTCAAAGTCAAGGTCAAAGTCAAAGTCATAGTCAAAGTCAAAGTCAAAGTCAAAGTCAAAGTAAAAGTCAAAGTCAAAGTCATAGTAAAAGTAAAAGTAAAAGTAAAAGTCAAAGTCAAAGTCAAAGTCAAAGTCAAAGTCAAAGTCAAAGTCAAAGTAAAGGTCAAGGTCAAAGTCAAAGTCAAGGTCAAATTCAAAGTCAAAGTCAAAGTCAAAAGTCAAAGTAAAGGTCAAAGTCAAAGTCAAGGTCAAATTCAAGGTCAAAGTCAAAGTCAAAGTCAAAGTCAAAGTCAAAGTCAAGGTCAAAGTCAAAGTCAAAGTCAAAGTCAAAGTAAAAGTCAAAGTCAAAGTCAAAGTCAAAGTCAAAGTCAAAGTCAAAGTCAAAGTCAAAGTCAAAGTCAAAGTCAAAGTCAAGGTCAAAGTCAAGGTCAAAGTCAAAGTCAAAGTCAAAGTCAAAGTCAAAGTCATAGTAAAAGTAAAAGTAAAAGTAAAAGTCAAAGTCAAAGTCAAAGTCAAAGTCAAAGTCAAAGTAAAGGTCAAAGTCAAAGTCAAAGTCAAAGTCAAAGTCAAAGTCAAGGTCAAAGTCAAAGTCAAAGTCAAAGTCAAAGTCAAAGTAAAGGTCAAAGTCAAAGTCAAAGTCAAAGTCAAAGTCAAGGTCAAAGTCAAGGTCAAATTCAAAGTCAAAGTCAAAGTCAAAGTCAAAGTAAAGGTCAAAGCCAAAGTCAAAGTCAAGGTCAAATTCAAGGTCAAAGTCAAAGTCAAAGTCAAAGTCAAAGTCAAAGTCAAGGTCAAAGTCAAAGTCAAAGTCAAAGTCAAGGTCAAATTCAAGGTCAAAGTCAAAGTCAAAGTAAAAGTCAAAGTCAAAGTCAAGGTCAAAGTCAAAGTCAAAGTCAAAGTCAAAGTCAAAGTCAAAGTCAAAGTCAAAGTCAAAGTCAAAGTCAAAGTCAAAGTCAAAGTCAAAGTCAAAGTCAAAGTCAAAGTCATAGTAAAAGTCAAAGTCAAAGTCAAAGTCAAAGTCAAAGTCAAAGTCAAAGTCAAAGTCAAAGTAAAAGTCAAAGTCAAAGTCAAAGTCAAAGTCAAAGTCAAAGTCAACGTCAAAGTCAAAGTCAAAGTCAAAGTCAAAGTCAAAGTCAAAGTAAAGGTCAAAGTCAAAGTCAAAGTCAAGGTCAAAGTCAAAGTCAAAGTCAAAGTCAAAGTCAAAGTCAAAGTCAATGTCAAAGGCAAAGTCAAAGTCAAAGTCAAAGTCAAAGTCAAAGTCAAAGTCAAAGTCAAAGTCACAGTCAAAGTCAAAGTCAAAGTCAAAGTCAAGGTCAAAGTCAAGGTCAAAGTCAAAGTCAAAGTCAAAGTCAAAGTCAAAGTCAAAGTCAAAGTCAAAGTCAAGGTCAAAGTCAAAGTCAAAGTCAAAGTCAAAGTCAAAGTCAAGGTCAAATTCAAGGTCAAATTCAAGGTCAAAGTCAAAGTCAAAGTCAAAGTCAAAGTCAAAGTCAAAGTCAAAGTCAAAGTCAAAGTCAAAGTCAAAGTCAAAGTCAAAGTCAAAGTCAAAGTCAAAGTCAAAGTCAAGGTCAAAGTCAAAGTCAAAGTCAAAGTCAAGGTCAAAGTCAAAGTCAAAGTCAAAGTCAAAGTCAAAGTCAAAGTCAAAGTCAAAGTCAAAGTCAAAGTCAAGGTCAAAGTCAAAGTCAAAGTCAAAGTCAAAGTCAAAGTCGAAGTCAATGTCAAAGTCAAAGTCAAAGTCAAAGTCAAAGTCAAAGTCACAGTCAAAGTCAAAGTCAAAGTCAAAGTCAAGGTCAAAGTCAAGGTCAAAGTCAAAGTCAAAGTCAAAGTCAAAGTCAAAGTCAAAGTCAAAGTAAAGGTCAAAGTCAAAGTCAAAGTCAAAGTCAAAGTCAAAGTAAAGGTCAAAGTCAAAGTCAAAGTCAAAGTCAAAGTCAAAGTCAAGGTCAAAGTCAAAGTCAAAGTCAAAGTCAAAGTAAAGGTCAAAGTCAAAGTCAAAGTCAAAGTCAAGGTCAAAGTCAAGGTCAAATTCAAAGTCAAAGTCAAAGTCAAAGTCAAAGTAAAGGTCAAAGCCAAAGTCAAAGTCAAGGTCAAATTCAAGGTCAAAGTCAAAGTCAAAGTCAAAGTCAAAGTCAAAGTCAAGGTCAAAGTCAAAGTCAAAGTCAAAGTCAAAGTCAAGGTCAAATTCAAGGTCAAAGTCAAAGTCAAAGTCAAAGTCAAAGTCAAAGTCAAAGTCAAGGTCAAAGTCAAAGTCAAAGTCAAAGTCAAAGTCAAAGTCAAAGTCAAAGTCAAAGTCAAAGTCAAAGTCAAAGTCAAAGTCAAAGTCAAAGTCAAAGTCAAAGTCATAGTAAAAGTCAAAGTCAAAGTCAAAGTCAAAGTCAAAGTCAAGGTCAAATTCAAGGTCAAAGTCAAAGTCAAAGTCAAAGTCAAAGTCAAAGTCAAGGTCAAAGTCAAAGTCAAAGTCAAAGTCAAAGTCAAAGTCAAAGTAAAAGTCAAAGTCAAAGTCAAAGTCAAAGTCAAAGTCAAAGTCAAAGTCAAAGTCAAAGTCAAAGTCAAAGTCAAAGTCAAGGTCAAAGTCAAGGTCAAAGTCAAAGTCAAGGTCAAAGTCAAAGTCATAGTCAAAGTCAAAGTCAAAGTCAAAGTCAAAGTAAAAGTCAAAGTCAAAGTCATAGTAAAAGTAAAAGTAAAAGTAAAAGTCAAAGTCAAAGTCAAAGTCAAAGTCAAAGTCAAAGTCAAAGTCAAAGTAAAGGTCAAGGTCAAAGTCAAAGTCAAGGTCAAATTCAAAGTCAAAGTCAAAGTCAAAAGTCAAAGTAAAGGTCAAAGTCAAAGTCAAGGTCAAATTCAAGGTCAAAGTCAAAGTCAAAGTCAAAGTCAAAGTCAAGGTCAAAGTCAAAGTCAAAGTCAAAGTCAAAGTAAAAGTCAAAGTCAAAGTCAAAGTCAAAGTCAAAGTCAAAGTCAAAGTCAAAGTCAAAGTCAAAGTCAAAGTCAAAGTCAAAGTCAAGGTCAAAGTCAAGGTCAAAGTCAAAGTCAAAGTCAAAGTCAAAGTCAAAGTCATAGTAAAAGTAAAAGTAAAAGTAAAAGTCAAAGTCAAAGTCAAAGTCAAAGTCAAAGTCAAAGTCAAAGTAAAGGTCAAAGTCAAAGTCAAAGTCAAAGTCAAAGTCAAGGTCAAAGTCAAAGTCAAAGTCAAAGTCAAAGTAAAGGTCAAAGTCAAAGTCAAAGTCAAAGTCAAAGTCAAGGTCAAAGTCAAGGTCAAATTCAAAGTCAAAGTCAAAGTCAAAGTCAAAGTAAAGGTCAAAGCCAAAGTCAAAGTCAAGGTCAAATTCAAGGTCAAAGTCAAAGTCAAAGTCAAAGTCAAAGTCAAAGTCAAGGTCAAAGTCAAAGTCAAAGTCAAAGTCAAGGTCAAATTCAAGGTCAAAGTCAAAGTCAAAGTAAAAG
Organism: Anastrepha obliqua; assembly: GCF_027943255.1. Taxonomy (NCBI): domain Eukaryota; kingdom Metazoa; phylum Arthropoda; class Insecta; order Diptera; family Tephritidae; genus Anastrepha; species Anastrepha obliqua. The sequence continues at coordinate 657,512 of NW_026562190.1, forward strand.
TCAAAGTCAAAGTCAAGGTCAAAGTCAAAGTCAAAGTCAAAGTCAAAGTCAAAGTCAAAGTCAAAGTCAAAGTCAAAGTCAAAGTCAAAGTCAAAGTCAAAGTCAAAGTCATAGTAAAAGTCAAAGTCAAAGTCAAAGTCAAAGTCAAAGTCAAAGTCAAAGTCAAAGTCAAAGTAAAAGTCAAAGTCAAAGTCAAAGTCAAAGTCAAAGTCAAAGTCAAAGTCAAAGTCAACGTCAAAGTCAAAGTCAAAGTCAAAGTCAAAGTCAAAGTCAAAGTCAAAGTAAAGGTCAAAGTCAAAGTCAAAGTCAAGGTCAAAGTCAAAGTCAAAGTCAAAGTCAAAGTCAAAGTCAATGTCAAAGGCAAAGTCAAAGTCAAAGTCAAAGTCAAAGTCAAAGTCAAAGTCAAAGTCAAAGTCACAGTCAAAGTCAAAGTCAAAGTCAAAGTCAAGGTCAAAGTCAAGGTCAAAGTCAAAGTCAAAGTCAAAGTCAAAGTCAAAGTCAAAGTCAAAGTCAAAGTCAAAGTCAAGGTCAAAGTCAAAGTCAAAGTCAAAGTCAAAGTCAAAGTCAAGGTCAAATTCAAGGTCAAATTCAAGGTCAAAGTCAAAGTCAAAGTCAAAGTCAAAGTCAAAGTCAAAGTCAAAGTCAAAGTCAAAGTCAAAGTCAAAGTCAAAGTCAAAGTCAAAGTCAAAGTCAAAGTCAAAGTCAAAGTCAAGGTCAAAGTCAAAGTCAAAGTCAAAGTCAAGGTCAAAGTCAAAGTCAAAGTCAAAGTCAAAGTCAAAGTCAAAGTCAAAGTCAAAGTCAAAGTCAAAGTCAAAGTCAAAGTCAAGGTCAAAGTCAAAGTCAAAGTCAAAGTCAAAGTCAAAGTCGAAGTCAATGTCAAAGTCAAAGTCAAAGTCAAAGTCAAAGTCAAAGTCACAGTCAAAGTCAAAGTCAAAGTCAAAGTCAAGGTCAAAGTCAAGGTCAAAGTCAAAGTCAAAGTCAAAGTCAAAGTCAAAGTCAAAGTCAAAGTCAAAGTAAAGGTCAAAGTCAAAGTCAAAGTCAAAGTCAAAGTCAAAGTAAAGGTCAAAGTCAAAGTCAAAGTCAAAGTCAAAGTCAAGGTCAAAGTCAAAGTCAAAGTCAAAGTCAAAGTCAAAGTAAAGGTCAAAGTCAAAGTCAAAGTCAAAGTCAAAGTCAAGGTCAAAGTCAAGGTCAAATTCAAAGTCAAAGTCAAAGTCAAAGTAAAGGTCAAAGCCAAAGTCAAAGTCAAGGTCAAATTCAAGGTCAAAGTCAAAGTCAAAGTCAAAGTCAAAGTCAAAGTCAAGGTCAAAGTCAAAGTCAAAGTCAAAGTCAAAGTCAAGGTCAAATTCAAGGTCAAAGTCAAAGTCAAAGTCAAAGTCAAAGTCAAAGTCAAAGTCAAGGTCAAAGTCAAAGTCAAAGTCAAAGTCAAAGTCAAAGTCAAAGTCAAAGTCAAAGTCAAAGTCAAAGTCAAAGTCAAAGTCAAAGTCAAAGTCAAAGTCAAAGTCATAGTAAAAGTCAAAGTCAAAGTCAAAGTCAAAGTCAAAGTCAAAGTCAAAGTCAAAGTCAAAGTCAAAGTCAACGTCAAAGTCAAAGTCAAAGTCAAAGTCAAAGTCAAAGTCAAAGTCAAAGTCAAAGTCAAAGTCAAAGTCAAAGTAAAGGTCAAAGCCAAAGTCAAAGTCAAGGTCAAATTCAAGGTCAAAGTCAAAGTCAAAGTCAAAGTCAAAGTCAAAGTCAAAGTCAAAGTCAAAGTCAAAGTCAAGGTCAAAGTCAAAGTCAAAGTCAAAGTCAAAGTCAAAGTCAAAGTCAAAGTCAAAGTCAAAGTCAAAGTCAAAGTCAAAGTCAAAGTCAAAGTCATAGTAAAAGTCAAAGTCAAAGTCAAAGTCAAAGTCAAAGTCAAGGTCAAAGTAAAAGTCAAAGTCAAAGTCAAATTCAAAGTCAAAGTCAAAGTCAAAGTCAAAGTCAAGGTCAAAGTCAAAGTCAAAGTCAAAGTCAAAGTCAAAGTCAAAGTCAAAGTCAAAGTCAAAGTCAAAGTCAAAGTCAAAGTCAAAGTCAAGGTCAAAGTCAAAGTCAAAGTCAAAGTCAAAGTCAAAGTCAAGGTCAAAGTCAAAGTCAAAGTCAAAGTCAAAGTCAAAGTCAAAGTCAAAGTCAAAGTCAAAGTCAAAGTCAAAGTCAAAGTCAAAGTCAAAGTCAAAGTCAAAGTCAAAGTCAAAGTCAAAGTCAAGGTCAAAGTCAAAGTCAAAGTCAAAGTCAAAGTCAAAGTCAAAGTCAAGGTCAAAGTCAAAGTCAAAGTCAAAGTCAAAGTCAAAGTCAAAGTAAAGGTCAAAGTCAAAGTCAAAGTCAAAGTCAAGGTCAAATTCAAGGTCAAAGTCAAAGTCAAAGTCAAAGTCAAAGTCAAAGTCAAGGTCAAAGTCAAAGTCAAAGTCAAAGTCAAAGTCAAAGTCAAAGTAAAAGTCAAAGTCAAAGTCAAAGTCAAAGTCAAAGTCAAAGTCAAAGTCAAAGTCAAAGTCAAAGTCAAAGTCAAAGTCAAGGTCAAAGTCAAGGTCAAAGTCAAAGTCAAAGTCAAAGTCAAAGTCAAAGTCAAAGTCAAAGTCAAAGTCAAAGTCAAAGTCAAAGTCAAAGTCAAAGTCATAGTAAAAGTAAAAGTAAAAGTAAAAGTAAAAGTAAAAGTCAAAGTCAAAGTCAAAGTCAAAGTCAAAGTCAAAGTAAATGTCAAGGTCAAAGTCAAAGTCAAGGTCAAATTCAAAGTCAAAGTCAAAGTCAAAGTCAAAGTAAAGGTCAAAGTCAAAGTCAAGGTCAAATTCAAGGTCAAAGTCAAAGTCAAAGTCAAAGTCAAAGTCAAAGTCAAGGTCAAAGTCAAAGTCAAAGTCAAAGTCAAAGTCAAAGTCAAAGTCAAAGTCAAAGTAAAAGTCAAAGTCAAAGTCAAAGTCAAAGTCAAAGTCAAAGTCAAAGTCAAAGTCAAAGTCAAAGTCAAAGTCAAAGTCAAAGTCAAAGTCAAGGTCAAAGTCAAGGTCAAAGTCAAAGTCAAAGTCAAAGTCAAAGTCAAAGTCATAGTAAAAGTAAAAGTAAAAGTAAAAGTAAAAGTCAAAGTCAAAGTCAAAGTCAAAGTAAAGGTCAAAGTCAAAGTCAAAGTCAAAGTCAAAGTCAAGGTCAAAGTCAAAGTCAAAGTCAAAGTCAAAGTAAAGGTCAAAGTCAAAGTCAAAGTCAAAGTCAAAGTCAAGGTCAAAGTCAAGGTCAAATTCAAAGTCAAAGTCAAAGTCAAAGTCAAAGTAAAGGTCAAAGTCAAAGTCAAAGTCAAAGTCAAGGTCAAACTCAAGGTCAAAGTCAAAGTCAAAGTCAAAGTCAAAGTCAAAGTCAAGGTCAAAGTCAAAGTCAAAGTCAAAGTCAAGGTCAAATTCAAGGTCAAAGTCAAAGTCAAAGTCAAAGTCAAAGTCAAAGTCAAGGTCAAAGTCAAAGTCAAAGTCAAAGTCAAAGTCAAAGTCAAAGTCAAAGTCAAAGTCAAAGTCAAAGTCAAAGTCAAAGTCAAAGTCAAAGTCAAAGTCAAAGTCAAAGTCAAAGTCAAAGTCAAAGTCAAAGTCAAAGTCAAAGTCAAAGTCAAGGTCAAAGTCAAAGTCAAAGTCAAAGTCAAAGCCAAAGTCAAAGTCAAAGTCAAAGTCAAAGTCAAAGTCAAAGTCAAAGTCAAAGTCAAAGTCAAAGTCAAAGTCAAAGTCAATGTCAAAGTCAAAGTCAAAGTCAAAGTCAAAGTCAAAGTCAAAGTCAAAGTCACAGTCAAAGTCAAAGTCAAAGTCAAAGTCAAAGTCAAGGTCAAAGTCAAGGTCAAAGTCAAAGTCAAAGTCAAAGTCAAAGTCAAAGTCAAAGTCAAAGTCAAAGTCAAAGTCAAAGTCAAAGTCAAAGTCAAAGTCAAAGTCAAAGTCAAAGTCAAAGTCAAAGTCAAAGTCAAAGTCAAAGTCAAGGTCAAAGTCAAAGTCAAAGTCAAAGTCAAAGTCAAAGTCAAAGTCAAGGTCAAAGTCAAAGTCAAAGTCAAAGTCAAAGTCAAAGTCAAAGTAAAGGTCAAAGTCAAAGTCAAAGTCAAAGTCAAGGTCAAATTCAAGGTCAAAGTCAAAGTCAAAGTCAAAGTCAAAGTCAAAGTCAAAGTCAAGGTCAAAGTCAAAGTCAAAGTCAAAGTCAAAGTCAAAGTCAAAGTCAAAGTCAAAGTCAAAGTCAAAGTCAAAGTCAAAGTCAAAGTCAAAGTCAAAGTCAAAGTCAAAGTCAAAGTCAAAGTCAAAGTCAAAGTCAAAGTCAAAGTCAAAGTCAAGGTCAAAGTCAAGGTCAAAGTCAAAGTCAAAGTCAAAGTCAAAGTCAAAGTCAAAGTCAAAGTCAAAGTCAAAGTCAAAGTCAAAGTCAAAGTCAAAGTCAAAGTCAAAGTCATAGTAAAAGTAAAAGTAAAAGTAAAAGTAAAAGTCAAAGTCAAAGTCAAAGTCAAAGTCAAAGTAAAGGTCAAGGTCAAAGTCAAAGTCAAGGTCAAATTCAAGGTCAAAGTCAAAGTCAAAGTCAAAGTCAAAGTCAAAGTCAAAGTGAAAGTCAAAGTCAAAGTCAAAGTCAAAGTCAAAGTCAAAGTCAAGGTCAAAGTCAAAGTCAAAGTCAAAGTCAAAGTCAAAGTCAAAGTCAAAGTCAAAGTCAAAGTCAAAGTCAAAGTCAAAGTCAAAGTCAAAGTAAAGGTCAAAGTCAAAGTCAAGGTCAAAGTAAAGGTCAAGGTCAAAGTCAAAGTCAAAGTCAAAGTCAAAGTCACAGTCAAAGTCAAAGTCAAAGACAAAGTCAAAGTCAAAGTCAAAGTCAAAGCCAAAGTCACAGTCAAAGTCAAAGCCAAAGTCAAAGTCAAAGTCAAAGTCAAAGTCAAAGTCAAAGTCAAAGTCAAAGTCAAGGTCAAAGTCAAAGTCAAAGTCAAAGTCAAAGTCAAAGTCAAAGTCAAAGTCAAAGTCAAAGTCAAAGTCAGAGTCAAGGTCAAAGTCAAAGTCAAAGTCAAAGTCAAAGTCAAAGTCAAAGCCAAAGTCAAAGTCAAAGTAAAAGCCAAAGTCAAAGTCAAAGTCAAAGTCAAAGTCAAAGTCAAAGTCAAGGTCAAAGTCAAAGTCAAAGTCAAAGTCAAAGTCAAAGCCAAAGTCAAAGTCAAAGTCAAAGTCAAAGTCAAAGTCAAAGTCAAAGTCAAAGTCAAGGTCAAAGTCAAAGTCAAAGTCAAAGTCAAAGTCAAAGTCAAAGTCAAAGTCAAAGTCAAGGTCAAATTCAAGGTCAAAGTCAAAGTCAAGGTCAAAGTGAAAGTCAAAGTCAAAGTCAAAGTCAAAGTCAAAGTCAAAGTCAAAGTCAAAGTCAAAGTCAAAGTCAAAGTCAAAGTCAAAGCCAAAGTCAAAGTCAAAGTCAAAGTCAAAGTCAAAGTCAAAGTCAAAGTCAAAGTCAAAGTCAAAGTCAAAGTCAAAGTCAAAGTCAAAGTCAAAGTCAAAGTCAAGGTCAAAGTCAAAGTCAAAGTCAAGGTCAAATTCAAGGTCAAAGTCAAAGTCAAAGTCAAAGTCAAAGTCAAAGTCAAAGTCAAAGTCAAAGTCAAAGTCAAAGTCAAAGTCAAAGTCAAAGTCAAAGTCAAAGTCAAGGTCAAAGTCAAAGTCAAAGTCAAAGTCAAAGTCAAAGTCAAAGCCAAAGTCAAAGTCAAAGTCAAAGTCAAAGTCAAAGTCAAAGTCAAAGTCAAAGTCAAAGTCAAAGTCAAAGTCAAAGTCAAAGTCAAGGTCAAAGTCAAAGTCAAAGTCAAAGTCAAAGTCAAAGTCAAAGTCAAAGTCAAAGTCAAAGTCAAAGTCAAAGTCAAAGTCAAAGTCAAAGTCAAAGTCAAAGTCAAAGTCAAAGTCAAAGTCAAAGTCAAAGTCAAGGTCAAAGTCAAAGTCAAAGTCAAAGTCAAAGTCAAAGTCAAAGTCAAAGTAAAGGTCAAAGTCAAAGTCAAAGTCAAAGTCAAGGTGAAATTCAAGGTCAAGGTCAAAGTCAAAGTCAAAGTCAAAGTCAAAGTCAAAGTCAAAGTCAAAGTCAAGGTCAAATTCAAGGTCAAAGTCAAAGTCAAAGTCAAAGTCAAAGTCAAAGTCAAAGTCAAAGTCAAAGTCAAAGTCAAAGTCAAAGTCAAAGTCAAAGTCAAAGTCAAGGTCAAAGTCAAAGTCAAAGTCAAGGTCAAAGTCAAAGTCAAAGTCAAAGTCAAAGTCAAAGTCAAAGTCAAAGTCAAAGTCAAAGTCAAAGTCAAAGTCAAAGTCAAAGTCAAAGTCAAAGTCAAAGTCAAAGTCATAGTAAAAGTAAAAGTCAAAGTCAAAGTCAAAGTAAAGGTCAAGGTCAAAGTCAAAGTCAAAGTCAAAGTCAAGGTCAAAGTCAAAGTCAAAGTCAAAGTCAAAGTCAAAGTCAAAGTCAAAGTCAAAGTCAAAGTCAAAGTCAAAGTCAAAGTCAAGGTCAAAGTCAAAGTCAAAGTCAAAGTCAAAGTCAAGGTCAAAGTCAAAGTCAAAGTCAAAGTCAAAGTCAAAGTCAAAGTCAAAGTCAAAGTCAAAGTCAAAGTCAAAGTCAAAGTCAAAGTCAAAGTCAAAGTCAAAGTCAAAGTCAAAGTCAAAGTCAAAGTCAAAGTCAAAGTCAAAGTCAAAGTCAAAGTCAAAGTCAAAGTCAAAGTCAAAGTCAAAGTCAAAGTCAAAGTCAAAGCCAAAGCCAAAGTCAAAGTCAAAGTCAAAGTCAAAGTCAAAGTCAAAGTCAAAGTCAAAGTCAAAGTCAAAGTCAAGGTCAAAGTCAAAGTCAAAGTCAAGGTCAAGGTCAAATTCAAGGTCAAAGTCAAAGTCAAAGTCACAGTCAAAGTCAAAGTGAAAGTCAAAGTCAAAGTCAAAGTCAAAGTCAAAGTCAAAGCCAAAGTCAAAGTCAAAGTCAAAGCCAAAGTCAAAGTCAAAGTCAAAGCCAAAGTCAAAGTCAAAGTCAAAGTCAAAGTCAAAGTCAAAGTCAAAGTCAAAGTCAAGGTCAAAGTCAAAGTCAAAGTCAAAGTCAAAGTCAAAGTCAAAGTCAAAGTCAAAGTCAAAGTCAAAGTCAAAGTCAGAGTCAAGGTCAAAGTCAAAGTCAAAGTCAAAGTCAAAGTCAAAGTCAAAGTCAAAGTCAAAGTCAAAGTCAAAGTCAAAGTCAAAGTCAAAGTCAAAGTCAAAGTCAAAGTCAAAGTCAAAGTCAAAGTCAAAGTCAAAGTCAAAGTCAAAGTCAAAGTCAAAGTCAAAGTCAAAGTCAAAGTCAAAGTCAAAGTCAAAGTCAAAGTCAAAGTCAAAGTCAAAGTCAAAGTCAAAGTCAAGGTCAAAGTCAAAGTCAAAGTCAAAGTCAAAGTCAAAGTCAAAGTCAAAGTCAAAGTCAAAGTCAAAGTCAAAGTCAAAGTCAAAGTCAAAGTCAAAGTCAAAGTCAAAGTCAAAGTCAAAGTCAAAGTCAAAGTCAAAGTCAAAGTCAAAGTCAAAGTCAAAGTCAAAGTCAAAGTCAAAGTCAAAGTCAAAGTCAAAGTCAAAGTCAAAGTCAATGTCAAAGTCAAAGTCAAAGTCAAAGTCAAAGTCAAAGTCAAAGTCAATGTCAAAGTCAAAGTCAAAGTCAAAGTCAAAGTCAAAGTCAAGGTCAAAGTCAAAGTCAAAGTCAAAGTCAAATTCAAGGTCAAAGTCAAAGTCAAAGTCAAAGTCAAAGTCAAAGTCAAAGTCAAAGTCAAAGTCAAAGTCAAAGTCAAAGTCAAAGTCAAAGTCAAAGTCAAAGTCAAAGTCAAAGTCAAAGTCAAAGTCAAAGTCAAAGTCAAAGTCAAAGTCAAAGTCAAAGTCAAAGTCAAAGTCAAAGTCAAAGTCAAAGTCAAAGTCAAAGTCAAAGTCAAAGTCAAAGTCAAATTCAAGGTCAAAGTCAAAGTCAAAGTCAAAGTCAAAGTCAAAGTCAAAGTCAAAGCCAAAGTCAAAGTCAAAGTCAAAGTCAAGGTCAAAGTCAAAGTCAAAGTCAAAGTCAAAGTCAAAGTCAAAGTCAAAGTCAAAGTAAAGGTCAAAGTCAAAGTCAAAGTCAAAGTCAAGGTCAAATTCAAGGTCAAAGTCAAAGTCAAAGTCAAAGTCAAAGTCAAAGTCAAAGTCAAAGTCAAAGTCAAAGTCAAAGTCAAAGTCAAAGTCAAAGTCAAAGTAAAGGTCAAAGTAAAGGTCAAAGTCAAAGTCAAAGTCAAGGTCAAATTCAAGGTCAAAGTCAAAGTCAAAGACAAAGTCAAAGTCAAAGTCAAAGACAAAGTCAAAGTCAAAGTCAAAGTCAAAGTCAAAGACAAAGTCAAAGTCAAAGTCAAAGTCAAAGCCAAAGTCAAAGTCAAAGTCAAAGTCAAAGTCAAAGTCAAAGTCAAAGTCAAAGCCAAAGTCAAAGTCAAAGCCAAAGTCAAAGTCAAAGCCAAAGTCAAAGTCAAAGCCAAAGTCAAAGTCAAAGTCAAAGTCAAAGTCAAAGTCAAAGTCAAAGTCAAAGTCAAAGTCAAAGTCAAGGTCAAAGTCAGAGTCAAAGTCAAAGTCAAAGTCAAAGTCAAAGTCAAAGTCAAAGTCAAAGTAAAGGTCAAAGTCAAAGTCAAAGTCAAAGTCAAGGTCAAATTCAAGGTCAAAGTCAAAGTCAAAGTCAAAGTCAAAGTCAAAGTCAAAGTCAAAGTCAAAGTCAAAGTCAAAGTCAAAGTCAAAGTCAAAGTAAAGGTCAAAGTCAAAGTCAAAGTCAAGGTCAAATTCAAGGTCAAAGTCAAAGTCAAAGACAAAGTCAAAGTCAAAGTCAAAGACAAAGTCAAAGTCAAAGTCAAAGTCAAAGCCAAAGTCAAAGTCAAAGTCAAAGTCAAAGTCAAAGTCAAAGTCAAAGTCAAGGTCAAAGTCAAAGTCAAAGTCAAAGTCAAAGTCAAAGTCAAAGTCAAAGTCACAGTCAAAGTCAAAGTCAAAGTCAAGGTCAAAGTCAAAGTCAAAGTCAAAGTCAAGGTCAAAGTCAAAGTCAAAGTCAAAGTCAAAGTCAAAGTCAAAGTCAAAGTCAAAGTCAAAGTCAAAGTCAAAGTCAAAGTCAGAGTCAAAATCAAAGTCAAAGTCAAGGTCAAATTCAAGGTCAAAGTCAAAGTCAAAGTCAAAGTCAAAGTCAAAGTCAAAGTCAAAGTCAAAGTCAAAGTCAAAGTCAAAGTCAAAGTCAAAGTCAAAGTCAAAGTCAAAGTCACAGTCAAAGTCAAAGTCAAAGTCAAAGTCAAAGTCAAAGTCAAAGTCAAAGTCAAAGTCAAAGTCAAGGTCAAATTCAAGGTCAAAGTCAAAGTCAAAGTCAAAGTCAAAGTCAAAGTAAAAGTCAAAGTCAAAGTCATAGTAAAAGTCAAAGTAAAAGTCAAAGTCAAAGTCAAAGTCAAAGTCAAAGTCAAAGTCAAAGTCAAAGTCAAAGTCAAAGTCAAAGTCAAAGTCAAAGTCAAAGTCAAGGTCAAATTCAAGGTCAAAGTCAAAGTCAAAGTCAAAGTCAAAGTCACAGTCAAAGTCAAAGTCAAAGTCAAAGTCAAAGTCAAAGTCAAAGACAAAGTCAAAGTCAAAGTCAAAGTCAAGGTCAAGGTCAAAGTCAAAGTCAAAGTCAAAGTCAAGGTCAAATTCAAGGTCAAAGTCAAAGTCAAAGTCAAAGTCAAAGTCAAGGTCAAATTCAAGGTCAAAGTCAAAGTCAAAGTCAAAGTCAAAGTCACAGTCAAAGTCAAAGTCAAAGACAAAGTCAAAGTCAAAGTCAAAGTCAAAGTCAAAGTCAAAGTCAAAGTCAAAGTCAAAGTCAAAGTCAAAGTCAAAGTAAAGGTCAAAGTCAAAGTCAAAGTCAAAGTCAAAGTCAAAGTCAAGGTCAAAGTCAAAGTCAAAGTCAAGGTCAAAGTCAAGGTCAAAGTCAAAGTCAAAGTCAAAGCCAAAGTCAAAGTCAAAGTCAAATTCAAGGTCAAAGTCAAAGTCAAAGCCAAAGTCAAGGTCAAAGTCAAGGTCAAAGTCAAAGTCAAAGTCAAAGTCAAAGTCAAAGTCAAAGTCAAAGTCAAAGTCAAAGTCAAAGTCAAAGTCAAAGTCAAAGTCAAAGTCAAAGTCAAAGTCACAGTCAAAGTCAAAGTCAAAGTCAAAGTCAAAGTCAAAGTCAAAGTCAAAGTCAAAGTCAAAGTCAAAGTCAAAGTCAAAGTCAAAGTCAAAGTCAAGGTCAAAGTCAAAGTCAAAGTCAAGGTCAAAGTCAAAGTCAAAGTCAAAGTCAAAGTCAAAGTCAAAGTCAAAGTCAAAGTCAAAGTCAAAGTCAAAGTCAAAGTCAAAGTCTAAGTCAAAGTCAAAGTAAAGGTCAAAGTCAAAGTCAAAGTCAAAGTCAAAGTCAAAGTCAAAGTCAAGGTCAAATTCAAGGTCAAAGTCAAAGTCAAAGTCAAAGTCAAAGTCAAAGTCAAAGTCAAAGTCAAAGTCATAGTAAAAGTAAAAGTAAAAGTCAAAGTAAAAGTCAAAGTCAAAGTCAAAGTCAAAGTCAAAGTCAAAGTAAAGGTCAAAGTCAAAGTCAAAGTCAAAGTCAAAGCCAAAGTCAAAGTCAAGGTCAAATTCAAGGTCAAAGTCAAAGTCAAAGTCAAAGTCAAAGTCAAGGTCAAATTCAAGGTCAAAGTCAAAGTCAAAGTCAAAGTCAAAGTCAAAGTCAAAGTCAAAGTCAAAGTCAAAGTCAAAGTCAAAGTCAAAGTCAAAGTCAAAGTCAAAGTCATAGTAAAAGTAAAAGTAAAAGTCAAAGTAAAAGTCAAAGTCAAAGTCAAAGTCAAAGTCAAAGTCAAAGTCAAAGTCAAGGTCAAATTCAAGGTCAAAGTCAAAGTCAAAGTCAAAGTCACAGTCACAGTCAAAGTCAAAGTCAAAAACAAAGTCAAAGTCAAAGCCAAAGTCAAAGTCAAAGTCAAAGTCAAAGTCAAAGTCAAAGTCAAGGTCAAAGTCAAAGTCAAAGTCAAAGTCAAAGCCAAAGTCAAAGTCAAAGTCAAAGTCAAAGTCAAAGTCAAAGTCAAAGTCAAAGTCAAGGTCAAAGTCAAAGTCAAAGTCAAAGTCAAAGTCAAAGTCAAAGTCAAAGTCAAAGTCAAAGTCAAAGTCAAAGTCAAAGTCAAAGTCAAAGTCAAGGTCAAAGTCAAAGTCAAAGTCAAAGTCAAAGTCAAAGTCAAAGTCAAAGTCAAGGTCAAAGTCAAAGTCAAAGTCAAAGTCAAAGTCAAAGTCAAAGTAAAGGTCAAAGTCAAAGTCAAAGTCAAAGTCAAGGTCAAATTCAAGGTCAAAGTCAAAGTCAAAGTCAAAGTCAAAGTCAAAGTCAAAGTCAAAGTCAAAGTCAAAGTCAAAGTCAAAGTCAAAGTCAAGGTCAAATTCAAGGTCAAAGTCAAAGTCAAAGTCAAAGTCAAAGTCAAAGTCACAGTCAAAGTCAAAGTCAAAGACAAAGTCAAAGTCAAAGTCAAAGTCAAAGCCAAAGTCAAAGTCAAAGTCAAAGTCAAAGTCAAAGTCAAAGTCAAAGTCAAAGTCAAGGTCAAGGTCAAAGTCAAAGTCAAAGTCAAAGTCAAAGTCAAAGTCAAAGTCAAAGTCAAAGTCAAAGTCAAAGTAAAGGTCAAAGTCAAAGTCAAAGTCAAAGTCAAGGTCAAATTCAAGGTCAAAGTCAAAGTCAAAGTCAAAGTCAAAGTCAAAGTCAAAGTCAAAGTCAAAGTAAAGGTCAAAGTCAAAGTCAAAGTCAAAGTCAAGGTCAAATTCAAGGTCAAAGTCAAAGTCAAAGTCAAAGTCAAAGTCAAAGTCAAGGTCAAAGTCAAAGTCAAAGTCAAAGTCAAAGTCAAAGTCAAAGTCAAAGTCAAAGTCAAAGTCAAAGTCAAAGTCAAAGACAAAGTCAAAGTCAAAGTCAAAGTCAAAGCCAAAGTCAAAGTCAAAGTCAAAGCCAAAGTCAAAGTCAAAGTCAAAGTCAAAGTCAAAGTCAAAGTCAAAGTCAAAGTCAAAGTCAAAGTCAAAGTCAAAGTCAAAGTCAAAGTCAAAGGCAAAGTCAAAGTCAAAGTCAAAGTCAAAGTCAAAGTCAAAGTCAAAGTCAAAGTCAAGGTCAAATTCAAGATCAAAGTCAAAGTCAAAGTCAAAGTCAAAGTCAAAGTCAAAGTCAAAGTCAAAGTCAAAGTCAAAGTCAAAGTCAAAGTCAAAGTCAAAGTCAAAGTCAAAGTCAAAGTCAAAGTCAAAGTAAAGGTCAAAGTCAAAGTCAAAGTCAAGGTCAAAGTCAAAGTCAAAGTCAAAGTCAAAGTCAAAGTAAAGGTCAAAGTCAAAGTCAAAGTCAAGGTCAAATTCAAGGTCAAAGTCAAAGTCAAAGTCAAAGTCAAAGTCAAAGTCAAAGTCAAAGTCAAAGTCAAAGTCAAAGTCAAAGTCAAAGTCAAAGTAAAAGTCAAAGTCAAAGTCAAAGTCAAAGTCAAAGTCAAGGTCAAAGTCAAAGTCAAAGTCAAAGTCAAAGTCAAAGTCAAAGTCAAAGTCAAAGTCAAAGTCAAAGTCAAAGTCAAAGTCAAAGTCAAAGTCAAAGTCAAAGTCAAAGTCAAGGTCAAATTCAAGGTCAAAGTCAAAGTCAAAGCCAAAGTCAAGGTCAAAGTCAAGGTCAAAATCAAAGTCAAAGTCAAAGTCAAAGTCAAAGTCAAAGTCAAAGTCAAAGTCAAAGTCAAAGTCAAGGTCACAGTCAAAGTCAAAGTCAAAGTCAAAGTCAAAGTCAAGGTCAAAGTCAAGGTCAAAGTCAAAGTCAAAGTCAAAGTCAAAGTCAAGGTCAAATTCAAGGTCAAAGTCAAAGTCAAAGTCGAAGTCAAAGTCAAATTCAAGGTCAAAGTCAAAGTCAAAGTCAAAGTCAAAGTCAAAGTCAAAGTCAAAGTCAAAGTCAAATTCAAAGTCAAAGTCAAATTCAAAGTCAAAGTAAAAGTAAAAGTAAAAGTCAAAGTCAAAGTCAAAGTCAAAGCCAAAGTCAAAGTCAAAGTCAAAGTCAAAGTCAAAGTCAAAGTCAAAGTCAAAGTCAAATTCAAAGTCAAAATCAAAGTCAAAGTCAAAGTCAAAGTCAAAGTCAAAGTCAAAGTCAAAGTCAAAGTCAAAGTCAAAGCCAAAGTCAAAGTCAACGTCAAAGTCAAAGTCAAAGTCAAAGTCAAAGTCAAAGTCAAAGTCAAAGTCAAAGTCAAAGTCAAAGTCAAAGTCAAAGTCAAAGTCAAAGTAAAGGTCAAAGTCAAACTCAAAGTCAAAGTCAAGGTCAAAGTAAAGGTCAAGGTCAAAGTCAAAGTCAAACTCAAAGTCAAAGTCAAAGTCAAAGTCACAGTCAAAGTCAAAGTCAAAGACAAAGTCAAAGTCAAAGTCAAAGTCAAAGCCAAAGTCAAAGTCAAAGTCAAAGTCAAAGTCAAAGCCAAAGTCAAAGTCAAAGTCAAAGTCAAAGTCAAAGTCAAAGTCAAAGTCAAAGTCAAGGTCAAAGTCAAAGTCAAAGTCAAAGTCAAAGTCAAAGTCAAAGTCAAAGTCAAAGTCAAAGTCAAAGTCAAAGTCAAGGTCAAAGTCAAAGTCAAAGTCAAAGTCAAAGTCAAGGTCAAAGTCAAAGTCAAAGTCAAAGTCAAAGTCAAAGTCAAAGTCAAAGTCAAAGTCAAAGTCAAAGTCAAAGTCAAAGTCAAAGTCAAAGTCAAAGTCAAAGTCAAAGTCAAAGTCAAAGTCAAAGTCAAAGTCAAAGTCAAAGTCAAAGTCAAAGTCAAAGTCAAAGTCAAAGTCAAAGTCAAAGTCAAAGTCAAAGTCAAAGTCAAAGTCAAAGTCAAAGCCAAAGTCAAAGTCAAAGTCAAAGTCAAAGTCAAAGTCAAAGTCAAAGTCAAAGTAAAAGTCAAAGTCAAAGTCAAAGTCAAAGTCAAGGTCAAAGTCAAAGTCAAAGTCAAGGTCAAGGTCAAATTCAAGGTCAAAGTCAAAGTCAAAGTCAAAGTCAAAGTCAAAGTCAAAGTCAAAGTCAAAGTCAAAGTCAAAATCAAAGTCAAAGTCAAAGTCAGAGTCAAGGTCAAGGTCAAAGTCAAAGTCAAAGTCAAAGTCAAAGTCAAAGTCAAAGTCAAAGCCAAAGTCAAAGTCAAAGTCAAAGTCAAAGTCAAAGTCAAAGTCAAGGTCAAAGTCAAAGTCAAAGTCAAAGTCAAAGTCAAAGTCAAAGTCAAGGTCAAAGTCAAAGTCAAGGTCACATTCAAGGTCAAAGTCAAAGTCAAAGTCAAAGTCAAAGTCAAAGTCAAAGTCAAAGTCAAAGTCAAAGTCAAAATCAAAGTCAAAGTCAAAGTCAGAGTCAAGGTCAAGGTCAAGGTCAAAGTCAAAGTCAAAGTCAAAGTCAAAGTCAAAGTCAAAGTCAAAGTCAAAGTCAAAGTCAAAGTCAAAGTCAAAGTCAAGGTCAAAGTCAAAGTCAAAGTCAAAGTCAAGGTCAAAGTCAAAGTCAAAGTCAAAGTCAAAGTCAAAGTCAAAGTCAAAGTCAAAGTCAAAGTCAAAGTCAAAGTCAAAGTCAAAGTCAAAGTCAAAGTCAAAGTCAAAGTCAAAGTCAAAGTCAAAGTCAAAGTCAAAGTCAAAGTCAAAGTCAAAGTCAAAGTCAAAGTCAAAGTCAAAGTCAAAGTCAAAGTCAAAGTCAAAGTCAAAGCCAAAGTCACAGTCAAAGTCAAAGTCAAAGTCAAAGTCAAAGTCAAAGTCAAAGTCAAAGTCAAACCCAAAGTCAAAGTCAAAGTCAAAGTCAAAGTCAAAGTCAAAGTCAAAGTCAAAGTCAAAGTCAAAGTCAAAGTCAAAGTCAAAGTCAAAGTCAAAGTAAAGGTCAAAGTCAAAGTCAAGGTCAAAGTAAAGGTCAAGGTCAAAGTCAAAGTCAAAGTCAAAGTCAAAGTCACAGTCAAAGTCAAAGTCAAAGTCAAAGTCAAAGTCAAAGTCAAAGTCAAAGCCAAAGTCAAAGTCAAAGTCAAAGCCAAAGTCAAAGTCAAAGTCAAAGTCAAAGTCAAAGTCAAAGTCAAAGTCAAAGTCAAGGTCAAAGTCAAAGTCAAAGTCAAAGTCAAAGTCAAAGTCAAAGTCAAAGTCAAAGTCAAAGTCAAAGTCAAAGTCAGAGTCAAGGTCAAAGTCAAAGTCAAAGTCAAAGTCAAAGTCAAAGTCAAAGTCAAAGTCAAAGTCAAAGTCAAAGTCAAAGTCAAAGTCAAAGTCAAAGTCAAAGTCAAAGTCAAAGTCAAAGTCAAAGTCAAAGTCAAAGTCAAAGTCAAAGTCAAAGTCAAAGTCAAAGTCAAAGTCAAAGTCAAAGTCAAAGTCAAAGTCAAAGTCAAAGTCAAAGTCAAAGTCAAAGTCAAAGTCAAAGTCAAAGTCAAGGTCAAAGTCAAAGTCAAAGTCAAAGTCAAAGTCAAAGTCAAAGTCAAAGTCAAAGCCAAAGTCAAAGTCAAAGTCAAAGTCAAAGTCAAAGTCAAAGTCAAAGTCAAAGTCAAAGTCAAAGTCAAAGTCAAAGTCAAAGTCAAAGTCAAAGTCAAAGTCAAAGTCAAAGTCAAAGTCAAAGTCAAAGTCAATGTCAAAGTCAAAGTCAAAGTCAAAGTCAAAGTCAAAGTCAAAGTCAATGTCAAAGTCAAAGTCAAAGTCAAAGTCAAAGTCAAAGTCAAGGTCAAAGTCAAAGTCAAAGTCAAAGTCAAATTCAAGGTCAAAGTCAAAGTCAAAGTCAAAGTCAAAGTCAAAGTCAAAGCCAAAGTCAAAGTCAAAGCCAAAGTCAAAGTCAAAGTCAAAGTCAAAGTCAAAGTCAAAGTCAAAGTCAAAGTCAAAGTCAAGGTCAAAGTCAAAGTCAAAGTCAAAGTCAAAGTCAAAGTCAAAGTCAAAGTCAAAGTAAAGGTCAAAGTCAAAGTCAAAGTCAAAGTCAAGGTCAAATTCAAGGTCAAAGTCAAAGTCAAAGTCAAAGTCAAAGTCAAAGTCAAAGTCAAAGTCAAAGTCAAAGTCAAAGTCAAAGTCAAAGTCAAAGTCAAAGTCAAAGTCAAAGTCAAAGTCAAAGTAAAGGTCAAAGTCAAAGTCAAAGTCAAAGTCAAAGTCAAAGTCAAAGTCATAGTCAAAGTCAAAGTCAAAGTCGAAGTCAAATTCAAAGTCAAAGTCAAAGTCGAAGTCAAAGTCAAAGTCAAAGTCAAAGTCAAAGTCAAAGTCAAAGTCAAAGTCAAAGTCAAAGTCAAAGTCAAAGTCAAAGTAAAGGTCAAAGTCAAAGTCAAAGTCAAGGTCAAATTCAAGGTCAAAGTCAAAGTCAAAGTCAAAGTCAAAGTCAAAGTCAAAGTCAAAGTCAAAGTCAAAGTCAAAGTCAAAGTCAAAGTCAAAGTCAAAGTCAAAGTCAAAGTCAAAGTAAAGGTCAAAGTCAAAGTCAAAGTCAAGGTCAAATTCAAGGTCAAAGTCAAAGTCAAAGACAAAGTCAAAGTCAAAGTCAAAGACAAAGTCAAAGTCAAAGTCAAAGTCAAAGTCAAAGTCAAAGTCAAAGTCAAAGTCAAAGTCAAAGTCAAAGTCAAAGTCAAAGTCAAAGTCAAAGTCAAAGTCAAAGTCAAAGTCAAAGTCAAAGTCAAATTCAAAGTCAAAGTCAAAGCCAAAGTCAAAGTCAACGTCAAAGTCAAAGTCAAAGTCAAAGTCAAAGTCAAAGTCAAAGTCATAGTCAAAGTCAAAGTCAAAGTCGAAGTCAAATTCAAAGTCAAAGTCAAAGTCAAAGCCAAAGTCACAGTCAAAGTCAAAGTCAAAGTCAAAGTCAAAGTCAAAGTCAAAGTCAAAGTCAAACCCAAAGTCAAAGTCAAAGTCAAAGTCAAAGTCAAAGTCAAAGTCAAAGTCAAAGTCAAAGTCAAAGTCAAAGTCAAAGTCAAAGTCAAAGTCAAAGTCAAAGTCAAAGTCAAAGTCAAAGTCAAAGTCAAAGTCAAAGTCAAAGTCAAAGTCAAAGTCAAAGTCAAAGTCAAAGTCAAAGTAAAGGTCAAAGTCAAAGTCAAAGTCAAGGTCAAATTCAAGGTCAAAGTCAAAGTCAAAGTCAAAGTCAAAGTCAAAGTCAAAGTCAAAGTCAAAGTCAAAGTCAAAGTCAAAGTCAAAGTCAAAGTCAAAGTCAAAGTCAAAGTCAAAGTAAAGGTCAAAGTCAAAGTCAAAGTCAAGGTCAAATTCAAGGTCAAAGTCAAAGTCAAAGACAAAGTCAAAGTCAAAGTCAAAGACAAAGTCAAAGTCAAAGTCAAAGTCAAAGCCAAAGTCAAAGTCAAAGTCAAAGTCAAAGTCAAAGCCAAAGTCAAAGTCAAAGTCAAAGTCAAAGTCAAAGTCAAAGTCAAAGTCAAAGTCAAATTCAAAGTCAAAATCAAAGTCAAAGTCAAAGTCAAAGTCAAAGTCAAAGTCAAAGTCAAAGTCAAAGTCAAAGCCAAAGTCAAAGTCAACGTCAAAGTCAAAGTCAAAGTCAAAGTCAAAGTCAAAGTCAAAGTCATAGTCAAAGTCAAAGTCAAAGTCGAAGTCAAATTCAAAGTCAAAGTCAAAGTCGAAGTCAAAGTCAAAGTCAAAGTCAAAGTCAAAGTCAAAGTCAAAGTCAAAGTCAAAGTCAAAGTCAAAGTCAAAGTCAAAGTCAAAGTCAAAGTCAAAGTCAAAGTCAAAGTCAAGGTCAAAGTCAAAGTCGAAGTCAAAGTCAAAGTCAAAGTCAAAGTCAAAGTCAAAGACAAAGTCAAAGTCAAAGTCAAAGTCAAAGTCAAAGTCAAGGTCAAAGTCAAAGTCAAAGCCAAAGTCAAAGTCAAAGTCAAAGTCAAAGTCAAAGTCAAAGTCAAAGTCAAAGTCAAAGTCAAAGTCAAAGTGAAAGTCAAAGTCAAAGTCAAAGTCAAAGTCAACGTCAAAGTCAAAGTCAAAGTCAAAGTCAAAGTCACAGTCAAAGTCAAAGTCAAGGTCAAAGTCAAGGTCAAAGTCAAAGTCAAAGTCAAAGTCAAAGTCATAGTAAAAGTAAAGGTCAAAGTCAAAGTCAAAGTCAAAGTCAAAGTCAAAGTCAAAGTCAAAGTCAAAGTCAAAGTCAAAGTCAAAGTCAAAGTCAAGGTCAAAGTCAAGGTCAAAGTCAAAGTCAAAGTCAAAGTCAAAGTCATAGTAAAAGTAAAGGTCAAAGTCAAAGTCAAAGTCAAAGTCAAAGTCAAAGTCAAGGTCAAAGTCAAGGTCAAAGTCAAAGTCAAAGTCAAAGTCAAAGTCATAGTAAAAGTAAAGGTCAAAGTCAAAGTCAAAGTCAAAGTCAAAGTCAAAGTCAAAGTCAAAGTCAAAGTCAAAGTCAAAGTCAAAGTCAAAGTCAAAGTCAAAGTCAAAGTCAAGGTCAAAGTCAAAGTCAAAGTCAAAGTCAAAGTCAAAGTCAAAGACAAAGTCAAAGTCAAAGTCAAAGTCAAAGTCAAAGTCAAGGTCAAAGTCAAGGTCAAAGTCAAAGTCAAAGTCAAAGTCAAAGTCATAGTAAAAGTAAAGGTCAAAGTCAAAGTCAAAGTCAAAGTCAAAGTCAAAGTCAAAGTCAAAGTCAAAGTCAAAGTCAAAGTCAAAGTCAAAGTCAAAGTCAAAGTCAAAGTCAAAGTCAAAGTCAAAGTCAAAGTCAAAGTCAAGGTCAAATTCAAGGTCAAAGTCAAAGTCAAAGTCAAAGTCAAAGTCAAAGTCAAAGTCAAAGTCAAAGTCAAAGTCAAAGTCAAGGTCAAATTCAAGGTCAAAGTCAAAGTCAAAGTCAAAGTCAAAGTCACAGTCAAAGTCAAAGTCAAAGTCAAAGTCAAAGTCAAAGTCAAAGACAAAGTCAAAGTCAAAGTCAAAGTCAAAGTCAAAGTCAAGGTCAAATTCAAGGTCAAAGTCAAAGTCAAAGTCAAAGTCAAAGTCAAGGTCAAATTCAAGGTCAAAGTCAAAGTCAAAGTCAAAGTCAAAGTCACAGTCAAAGTCAAAGTCAAAGACAAAGTCAAAGTCAAAGTCAAAGTCAAAGTCAAAGTCAAAGTCAAAGTCAAAGTCAAAGTCAAAGTCAAAGTCAAAGTAAAGGTCAAAGTCAAAGTCAAAGTCAAAGTCAAAGTCAAAGTCAAAGTCAAGGTCAAAGTCAAAGTCAAAGTCAAAGTCAAGGTCAAAGTCAAGGTCAAAGTCAAAGTCAAAGTCAAAGCCAAAGTCAAAGTCAAAGTCAAATTCAAGGTCAAAGTCAAAGTCAAAGCCAAAGTCAAGGTCAAAGTCAAGGTCAAAGTAAAAGTCAAAGTCAAAGTCAAAGTCAAAGTCAAAGTCAAAGTCAAAGTCAAAGTCAAAGTCAAAGTCAAAGTCACAGTCAAAGTCAAAGTCAAAGTCAAAGTCAAAGTCAAAGTCAAAGTCAAAGTCAAAGTCAAAGTCAAAGTCAAAGTCAAAGTCAAAGTCAAAGTCAAGGTCAAAGTCAAAGTCAAAGTCAAGGTCAAAGTCAAAGTCAAAGTCAAAGTCAAAGTCAAAGTCAAAGTCAAAGTCAAAGTCAAAGTCAAAGTCAAAGTCAAAGTCAAAGTCTAAGTCAAAGTCAAAGTAAAGGTCAAAGTCAAAGTCAAAGTCAAAGTCAAAGTCAAAGTCAAAGTCAAGGTCAAATTCAAAGTCAAAGTCAAAGTCAAAGTCAAAGTCAAAGTCAAAGTCAAGGTCAAATTCAAGGTCAAAGTCAAAGTCAAAGCCAAAGTCAAGGTCAAAGTCAAGGTCAAAATCAAAGTCAAAGTCAAAGTCAAAGTCAAAGTCAAAGTCAAAGTCAAAGTCAAAGTCAAGGTCAAAGTCAAGGTCAAAGTCAAAGTCAAAGTCAAAGTCAAAGTCAAGGTCAAATTCAAGGTCAAAGTCAAAGTCAAAGTAAAGGTCAAGGTCAAAGTCAAAGTCAAACTCAAAGTCAAAGTCAAAGTCAAAGTCACAGTCAAAGTCAAAGTCAAGGTCAAAGGCAAAGTCAAAGTCAAAGTCAAAGCCAAAGTCAAAGTCAAAGTCAAAGTCAAAGTCAAAGCCAAAGTCAAAGTCAAAGTCAAAGTCAAAGTCAAAGTCAAAGTCAAAGTCAAAGTCAAGGTCAAAATCAAAGTCAAAGTCAAAGTCAAAGTCAAAGTCAAAGCCAAAGTCAAGGTCAAAGTCAAGGTCAAAATCAAAGTCAAAGTCAAAGTCAAAGTCAAAGTCAAAGTCAAAGTCAAAGTCAAGGTCAAATTCAAGGTCAAAGTCAAAGTCAAAGCCAAAGTCAAGGTCAAAGTCAAGGTCAAAATCAAAGTCAAAGTCAAAGTCAAAGTCAAAGTCAAAGTCAAAGTCAAAGTCAAAGTCAAAGTCAAGGTCACAGTCAAAGTCAAAGTCAAAGTCAAAGTCAAAGTCAAGGTCAAAGTCAAGGTCAAAGTCAAAGTCAAAGTCAAAGTCAAAGTCAAGGTCAAATTCAAGGTCAAAGTCAAAGTCAAAGTCGAAGTCAAAGTCAAATTCAAGGTCAAAGTCAAAGTCAAAGTCAAAGTCAAAGTCAAAGTCAAAGTCAAAGTCAAATTCAAAGTCAAAGTCAAATTCAAAGTCAAAGTAAAAGTAAAAGTAAAAGTCAAAGTCAAAGTCAAAGTCAAAGCCAAAGTCAAAGTCAAAGTCAAAGTCAAAGTCAAAGTCAAAGTCAAAGTCAAAGTCAAATTCAAAGTCAAAATCAAAGTCAAAGTCAAAGTCAAAGTCAAAGTCAAAGTCAAAGTCAAAGTCAAAGTCAAAGCCAAAGTCAAAGTCAACGTCAAAGTCAAAGTCAAAGTCAAAGTCAAAGTCAAAGTCAAAGTCAAAGTCAAAGTCAAAGTCAAAGTCAAAGTCAAAGTCAAAGTCAAAGTCAAAGTCAAAGTCAAAGTAAAGGTCAAAGTCAAACTCAAAGTCAAAGTCAAGGTCAAAGTAAAGGTCAAGGTCAAAGTCAAAGTCAAACTCAAAGTCAAAGTCAAAGTCAAAGTCACAGTCAAAGTCAAAGTCAAAGACAAAGTCAAAGTCAAAGTCAAAGTCAAAGCCAAAGTCAAAGTCAAAGTCAAAGTCAAAGTCAAAGCCAAAGTCAAAGTCAAAGTCAAAGTCAAAGTCAAAGTCAAAGTCAAAGTCAAAGTCAAGGTCAAAGTCAAAGTCAAAGTCAAAGTCAAAGTCAAAGTCAAAGTCAAAGTCAAAGTCAAAGTCAAAGTCAAAGTCAAAGTCAAAGTCAAGGTCAAAGTCAAAGTCAAAGTCAAAGTCAAAGTCAAGGTCAAAGTCAAAGTCAAAGTCAAAGTCAAAGTCAAAGTCAAAGTCAAAGTCAAAGTCAAAGTCAAAGTCAAAGTCAAAGTCAAAGTCAAAGTCAAAGTCAAAGTCAAAGTCAAAGTCAAAGTCAAAGTCAAAGTCAAAGTCAAAGTCAAAGTCAAAGTCAAAGTCAAAGTCAAAGTCAAAGTCAAAGTCAAAGTCAAAGTCAAAGTCAAAGCCAAAGTCAAAGTCAAAGTCAAAGTCAAAGTCAAAGTCAAAGTCAAAGTCAAAGTAAAAGTCAAAGTCAAAGTCAAAGTCAAAGTCAAGGTCAAAGTCAAAGTCAAAGTCAAGGTCAAGGTCAAATTCAAGGTCAAAGTCAAAGTCAAAGTCAAAGTCAAAGTCAAAGTCAAAGTCAAAGTCAAAGTCAAAGTCAAAATCAAAGTCAAAGTCAAAGTCAGAGTCAAGGTCAAGGTCAAAGTCAAAGTCAAAGTCAAAGTCAAAGTCAAAGTCAAAGTCAAAGCCAAAGTCAAAGTCAAAGTCAAAGTCAAAGTCAAAGTCAAAGTCAAGGTCAAAGTCAAAGTCAAAGTCAAAGTCAAAGTCAAAGTCAAAGTCAAGGTCAAAGTCAAAGTCAAGGTCAAATTCAAGGTCAAAGTCAAAGTCAAAGTCAAAGTCAAAGTCAAAGTCAAAGTCAAAGTCAAAGTCAAAGTCAAAATCAAAGTCAAAGTCAAAGTCAGAGTCAAGGTCAAGGTCAAAGTCAAAGTCAAAGTCAAAGTCAAAGTCAAAGTCAAAGTCAAAGCCAAAGTCAAAGTCAAAGTCAAAGTCAAAGTCAAAGTCAAGGTCAAAGTCAAAGTCAAAGTCAAAGTCAAGGTCAAAGTCAAAGTCAAAGTCAAAGTCAAAGTCAAAGTCAAAGTCAAAGTCAAAGTCAAAGTCAAAGTCAAAGTCAAAGTCAAAGTCAAAGTCAAAGTCAAAGTCAAAGTCAAAGTCAAAGTCAAAGTCAAAGTCAAAGTCAAAGTCAAAGTCAAAGTCAAAGTCAAAGTCAAAGTCAAAGTCAAAGTCAAAGTCAAAGTCAAAGTCAAAGCCAAAGTCACAGTCAAAGTCAAAGTCAAAGTCAAAGTCAAAGTCAAAGTCAAAGTCAAAGTCAAAGTCAAACCCAAAGTCAAAGTCAAAGTCAAAGTCAAAGTCAAAGTCAAAGTCAAAGTCAAAGTCAAAGTCAAAGTCAAAGTCAAAGTCAAAGTCAAAGTCAAAGTCAAAGTCAAAGTCAAAGTCAAAGTAAAGGTCAAAGTCAAAGTCAAGGTCAAAGTAAAGGTCAAGGTCAAAGTCAAAGTCAAAGTCAAAGTCAAAGTCACAGTCAAAGTCAAAGTCAAAGTCAAAGTCAAAGTCAAAGTCAAAGTCAAAGCCAAAGTCAAAGTCAAAGTCAAAGCCAAAGTCAAAGTCAAAGTCAAAGTCAAAGTCAAAGTCAAAGTCAAAGTCAAAGTCAAGGTCAAAGTCAAAGTCAAAGTCAAAGTCAAAGTCAAAGTCAAAGTCAAAGTCAAAGTCAAAGTCAAAGTCAAAGTCAGAGTCAAGGTCAAAGTCAAAGTCAAAGTCAAAGTCAAAGTCAAAGTCAAAGTCAAAGTCAAAGTCAAAGTCAAAGTCAAAGTCAAAGTCAAAGTCAAAGTCAAAGTCAAAGTCAAAGTCAAAGTCAAAGTCAAAGTCAAAGTCAAAGTCAAAGTCAAAGTCAAAGTCAAAGTCAAAGTCAAAGTCAAAGTCAAAGTCAAAGTCAAAGTCAAAGTCAAAGTCAAAGTCAAAGTCAAAGTCAAAGTCAAAGTCAAAGTCAAAGTCAAAGTCAAAGTCAAGGTCAAAGTCAAAGTCAAAGTCAAAGTCAAAGTCAAAGTCAAAGTCAAAGTCAAAGTCAAAGTCAAAGTCAAAGTCAAAGTCAAAGTCAAAGTCAAAGTCAAAGTCAAAGTCAAAGTCAAAGTCAAAGTCAAAGTCAAAGTCAAAGTCAAAGTCAAAGTCAAAGTCAAAGTCAATGTCAAAGTCAAAGTCAAAGTCAAAGTCAAAGTCAAAGTCAAAGTCAATGTTAAAGTCAAAGTCAAAGTCAAAGTCAAAGTCAAAGTCAAGGTCAAAGTCAAAGTCAAAGTCAAAGTCAAATTCAAGGTCAAAGTCAAAGTCAAAGTCAAAGTCAAAGTCAAAGTCAAAGTCAAAGCCAAAGTCAAAGTCAAAGCCAAAGTCAAAGTCAAAGTCAAAGTCAAAGTCAAAGTCAAAGTCAAAGTCAAAGTCAAGGTCAAAGTCAAAGTCAAAGTCAAAGTCAAAGTCAAAGTCAAAGTCAAAGTCAAAGTCAAAGTAAAGGTCAAAGTCAAAGTCAAAGTCAAAGTCAAGGTCAAATTCAAGGTCAAAGTCAAAGTCAAAGTCAAAGTCAAAGTCAAAGTCAAAGTCAAAGTCAAAGTCAAAGTCAAAGTCAAAGTCAAAGTCAAAGTCAAAGTAAAGGTCAAAGTCAAAGTCAAAGTCAAGGTCAAATTCAAGGTCAAAGTCAAAGTCAAAGACAAAGTCAAAGTCAAAGTCAAAGACAAAGTCAAAGTCAAAGTCAAAGTCAAAGCCAAAGTCAAAGTCAAAGTCAAAGTCAAAGTCAAAGTCAAAGTCAAAGTCAAAGTCAAAGTCAAAGTCAAAGTCAAAGTCAAAGTCAAAGTCAAAGTCAAAGTCAAAGTCACAGTCAAAGTCAAAGTCAAAGTCAAGGTCAAAGTCAAAGTCAAAGTCAAGGTCAAAGTCAAAGTCAAAGTCAAAGTCAAAGTCAAAGTCAAAGTCAAAGTCAAAGTCAAAGTCAAAGTCAGAGTCAAAATCAAAGTCAAAGTCAAGGTCAAATTCAAGGTCAAAGTCAAAGTCAAAGTCAAAGTCAAAGTCAAAGTCAAAGTCAAAGTCAAAGTCAAAGTCAAAGTCAAAGTCAAAGTCAAAGTCAAAGTCAAAGTCACAGTCAAAGTCAAAGTCAAAGTCAAAGTCAAAGTCAAAGTCAAAGTCAAAGTCAAAGTCAAAGTCAAAGTCAAGGTCAAATTCAAGGTCAAAGTCAAAGTCAAAGTCAAAGTCAAAGTCAAAGTAAAAGTCAAAGTCAAAGTCATAGTAAAAGTCAAAGTAAAAGTCAAAGTCAAAGTCAAAGTCAAAGTCAAAGTCAAAGTCAAAGTCAAAGTCAAAGTCAAAGTCAAGGTCAAATTCAAGGTCAAAGTCAAAGTCAAAGTCAAAGTCAAAGTCACAGTCAAAGTCAAAGTCAAAGTCAAAGTCAAAGTCAAAGTCAAAGACAAAGTCAAAGTCAAAGTCAAAGTCAAGGTCAAGGTCAAAGTCAAAGTCAAAGTCAAAGTCAAGGTCAAATTCAAGGTCAAAGTCAAAGTCAAAGTCAAAGTCAAAGTCAAGGTCAAATTCAAGGTCAAAGTCAAAGTCAAAGTCAAAGTCAAAGTCACAGTCAAAGTCAAAGTCAAAGACAAAGTCAAAGTCAAAGTCAAAGTCAAAGTCAAAGTCAAAGTCAAAGTCAAAGTCAAAGTCAAAGTCAAAGTCAAAGTAAAGGTCAAAGTCAAAGTCAAAGTCAAAGTCAAAGTCAAAGTCAAAGTCAAGGTCAAAGTCAAAGTCAAAGTCAAAGTCAAGGTCAAAGTCAAGGTCAAAGTCAAAGTCAAAGTCAAAGCCAAAGTCAAAGTCAAAGTCAAATTCAAGGTCAAAGTCAAAGTCAAAGCCAAAGTCAAGGTCAAAGTCAAGGTCAAAGTAAAAGTCAAAGTCAAAGTCAAAGTCAAAGTCAAAGTCAAAGTCAAAGTCAAAGTCAAAGTCAAAGTCAAAGTCACAGTCAAAGTCAAAGTCAAAGTCAAAGTCAAAGTCAAAGTCAAAGTCAAAGTCAAAGTCAAAGTCAAAGTCAAAGTCAAAGTCAAAGTCAAAGTCAAAGTCAAGGTCAAAGTCAAAGTCAAAGTCAAGGTCAAAGTCAAAGTCAAAGTCAAAGTCAAAGTCAAAGTCAAAGTCAAAGTCAAAGTCAAAGTCAAAGTCAAAGTCAAAGTCTAAGTCAAAGTCAAAGTAAAGGTCAAAGTCAAAGTCAAAGTCAAAGTCAAAGTCAAAGTCAAGGTCAAATTCAAGGTCAAAGTCAAAGTCAAAGTCAAAGTCAAAGTCAAAGTCAAAGTCAAAGTCAAAGTCAAAGTCAAAGTCAAAGTCAAAGTCAAAGTCATAGTAAAAGTAAAAGTAAAAGTCAAAGTAAAAGTCAAAGTCAAAGTCAAAGTCAAAGTCAAAGTCAAAGTAAAGGTCAAAGTCAAAGTCAAAGTCAAAGTCAAAGTCAAAGTCAAGGTCAAATTCAAGGTCAAAGTCAAAGTCAAAGTCAAAGTCAAAGTCAAGGTCAAATTCAAGGTCAAAGTCAAAGTCAAAGTCAAAGTCAAAGTCAAAGTCAAAGTCAAAGTCAAAGTCAAAGTCAAAGTCAAAGTCAAAGTCAAAGTCAAAGTCAAAGTCAAAGTCATAGTAAAAGTAAAAGTAAAAGTCAAAGTAAAAGTCAAAGTCAAAGTCAAAGTCAAAGTCAAAGTCAAAGTCAAAGTCAAAGTCAAAGTCAAGGTCAAATTCAAGGTCAAAGTCAAAGTCAAAGTCAAAGTCACAGTCACAGTCAAAGTCAAAGTCAAAAACAAAGTCAAAGTCAAAGCCAAAGTCAAAGTCAAAGTCAAAGTCAAAGTCAAAGTCAAAGTCAAGGTCAAAGTCAAAGTCAAAGTCAAAGTCAAAGCCAAAGTCAAAGTCAAAGTCAAAGTCAAAGTCAAAGTCAAAGTCAAAGTCAAAGTCAAGGTCAAAGTCAAAGTCAAAGTCAAAGTCAAAGTCAAAGTCAAAGTCAAAGTCAAAGTCAAAGTCAAAGTCAAAGTCAAAGTCAAAGTCAAGGTCAAAGTCAAAGTCAAAGTCAAAGTCAAAGTCAAAGTCAAAGTCAAAGTCAAGGTCAAAGTCAAAGTCAAAGTCAAAGTCAAAGTCAAAGTCAAAGTAAAGGTCAAAGTCAAAGTCAAAGTCAAAGTCAAGGTCAAATTCAAGGTCAAAGTCAAAGTCAAAGTCAAAGTCAAAGTCAAAGTCAAAGTCAAAGTCAAAGTCAAAGTCAAAGTCAAGGTCAAATTCAAGGTCAAAGTCAAAGTCAAAGTCAAAGTCAAAGTCAAAGTCAAAGTCACAGTCAAAGTCAAAGTCAAAGACAAAGTCAAAGTCAAAGTCAAAGTCAAAGCCAAAGTCAAAGTCAAAGTCAAAGTCAAAGTCAAAGTCAAAGTCAAAGTCAAAGTCAAAGTCAAGGTCAAGGTCAAAGTCAAAGTCAAAGTCAAAGTCAAAGTCAAAGTCAAAGTCAAAGTCAAAGTCAAAGTAAAGGTCAAAGTCAAAGTCAAAGTCAAAGTCAAGGTCAAATTCAAGGTCAAAGTCAAAGTCAAAGTCAAAGTCAAAGTCAAAGTCAAAGTCAAAGTCAAAGTCAAAGTAAAGGTCAAAGTCAAAGTCAAAGTCAAAGTCAAGGTCAAATTCAAGGTCAAAGTCAAAGTCAAAGTCAAAGTCAAAGTCAAAGTCAAGGTCAAAGTCAAAGTCAAAGTCAAAGTCAAAGTCAAAGTCAAAGTCAAAGTCAAAGTCAAAGTCAAAGTCAAAGTCAAAGTCAAAGACAAAGTCAAAGTCAAAGTCAAAGTCAAAGCCAAAGTCAAAGTCAAAGTCAAAGCCAAAGTCAAAGTCAAAGTCAAAGTCAAAGTCAAAGTCAAAGTCAAAGTCAAAGTCAAAGTCAAAGTCAAAGTCAAAGTCAAAGTCAAAGTCAAGGTCAAAGGCAAAGTCAAAGTCAAAGTCAAAGTCAAAGTCAAAGTCAAAGTCAAAGTCAAAGTCAAGGTCAAATTCAAGGTCAAAGTCAAAGTCAAAGTCAAAGTCAAAGTCAAAGTCAAAGTCAAAGTCAAAGTCAAAGTCAAAGTCAAAGTCAAAGTCAAAGTCAAAGTCAAAGTCAAAGTCAAAGTCAAGGTCAAATTCAAGGTCAAAGTCAAAGTCAAAGTCAAAGTCAAAGTCAAAGTCAAAGTCAAAGTCAAAGTCAAAGTCAAAGTCAAAGTAAAAGTCAAAGTCAAAGTACAGGTCAAAGTCAAAGTCAAAGTCAAAGTCAAAGTCAAAGTCAAGGTCAAAGTCAAAGTCAAAGTCAAAGTCAAAGTCAAAGTCAAAGTCAAAGTCAAAGTCAAAGTCAAGGTCACAGTCAAAGTCAAAGTCAAAGTCAAAGTCAACGTCAAGGTCAAAGTCAAGGTCAAAGTCAAAGTCAAAGTCAAAGTCAAAGTCAAGGTCAAATTCAAGGTCAAAGTCAAAGTCAAAGTCGAAGTCAAAGTCAAATTCAAGGTCAAAGTCAAAGTCAAAGTCAAAGTCAAAGTCAAAGTCAAAGTCAAAGTAAAAGTCAAAGTCAAAGTAAAGGTCAAAGTCAAAGTCAAAGTCAAAGTCAAAGTCAAAGTCAAGGTCAAAGTCAAAGTCAAAGTCAAAGTCAAAGTCAAAGTCAAAGTCAAAGTCAAAGTCAAAGTCAAAGTCAAAGTCAAAGTCAAAGTCAAAGTCAAAGTCAAAGTCAAAGTCAAGGTCAAATTCAAGGTCAAAGTCAAAGTCAAAGCCAAAGTCAAGGTCAAAGTCAAGGTCAAAATCAAAGTCAAAGTCAAAGTCAAAGTCAAAGTCAAAGTCAAAGTCAAAGTCAAAGTCAAAGTCAAGGTCACAGTCAAAGTCAAAGTCAAAGTCAAAGTCAAAGTCAAGGTCAAAGTCAAGGTCAAAGTCAAAGTCAAAGTCAAAGTCAAAGTCAAGGTCAAATTCAAGGTCAAAGTCAAAGTCAAAGTCGAAGTCAAAGTCAAATTCAAGGTCAAAGTCAAAGTCAAAGTCAAAGTCAAAGTCAAAGTCAAAGTCAAAGTCAAAGTCAAAGTCAAATTCAAAGTCAAAGTCCAATTCAAAGTCAAAGTAAAAGTAAAAGTAAAAGTAAAAGTCAAAGTCAAAGTCAAAGTCAAAGTCAAAGCCAAAGTCAAAGTCAAAGTCAAAGTCAAAGTCAAAGTCAAAGTCAAAGTCAAAGTCAAATTCAAAGTCAAAATCAAAGTCAAAGTCAAAGTCAAAGTCAAAGTCAAAGTCAAAGTCAAAGTCAAAGTCAAAGTCAAAGTCAAAGTCAAAGTCAACGTCAAAGTCAAAGTCAAAGTCAAAGTCAAAGTCAAAGTCAAAGTCAAAGTCAAAGTCAAAGTCAAAGTCAAAGTCAAAGTCAAAGTCAAAGTCAAAGTAAAGGTCAAAGTCAAACTCAAAGTCAAAGTCAAGGTCAAAGTAAAGGTCAAGGTCAAAGTCAAAGTCAAACTCAAAGTCAAAGTCAAAGTCAAAGTCACAGTCAAAGTCAAAGTCAAAGACAAAGTCAAAGTCAAAGTCAAAGTCAAAGCCAAAGTCAAAGTCAAAGTCAAAGTCAAAGTCAAAGCCAAAGTCAAAGTCAAAGTCAAAGTCAAAGTCAAAGTCAAAGTCAAAGTCAAAGTCAAAGTCAAGGTCAAAGTCAAAGTCAAAGTCAAAGTCAAAGTCAAAGTCAAAGTCAAAGTCAAAGTCAAAGTCAAAGTCAAAGTCAAGGTCAAAGTCAAAGTCAAAGTCAAAGTCAAAGTCAAGGTCAAAGTCAAAGTCAAAGTCAAAGTCAAAGTCAAAGTCAAAGTCAAAGTCAAAGTCAAAGTCAAAGTCAAAGTCAAAGTCAAAGTCAAAGTCAAAGTCAAAGTCAAAGTCAAAGTCAAAGTCAAAGTCAAAGTCAAAGTCAAAGTCAAAGTCAAAGTCAAAGTCAAAGTCAAAGTCAAAGTCAAAGTCAAAGTCAAAGTCAAAGTCAAAGTCAAAGTCAAAGCCAAAGTCAAAGTCAAAGTCAAAGTCAAAGTCAAAGTCAAAGTCAAAGTCAAAGTAAAAGTCAAAGTCAAAGTCAAAGTCAAAGTCAAGGTCAAAGTCAAAGTCAAAGTCAAGGTCAAGGTCAAATTCAAGGTCAAAGTCAAAGTCAAAGTCAAAGTCAAAGTCAAAGTCAAAGTCAAAGTCAAAGTCAAAGTCAAAGTCAAAGTCAAAATCAAAGTCAAAGTCAAAGTCAGAGTCAAGGTCAAGGTCAAAGTCAAAGTCAAAGTCAAAGTCAAAGTCAAAGTCAAAGTCAAAGCCAAAGTCAAAGTCAAAGTCAAAGTCAAAGTCAAAGTCAAAGTCAAAGTCAAAGTCAAAGTCAAAGTCAAAGTCAAAGTCAAAGTCAAAGTCAAAGTCAAAGTCAAAGTCAAAGTCAAAGTCAAAGTCAAAGTCAAAGTCAAAGTCAAAGTCAAAGTCAAAGTCAAAGTCAAAGTCAAAGTCAAAGTCAAAGTCAAAGTCAAAGTCAAAGTCAAAGTCAAAGTCAAAGTCAAAGTCAAAGTCAAACCCAAAGTCAAAGTCAAAGTCAAAGTCAAAGTCAAAGTCAAAGTCAAAGTCAAAGTCAAAGTCAAAGTCAAAGTCAAAGTCAAAGTCAAAGTCAAAGTCAAAGTCAAAGTCAAAGTAAAGGTCAAAGTCAAAGTCAAGGTCAAAGTAAAGGTCAAGGTCAAAGTCAAAGTCAAAGTCAAAGTCAAAGTCAAAGTCACAGTCAAAGTCAAAGTCAAAGACAAAGTCAAAGACAAAGTCAAAGTCAAAGTCAAAGTCAAAGCCAAAGTCAAAGTCAAAGTCAAAGTCAAAGTCAAAGTCAAGGTCAAAGTCAAAGTCAAAGTCAAAGTCAAAGTCAAAGTCAAAGTCAAAGTCAAAGTCAAAGTCAAAGTCAAAGTCAAAGTCAAAGTCAAAGTCAAAGTCAAAGTCAAAGTCAAAGTCAAAGTCAAAGTCAAGGTCAAAGTCAAGGTCAAAGTCAAAGTCAAAGTCAAAGTCAAAGTCAAAGTCAAAGTCAAAGTCAAAGTCAAAGTCAAAGTCAAAGTCAAAGTCAAAGTCAAAGTCAAAGTCAAAGTCAAAGTCAAAGTCAAAGTCAAAGTCATAGTAAAAGTAAAAGTAAAAGTAAAGGTCAAGGTCAAAGTCAAAGTCAAAGTCAAAGTAAAGGTAAAGGTCAAGGTCAAAGTCAAAGTCAAGGTCAAATTCAAGGTCAAAGTCAAAGTCGAAGTCAAAGTCAAAGTCACAGTCAAAGTCAAAGTCAAAGACAAAGTCAAAGTCAAAGTCAAAGTCAAAGTCAAAGCCAAAGTCAAAGTCAAAGTAAAAGCCAAAGTCAAAGTCAAAGTCAAAGTCAAAGTCATAGTCAAAGTCAAAGTCAAAGTCGAAGTCAAATTCAAAGTCAAAGTCAAAGTCAAAGTCAAAGTCAAAGTCAAAGTCAAAGTCAAAGTCAAAGTCAAAGTCAAAGTCAAAGTCAAAGTCAAAGTCAAAGTCAAAGTCAAAGTCAAAGTCAAAGTCAAAGTCAAAGTCAAAGTCAAAGTCAAAGTCAAAGTCAAAGTCAAAGTCAAAGTCAAAGTCAAAGTCAAGGTCAAAGTCAAAGTCAAAGTCAAAGTCAAAGTCAAAGTCAAAGTCAAAGTCAAAGTCAAAGTCAAAGTCAAAGTCAAGGTCAAAGTCAAAGTCAAAGTCAAAGTCAAAGTCAAAGTCAAAGTAAAAGTCAAAGTCAAAGTCAAAGCCAAAGTCAAAGTCAAAGTCAAAGTCAAAGTCAAAGTCAAAGTCAAAGTCAAAGTCAAAGTCAAAGTCAAAGTCAAAGTCAAGGTCAAAGTCAAAGTCAAAGCCAAAGTCAAAGTCAAAGTCAAAGTCAAAGTCAAAGTCAAAGTCAAAGTCAAAGTCAAAGTCAAAGTCAAGGTGAAAGTCAAAGTCAAAGTCAAAGTCAAAGTCAAAGTCAAAGTCAAAGTCAAGGTCAAATTCAAGGTCAAATTCAAGGTCAAAGTCAAAGTCAAGGTCAAAGTGAAAGTCAAAGTCAAAGTCAAAGTCAAAGTCCAAGTCAAAGTCAAAGTCAAAGTCAAAGTCAAAGTCAAAGTCAAAGTCAAAGCCAAAGTCAAAGTCAAAGTCAAAGTCAAAGTCAAAGTCAAAGTCAAAGTCAAAGTCAAAGTCAAGGTCAAAGTCAAAGTCAAAGTCAAGGTCAAATTCAAGGTCAAAGTCAAAGTCAAAGTCAAAGTCAAAGTCAAAGTCAAAGTCAAAGTCAAAGTCAAAGTCAAAGTCAAAGTCAAAGTCAAAGTCAAGGTCAAAGTCAAAGTCAAAGTCAAAGTCAAAGTCAAAGTCAAAGTCAAAGTCAAAGTCAAAGTCAAAGTCAAAGTCAAAGTCAAAGTCAAAGTCAAAGTCAAAGTCAAAGTCAAAGTCAAAGTCAAAGTCAAAGTCAAAGTCAAAGTCAAAGTCAAAGTCAAAGTCAAAGTCAAAGTCAAAGTCAAGGTCAAAGTCAAAGTCAAAGTCAAAGTCAAAGTCAAAGTCAAAGTCAAAGTCAAAGTCAAAGTCAAAGTCAAAGTCAAAGTCAAAGTCAAAGTCAAAGTCAAAGTC
Organism: Anastrepha obliqua; assembly: GCF_027943255.1. Lineage (NCBI taxonomy): Eukaryota > Metazoa > Arthropoda > Insecta > Diptera > Tephritidae > Anastrepha > Anastrepha obliqua. The sequence goes on from NW_026562190.1 coordinate 688,912, forward strand.
AAAGTCAAAGTCAAAGTCAAAGTCAAAGTCAAAGTCAAAGTCAAAGTCAAAGTCAAAGTCAAAGTCAAAGTCAAAGTCAAAGTCAAAGTCAAAGTCAAAGTCAAAGTCAAAGTCAAGGTCAAAGTCAAAGTCAAAGTCAAAGTCAAAGTCAAAGTCAAAGTCAAAGTCAAAGTCAAAGTCAAGGTCAAAGTCAAGGTCAAAGTCAAAGTCAAAGTCAAAGTCAAAGTCAAAGTCAAAGTCAAAGTCAAAGTCAAAGTCAAAGTCAAAGTCAAAGTCAAAGTCAAAGTCAAAGTCAAAGTCAAAGTCAAAGTCAAAGTCAAAGTCAAAGTCAAAGTCAAAGTCATAGTAAAAGTAAAAGTAAAAGTAAAGGTCAAGGTCAAAGTCAAAGTCAAAGTCAAAGTAAAGGTCAAGGTCAAAGTCAAAGTCAAAGTCAAAGTAAAGGTCAAGGTCAAAGTCAAAGTCAAGGTCAAATTCAAGGTCAAAGTCAAAGTCGAAGTCAAAGTCAAAGTCACAGTCAAAGTCAAAGTCAAAGACAAAGTCAAAGTCAAAGTCAAAGTCAAAGTCAAAGCCAAAGTCAAAGTCAAAGTAAAAGCCAAAGTCAAAGTCAAAGTCAAAGTCAAAGTCATAGTCAAAGTCAAAGTCAAAGTCGAAGTCAAATTCAAAGTCAAAGTCAAAGTCGAAGTCAAAGTCAAAGTCAAAGTCAAAGTCAAAGTCAAAGTCAAAGTCAAAGTCAAAGTCAAAGTCAAAGTCAAAGTCAAAGTCAAAGTCAAAGTCAAAGTCAAAGTCAAAGTCAAAGTCAAAGTCAAAGTCAAAGTCAAAGTCAAAGTCAAAGTCAAGGTCAAAGTCAAAGTCAAAGTCAAAGTCAAAGTCAAAGTCAAAGTCAAAGTCAAAGTCAAAGTCAAAGTCAAAGTCAAAGTCAAAGTCAAAGTCAAGGTCAAAGTCAAAGTCAAAGTCAAAGTCAAAGTCAAAGTCAAAGTCAAAGTAAAAGTCAAAGTCAAAGTCAAAGCCAAAGTCAAAGTCAAAGTCAAAGTCAAAGTCAAAGTCAAAGTCAAAGTCAAAGTCAAAGTCAAAGTCAAGGTCAAAGTCAAAGCCAAAGCCAAAGTCAAAGTCAAAGTCAAAGTCAAAGTCAAAGTCAAAGTCAAAGTCAAAGTCAAAGTCAAAGTCAAAGTGAAAGTCAAAGTCAAAGTCAAAGTCAAAGTCAACGTCAAAGTCAAAGTCAAAGTCAAAGTCAAAGTCACAGTCAAAGTCAAAGTCAAGGTCAAAGTCAAGGTCAAAGTCAAAGTCAAAGTCAAAGTCAAAGTCATAGTAAAAGTAAAGGTCAAAGTCAAAGTCAAAGTCAAAGTCAAAGTCAAAGTCAAAGTCAAAGTCAAAGTCAAAGTCAAAGTCAAAGTCAAGGTCAAAGTCAAAGTCAAAGTCAAAGTCAAAGTCATAGTCAAAGTCACAGTCAAAGTCAAAGTCAAAGTCAAGGTCAAAGTCAAAGTCAAAGTCAAAGTCAAGGTCAAAGTCAAAGTCAAAGTCAAAGTCAAAGTCAAAGTCAAAGTCAAAGTCAAAGTCAAAGTCAAAGTCAAAGTCAAAGTAAAGGTCAAAGTCAAAGTCAAAGTCAAGGTCAAATTCAAGGTCAAAGTCAAAGTCAAAGTCAAAGTCAAAGTCAAAGTCAAAGTCAAAGTCAAAGTCAAAGTCAAAGTCAAAGTCAAAGTCAAAGTCAAAGTCAAAGTCAAAGTCAAAGTCAAAGTCAAAGTCAAAGTCAAAGTCACAGTCAAAGTCAAAGTCAAGGTCAAAGTCAAGGTCAAAGCCAAAGTCAAAGTCAAAGTCAAAGTCAAAGTCAAAGTCAAAGTCAAAGTCAAAGGCAAAGTCAAAGTCAAAGTCAAAGTCATAGTAAAAGTAAAAGTAAAAGTCAAAGCCAAAGTCAAAGTCAAAGTCAAAGTCAAAGTCAAAGTCAAATTCAAAGTCAAAGTCAAAGTCAAAGTCAAAGTCAAAGTCAAAGTCAAAGTCAAAGTCAAAGTCAAAGTCAAAGTCAAAGTCAAAGTCAAAGTCAAAGTCAAAGTCAGAGTCACAGTCAAAGTCAAAGTCAAGGTCAAAGTCAAAGTCAAAGTCAAAGTCAAGGTCAAAGTCTAAGTCAAAGTCAAAGTCAAAGTCAAAGTCAAAGTCAAAGTCAATGTCAAAGTCAAAATCAAAGTCAAAGTCAAAGTCAAAGTCAAAGTCAAAGTCAAAGTCAAAGTCAAAGTCAAGGTCAAAGTCAAGGTCAAAGTCAAAGTCAAAGTCAAAGTCAAAGTCAAAGTCAAAGTCAAAGTCAAAGTCAAGGTCAAAGTCAAGGTCAAAGTCAAAGTCAAAGTCAAAGTCAAAGTCAAAGTCAAAGTCAAAGTCAAAGTCAAGGTCAAAGTCAAAGTCAAAGTCAAAGTCAAAGTCAAAGTAAAGGTCAAAGTCAAAGTCAAAGTCAAAGTCAAAGTCAAAGTCAAAGTCAAAGTCAAAGTCAAATTCAAAGTCAAAGTCAAAGTCAAAGTAAAGTTCAAGGTCAAAGTCAAAGTCAAGGTCAAATTCAAGGTCAAAGTCAAAGTCGAAGTCAAAGTCAAAGTCACAGTCAAAGTCAAAGTCAAAGTCAAAGTCAAAGTCAAAGTCAAAGTCAAAGTCAAAGTCAAAGTCAAAGTAAAGGTCAAAGTCAAAGTAAAAGTCAAAGTCAAGGTCAAATTCAAGGTCAAAGTCAAAGTCAAAGTCAAAGTCAAAGTCAAGGTCAAAGTCAAAGTGAAAGTCAAAGTCAAAGTCAAAGTCAAAGTCAAAGTCAAAGTCAAAGTCAAAGTAAAAGTCAAAGTCAAAGTCAAAGTCAAAGCCAAAGTCAAAGTCAAAGTCAAAGTCAAAGTCAAAGTCAAAGTCAAGGTCAAAGTCAAAGTCAAAGTCAAAGTCAAAGTCAAAGTCAAAGTCAACGTCAAAGTCAAAGTCAAAGTCAAAGTCAAAGTCAAAGTCAAAGTCAAAGTCAAAGTCAAAGTCAAAGTCAAAGTAAAGGTCAAAGCCAAAGTCAAAGTCAAGGTCAAATTCAAGGTCAAAGTCAAAGTCAAAGTCAAAGTCAAAGTCAAAGTCAAAGTCAAAGTCAAAGTCAAAGTCAAGGTCAAAGTCAAAGTCAAAGTCAAAGTCAAAGTCAAAGTCAAAGTCAAAGTCAAAGTCAAAGTCAAAGTCAAAGTCAAAGTCAAAGTCAAAGTCAAAGTCAAAGTCAAAGTCAAAGTCAAAGTCAAAGTCAAAGTCAAAGTCAAAGTCAAAGTCAAAGTCAAGGTCAAAGTCAAAGTCAAAGTCAAAGTCAAAGTCAAAGTCAAGGTCAAAGTCAAAGTCAAAGTCAAAGTCAAAGTCAAAGTCAAAGTCAAAGTCAAAGTCAAAGTCAAAGTCAAAGTCAAAGTCAAAGTCAAAGTCAAAGTCAAAGTCAAAGTCAAGGTCAAGGTCAAAGTCAAAGTCAAAGTCAAAGTCAAAGTCAAAGTCAAAGTCAAAGTCAAGGTCAAAGTCAAAGTCAAAGTCAAAGTCAAAGTCAAAGTCAAAGTAAAGGTCAAAGTCAAAGTCAAAGTCAAAGTCAAGGTCAAATTCAAGGTCAAAGTCAAAGTCAAAGTCAAAGTCAAAGTCAAAGTCAAGGTCAAAGTCAAAGTCAAAGTCAAAGTCAAAGTCAAAGTCAAAGTAAAAGTCAAAGTCAAAGTCAAAGTCATAGTAAAAGTAAAAGTAAAAGTAAAAGTAAAAGTAAAAGTCAAAGTCAAAGTCAAAGTCAAAGTCAAAGTAAAGGTCAAGGTCAAAGTCAAAGTCAAGGTCAAATTCAAAGTCAAAGTCAAAGTCAAAGTCAAAGTAAAGGTCAAAGTCAAAGTCAAAGTCAAGGTCAAATTCAAGGTCAAAGTCAAAGTCAAAGTCAAAGTCAAAGTCAAAGTCAAGGTCAAAGTCAAAGTCAAAGTCAAAGTCAAAGTCAAAGTCAAAGTCAAAGTCAAAGTAAAAGTCAAAGTCAAAGTCAAAGTCAAAGTCAAAGTCAAAGTCAAAGTCAAAGTCAAAGTCAAAGTCAAAGTCAAAGTCAAAGTCAAGGTCAAAGTCAAGGTCAAAGTCAAAGTCAAAGTCAAAGTCAAAGTCAAAGTCAAAGTCAAAGTCAAAGTAAAAGTCAAAGTCAAAGTCAAAGTCAAAGCCAAAGTCAAAGTCAAAGTCAAAGTCAAAGTCAAAGTCAAAGTCAAGGTCAAAGTCAAAGTCAAAGCCAAAGTCAAAGTCAAAGTCAAAGTCAAAGTCAAAGTCAAAGTCAAAGTCAAAGTCAAAGTCAAAGTCAAAGTCAAAGTCAAAGTCAAGGTCAAAGTCAAAGTCAAAGTCAAAGTCAAAGTCAAAGTCAAGGTCAAATTCAAGGTCAAATTCAAGGTCAAAGTCAAAGTCAAAGTCAAAGTCAAAGTCAAAGTCAAAGTCAAAGTCAAAGTCAAAGTCAAAGTCAAAGTCAAAGTCAAAGTCAAGGTCAAAGTCAAAGTCAAGGTCAAAGTCAAAGTCAAAGTCAAAGTCAAAGTCAAAGTCAAAGTCAAAGTCAAAGTCAAAGTCAAAGTCAACGTCAAAGTCAAAGTCAAAGTCAAGGTCAAAGTCAAAGTCAAAGTCAAAGTCAAAGTCAAAGTCAAAGTCAAAGTCAAAGTCAAAGTCAAAGTCAAAGTCAAAGTCAAAGTCAAAGTCAAAGTCAAAGTCAAAGTCAAAGTCAAAGTCAAAGTCAAAGTCAAAGTCAAAGTCAAAGTCAAAGTCAAAGTCAAAGTCAAAGTCAAAGTCAAAGTCAATGTCAAAGTCAAAGTCAAAGTCAAAGTCAAAGTCAAAGTCAAAGTCAAAGTCACAGTCAAAGTCAAAGTCAAGGTCAAAGTCAAGGTCAAAGTCAAAGTCAAAGTCAAAGTCAAAGTCAAAGTCAAAGTCAAAGTAAAGGTCAAAGTCAAAGTCAAAGTCAAAGTCAAAGTCAAGGTCAAATTCAAGGTCAAAGTCAAAGTCAAAGTCAAAGTCAAAGTCAAAGTCAAAGTCAAAGTCAAAGTCAAAGTCAAAGTCAAAGTCAAAGTCAAAGTCAAAGTCAAAGTCAAAGTCAAAGTCAAAGTCAAAGTCAAAGTCAAGGTCAAAGTAAAAGTCAAAGTCAAAGTCAAATTCAAAGTCAAAGTCAAAGTCAAAGTCAAAGTCAAGGTCAAAGTCAAGGTCAAAGTCAAAGTCAAAGTCAAAGTCAAAGTCAAAGTCAAAGTCAAAGTCAAAGTCAAAGTCAAGGTCAAAGTCAAAGTCAAAGCCAAAGTCAAAGTCAAAGTCAAAGTCAAAGTCAAAGTCAAAGTCAAAGTCAAAGTCAAAGTCAAAGTCAAAGTCAAAGTCAAAGTCAAAGTCAAAGTCAAAGTCAAGGTCAAAGTCAAAGTCAAAGTCAAAGTCAAAGTCAAAGTCAAAGTCAAAGTCAAAGTCAAAGTCAAAGTCAAAGTCAAAGTCAAAGTCAAGGTCAAAGTCAAAGTCAAAGTCAAAGTCAAAGTCAAGGTCAAAGTCAAAGTCAAAGTCAAAGTCAAAGTCAAAGTCAAAGTCAAAGTCAAAGTCAAAGTCAAAGTCAAAGTCAAAGTCAAAGTCAAAGTCAAAGTCAAAGTCAAAGTCAAAGTCAAAGTCAAAGTCAAAGTCAAAGTCAAAGTCAAAGTCAAAGTCAAAGTCAAAGTCAAAGTCAAAGTCAAAGTCAAAGTCAAAGTCAAAGTCAAAGTCAAAGCCAAAGCCAAAGTCAAAGTCAAAGTCAAAGTCAAAGTCAAAGTCAAAGTCAAAGTCAAAGTCAAGGTCAAAGTCAAAGTCAAAGTCAAGGTCAAGGTCAAATTCAAGGTCAAAGTCAAAGTCAAAGTCACAGTCAAAGTCAAAGTCAAAGTCAAAGTCAAAGTCAAAGTCAAAGTCAAAGCCAAAGTCAAAGTCAAAGTCAAAGCCAAAGTCAAAGTCAAAGTCAAAGCCAAAGTCAAAGTCAAAGTCAAAGTCAAAGTCAAAGTCAAAGTCAAAGTCAAAGTCAAAGTCAAGGTCAAAGTCAAAGTCAAAGTCAAAGTCAAAGTCAAAGTCAAAGTCAAAGTCAAAGTCAAAGTCAAAGTCAAAGTCAGAGTCAAGGTCAAAGTCAAAGTCAAAGTCAAAGTCAAAGTCAAAGTCAAAGTCAAAGTCAAAGTCAAAGTCAAAGTCAAATTCAAAGTCAAAGTCAAAGTCAAAGTCAAAGTCAAGGTCAAAGTCAAAGTCAAAGTCAAAGTCAAAGTCAAAGTCAAAGTCAAAGTCAAAGTCAAAGTCAAAGTCAAAGTCAAAGTCAAAGTCAAGGTCAAAGTCAAAGTCAAAGTCAAAGTCAAAGTCAAAGTCAAGGTCAAAGTCAAAGTCAAAGTCAAAGTCAAAGTCAAAGTCAAAGTCAAAGTCAAAGTCAAAGTCAAAGTCAAAGTCAAAGTCAAAGTCAAAGTCAAAGTCAAAGTCAAAGTCAAAGTCAAAGTCAAAGTCAAGGTCAAAGTCAAAGTCAAAGTCAAAGTCAAAGTCAAAGTCAAAGTCAAGGTCAAAGTCAAAGTCAAAGTCAAAGTCAAAGTCAAAGTCAAAGTAAAGGTCAAAGTCAAAGTCAAAGTCAAAGTCAAGGTCAAATTCAAGGTCAAAGTCAAAGTCAAAGTCAAAGTCAAAGTCAAAGTCAAGGTCAAAGTCAAAGTCAAAGTCAAAGTCAAAGTCAAAGTCAAAGTAAAAGTCAAAGTCAAAGTCAAAGTCAAAGTCAAAGTCAAGGTCAAAGTCAAAGTCAAAGTCAAAGTCAAAGTCAAAGTCAAAGTCAAAGTCAAAGTAAAAGTCAAAGTCAAAGTCAAAGTCAAAGTCAAAGTCAAAGTCAAAGTCAAAGTCAAAGTCAAAGTCAAAGTCAAAGTCAAAGTCAAAGTCAAGGTCAAAGTCAAGGTCAAAGTCAAAGTCAAAGTCAAAGTCAAAGTCAAAGTCATAGTAAAAGTAAAAGTAAAAGTAAAAGTAAAAGTCAAAGTCAAAGTCAAAGTCAAAGTAAAGGTCAAAGTCAAAGTCAAAGTCAAAGTCAAAGTCAAGGTCAAAGTCAAAGTCAAAGTCAAAGTCAAAGTAAAGGTCAAAGTCAAAGTCAAAGTCAAAGTCAAAGTCAAGGTCAAAGTCAAGGTCAAATTCAAAGTCAAAGTCAAAGTCAAAGTCAAAGTCAAAGTCAAGGTCAAAGTCAAAGTCAAAGTCAAAGTCAAGGTCAAATTCAAGGTCAAAGTCAAAGTCAAAGTCAAAGTCAAAGTCAAAGTCAAGGTCAAAGTCAAAGTCAAAGTCAAAGTCAAAGTCAAAGTCAAAGTCAAAGTCAAAGTCAAAGTCAAAGTCAAAGTCAAAGTCAAAGTCAAAGTCAAAGTCAAAGTCAAAGTCAAAGTCAAAGTCAAAGTCAAAGTCAAAGTCAAAGTCAAGGTCAAAGTCAAAGTCAAAGTCAAAGTCAAAGTAATGGTCAAAGTCAAAGCCAAAGTCAAAGTCAAAGTCAAAGTCAAAGTCAAAGTCAAAGTCAAAGTCAAAGTCAAAGTCAAAGTCAAAGTCAATGTCAAAGTCAAAGTCAAAGTCAAAGTCAAAGTCAAAGTCAAAGTCAAAGTCACAGTCAAAGTCAAAGTCAAAGTCAAAGTCAAAGTCAAGGTCAAAGTCAAGGTCAAAGTCAAAGTCAAAGTCAAAGTCAAAGTCAAAGTCAAAGTCAAAGTCAAAGTCAAAGTCAAAGTCAAAGTCAAAGTCAAAGTCAAAGTCAAAGTCAAAGTCAAAGTCAAAGTCAAAGTCAAAGTCAAAGTCAAAGTCAAAGTCAAAGTCAAGGTCAAAGTCAAAGTCAAAGTCAAAGTCAAAGTCAAAGTCAAGGTCAAAGTCAAAGTCAAAGTCAAAGTCAAAGTCAAAGTCAAAGTAAAGGTCAAAGTCAAAGTCAAAGTCAAAGTCAAGGTCAAATTCAAGGTCAAAGTCAAAGTCAAAGTCAAAGTCAAAGTCAAAGTCAAAGTCAAAGTCAAGGTCAAAGTCAAAGTCAAAGTCAAAGTCAAAGTCAAAGTCAAAGTCAAAGTCAAAGTCAAAGTCAAAGTCAAAGTCAAAGTCAAAGTCAAAGTCAAAGTCAAAGTCAAAGTCAAAGTCAAAGTCAAAGTCAAAGTCAAAGTCAAGGTCAAAGTCAAGGTCAAAGTCAAAGTCAAAGTCAAAGTCAAAGTCAAAGTCAAAGTCAAAGTCAAAGTCAAAGTCAAAGTCAAAGTCAAAGTCAAAGTCAAAGTCAAAGTCATAGTAAAAGTAAAAGTAAAAGTAAAAGTCAAAGTCAAAGTCAAAGTCAAAGTCAAAGTAAAGGTCAAGGTCAAAGTCAAAGTCAAGGTCAAATTCAAGGTCAAAGTCAAAGTCAAAGTCAAAGTCAAAGTCAAAGTCAAAGTGAAAGTCAAAGTCAAAGTCAAAGTCAAAGTCAAAGTCAAGGTCAAAGTCAAAGTCAAAGTCAAAGTCAAAGTCAAAGTCAAAGTCAAAGTCAAAGTCAAAGTCAAAGTCAAAGTCAAAGTCAAAGTCAAAGTAAAGGTCAAAGTCAAAGTCAAGGTCAAAGTAAAGGTCAAGGTCAAAGTCAAAGTCAAAGTCAAAGTCAAAGTCACAGTCAAAGTCAAAGTCAAAGACAAAGTCAAAGTCAAAGTCAAAGTCAAAGCCAAAGTCAAAGTCAAAGTCAAAGCCAAAGTCAAAGTCAAAGTCAAAGTCAAAGTCAAAGTCAAAGTCAAAGTCAAAGTCAAGGTCAAAGTCAAAGTCAAAGTCAAAGTCAAAGTCAAAGTCAAAGTCAAAGTCAAAGTCAAAGTCAAAGTCAGAGTCAAGGTCAAAGTCAAAGTCAAAGTCAAAGTCAATGTCAAAGTCAAAGTCAAAGTCAAAGTCAAAGTCAAAGTCAAAGTCAAAGTCACAGTCAAAGTCAAAGTCAAAGTCAAAGTAATGGTCAAAGTCAAAGCCAAAGTCAAAGTCAAAGTCAAAGTCAAAGTCAAAGTCAAAGTCAAAGTCAAAGTCAAAGTCAAAGTCAAAGTCAATGTCAAAGTCAAAGTCAAAGTCAAAGTCAAAGTCAAAGTCAAAGTCAAAGTCACAGTCAAAGTCAAAGTCAAAGTCAAAGTCAAAGTCAAAGTCAAAGTCAAAGTCAAAGTCAAGGTCAAAGTCAAAGTCAAAGTCAAAGTCAAAGTCAAAGTCAAAGTCAAAGTCAAAGTCAAAGTCAAAGTCAAAGTCAAAGTCAAAGTCAAAGTCAAAGTCAAAGTCAAAGTCAAAGTCAAAGTCAAAGTCAAAGTCAAAGTCAAGGTCAAAGTCAAGGTCAAAGTCAAAGTCAAAGTCAAAGTCAAAGTCAAAGTCAAAGTCAAAGTCAAAGTCAAAGTCAAAGTCAAAGTCAAAGTCATAGTAAAAGTAAAAGTAAAAGTAAAAGTCAAAGTCAAAGTCAAAGTCAAAGTCAAAGTAAAGGTCAAGGTCAAAGTCAAAGTCAAGGTCAAATTCAAGGTCAAAGTCAAAGTCAAAGTCAAAGTCAAAGTCAAAGTCAAAGTGAAAGTCAAAGTCAAAGTCAAAGTCAAAGTCAAAGTCAAGGTCAAAGTCAAAGTCAAAGTCAAAGTCAAAGTCAAAGTCAAAGTCAAAGTCAAAGTCAAAGTCAAAGTCAAAGTCAAAGTCAAAGTAAAGGTCAAAGTCAAAGTCAAGGTCAAAGTAAAGGTCAAGGTCAAAGTCAAAGTCAAAGTCAAAGTCAAAGTCACAGTCAAAGTCAAAGTCAAAGACAAAGTCAAAGTCAAAGTCAAAGTCAAAGCCAAAGTCAAAGTCAAAGTCAAAGCCAAAGTCAAAGTCAAAGTCAAAGTCAAAGTCAAAGTCAAAGTCAAAGTCAAAGTCAAGGTCAAAGTCAAAGTCAAAGTCAAAGTCAAAGTCAAAGTCAAAGTCAAAGTCAAAGTCAAAGTCAAAGTCAGAGTCAAGGTCAAAGTCAAAGTCAAAGTCAAAGTCAAAGTCAAAGTCAAAGCCAAAGTCAAAGTCAAAGTAAAAGCCAAAGTCAAAGTCAAAGTCAAAGTCAAAGTCAAAGTCAAAGTCAAGGTCAAAGTCAAAGTCAAAGTCAAAGTCAAAGTCAAAGCCAAAGTCAAAGTCAAAGTCAAAGTCAAAGTCAAAGTCAAAGTCAAAGTCAAGGTCAAAGTCAAAGTCAAAGTCAAAGTCAAAGTCAAAGTCAAAGTCAAAGTCAAGGTCAAATTCAAGGTCAAAGTCAAAGTCAAGGTCAAAGTGAAAGTCAAAGTCAAAGTCAAAGTCAAAGTCAAAGTCAAAGTCAAAGTCAAAGTCAAAGTCAAAGTCAAAGTCAAAGTCAAAGCCAAAGTCAAAGTCAAAGTCAAAGTCAAAGTCAAAGTCAAAGTCAAAGTCAAAGTCAAAGTCAAAGTCAAAGTCAAAGTCAAAGTCAAAGTCAAAGTCAAAGTCAAGGTCAAAGTCAAAGTCAAAGTCAAGGTCAAATTCAAGGTCAAAGTCAAAGTCAAAGTCAAAGTCAAAGTCAAAGTCAAAGTCAAAGTCAAAGTCAAAGTCAAAGTCAAAGTCAAAGTCAAAGTCAAAGTCAAAGTCAAGGTCAAAGTCAAAGTCAAAGTCAAAGTCAAAGTCAAAGTCAAAGCCAAAGTCAAAGTCAAAGTCAAAGTCAAAGTCAAAGTCAAAGTCAAAGTCAAAGTCAAAGTCAAAGTCAAAGTCAAAGTCAAAGTCAAAGTCAAGGTCAAAGTCAAAGTCAAAGTCAAAGTCAAAGTCAAAGTCAAAGTCAAAGTCAAAGTCAAAGTCAAAGTCAAAGTCAAAGTCAAAGTCAAAGTCAAAGTCAAAGTCAAAGTCAAAGTCAAAGTCAAAGTCAAAGTCAAAGTCAAGGTCAAAGTCAAAGTCAAAGTCAAAGTCAAAGTCAAAGTCAAAGTCAAAGTAAAGGTCAAAGTCAAAGTCAAAGTCAAAGTCAAGGTCAAATTCAAGGTCAAGGTCAAAGTCAAAGTCAAAGTCAAAGTCAAAGTCAAAGTCAAGGTCAAATTCAAGGTCAAAGTCAAAGTCAAAGTCAAAGTCAAAGTCAAAGTCAAAGTCAAAGTCAAAGTCAAAGTCAAAGTCAAAGTCAAAGTCAAAGTCAAAGTCAAAGTCAAAGTCAAAGTCAAAGTCAAGGTCAAAGTCAAAGTCAAAGTCAAGGTCAAAGTCAAAGTCAAAGTCAAAGTCAAAGTCAAAGTCAAAGTCAAAGTCAAAGTCAAAGTCAAAGTCAAAGTCAAAGTCAAAGTCAAAGTCAAAGTCAAAGTCATAGTAAAAGAAAAAGTCAAAGTCAAAGTCAAAGTCAAAGTAAAGGTCAAGGTCAAAGTCAAAGTCAAAGTCAAAGTCAAGGTCAAAGTCAAAGTCAAAGTCAAAGTCAAAGTCAAAGTCAAAGTCAAAGTCAAAGTCAAAGTCAAAGTCAAAGTCAAAGTCAAAGTCAAGGTCAAAGTCAAAGTCAAAGTCAAAGTCAAAGTCAAGGTCAAAGTCAAAGTCAAAGTCAAAGTCAAAGTCAAAGTCAAAGTCAAAGTCAAAGTCAAAGTCAAAGTCAAAGTCAAAGTCAAAGTCAAAGTCAAAGTCAAAGTCAAAGTCAAAGTCAAAGTCAAAGTCAAAGTCAAAGTCAAAGTCAAAGTCAAAGTCAAAGTCAAAGTCAAAGTCAAAGTCAAAGTCAAAGTCAAAGCCAAAGCCAAAGTCAAAGTCAAAGTCAAAGTCAAAGTCAAAGTCAAAGTCAAAGTCAAAGTCAAAGTCAAAGTCAAGGTCAAAGTCAAAGTCAAAGTCAAGGTCAAGGTCAAATTCAAGGTCAAAGTCAAAGTCAAAGTCACAGTCAAAGTCAAAGTCAAAGTCAAAGTCAAAGTCAAAGTCAAAGTCAAAGCCAAAGTCAAAGTCAAAGTCAAAGCCAAAGTCAAAGTCAAAGTCAAAGCCAAAGTCAAAGTCAAAGTCAAAGTCAAAGTCAAAGTCAAAGTCAAAGTCAAAGTCAAGGTCAAAGTCAAAGTCAAAGTCAAAGTCAAAGTCAAAGTCAAAGTCAAAGTCAAAGTCAAAGTCAAAGTCAGAGTCAAGGTCAAAGTCAAAGTCAAAGTCAAAGTCAAAGTCAAAGTCAAAGTCAAAGTCAAAGTCAAAGTCAAAGTCAAAGTCAAAGTCAAAGTCAAAGTCAAAGTCAAAGTCAAAGTCAAAGTCAAAGTCAAAGTCAAAGTCAAAGTCAAAGTCAAAGTCAAAGTCAAAGTCAAAGTCAAAGTCAAAGTCAAAGTCAAAGTCAAAGTCAAAGTCAAAGTCAAAGTCAAAGTCAAAGTCAAAGTCAAAGTCAAAGTCAAAGTCAAAGTCAAAGTCAAGGTCAAAGTCAAAGTCAAAGTCAAAGTCAAAGTCAAAGTCAAAGTCAAAGTCAAAGTCAAAGTCAAAGTCAAAGTCAAAGTCAAAGTCAAAGTCAAAGTCAAAGTCAAAGTCAAAGTCAAAGTCAAAGTCAAAGTCAAAGTCAAAGTCAAAGTCAAAGTCAAAGTCAAAGTCAAAGTCAAAGTCAAAGTCAAAGTCAAAGTCAAAGTCAAAGTCAAAGTCAAAGTCAAAGTCAAAGTCAAAGTCAAAGTCAATGTCAAAGTCAAAGTCAAAGTCAAAGTCAAAGTCAAAGTCAAAGTCAATGTCAAAGTCAAAGTCAAAGTCAAAGTCAAGGTCAAAGTCAAAGTCAAAGTCAAAGTCAAATTCAAGGTCAAAGTCAAAGTCAAAGTCAAAGTCAAAGTCAAAGTCAAAGTCAAAGTCAAAGTCAAAGTCAAAGTCAAAGTCAAAGTCAAAGTCAAAGTCAAAGTCAAAGTCAAAGTCAAAGTCAAAGTCAAAGTCAAAGTCAAAGTCAAAGTCAAAGTCAAAGTCAAAGTCAAAGTCAAAGTCAAATTCAAGGTCAAAGTCAAAGTCAAAGTCAAAGTCAAAGTCAAAGTCAAAGTCAAAGCCAAAGTCAAAGTCAAAGTCAAAGTCAAAGTCAAGGTCAAAGTCAAAGTCAAAGTCAAAGTCAAAGTCAAAGTCAAAGTCAAAGTCAAAGTAAAGGTCAAAGTCAAAGTCAAAGTCAAAGTCAAGGTCAAATTCAAGGTCAAAGTCAAAGTCAAAGTCAAAGTCAAAGTCAAAGTCAAAGTCAAAGTCAAAGTCAAAGTCAAAGTCAAAGTCAAAGTCAAAGTAAAGGTCAAAGTCAAAGTCAAAGTCAAGGTCAAATTCAAGGTCAAAGTCAAAGTCAAAGACAAAGTCAAAGTCAAAGTCAAAGTCAAAGTCAAAGTCAAAGTCAAAGTCAAAGTCAAAGACAAAGTCAAAGTCAAAGTCAAAGTCAAAGCCAAAGTCAAAGTCAAAGTCAAAGTCAAAGTCAAAGTCAAAGTCAAAGTCAAAGCCAAAGTCAAAGTCAAAGCCAAAGTCAAAGTCAAAGCCAAAGTCAAAGTCAAAGCCAAAGTCAAAGTCAAAGTCAAAGTCAAAGTCAAAGTCAAAGTCAAAGTCAAAGTCAAAGTCAAGGTCAAAGTCAAAGTCAAAGTCAAAGTCAAAGTCAAAGTCAAAGTCAAAGTCAAAGTAAAGGTCAAAGTCAAAGTCAAAGTCAAGGTCAAATTCAAGGTCAAAGTCAAAGTCAAAGTAAAAGTCAAAGTCAAAGTCAAAGTCAAAGTCAAAGTCAAAGTCAAAGTCAAAGTCAAAGTCAAAGTCAAAGTCAAAGTCAAAGTAAAGGTCAAAGTCAAAGTCAAAGTCAAGGTCAAATTCAAGGTCAAAGTCAAAGTCAAAGACAAAGTCAAAGTCAAAGACAAAGTCAAAGTCAAAGTCAAAGTCAAAGTCAAGGTCAAAGTCAAAGTCAAAGTCAAAGTCAAAGTCAAAGTCAAAGTCACAGTCAAAGTCAAAGTCAAAGTCAAGGTCAAAGTCAAAGTCAAAGTCAAGGTCAAAGTCAAAGTCAAAGTCAAAGTCAAAGTCAAAGTCAAAGTCAAAGTCAAAGTCAAAGTCAAAGTCAAAGTCAAAGTCAAAGTCAGAGTCAAAATCAAAGTCAAAGTCAAGGTCAAATTCAAGGTCAAAGTCAAAGTCAAAGTCAAAGTCAAAGTCAAAGTCAAAGTCAAAGTCAAAGTCAAAGTCAAAGTCAAAGTCAAAGTCAAAGTCAAAGTCAAAGTCAAAGTCACAGTCAAAGTCAAAGTCAAAGTCAAAGTCAAAGTCAAAGTCAAAGTCAAAGTCAAAGTCAAAGTCAAAGTCAAGGTCAAATTCAAGGTCAAAGTCAAAGTCAAAGTCAAAGTCAAAGTCAAAGTAAAAGTCAAAGTCAAAGTCATAGTAAAAGTCAAAGTAAAAGTCAAAGTCAAAGTCAAAGTCAAAGTCAAAGTCAAAGTCAAAGTCAAAGTCAAAGTCAAAGTCAAAGTCAAAGTCAAAGTCAAGGTCAAATTCAAGGTCAAAGTCAAAGTCAAAGTCAAAGTCAAAGTCACAGTCAAAGTCAAAGTCAAAGTCAAAGTCAAAGTCAAAGTCAAAGACAAAGTCAAAGTCAAAGTCAAAGTCAAGGTCAAGGTCAAAGTCAAAGTCAAAGTCAAAGTCAAGGTCAAATTCAAGGTCAAAGTCAAAGTCAAAGTCAAAGTCAAAGTCAAGGTCAAATTCAAGGTCAAAGTCAAAGTCAAAGTCAAAGTCAAAGTCACAGTCAAAGTCAAAGTCAAAGACAAAGTCAAAGTCAAAGTCAAAGTCAAAGTCAAAGTCAAAGTCAAAGTCAAAGTCAAAGTCAAAGTCAAAGTCAAAGTCAAAGTAAAGGTCAAAGTCAAAGTCAAAGTCAAAGTCAAAGTCAAAGTCAAGGTCAAAGTCAAAGTCAAAGTCAAAGTCAAGGTCAAAGTCAAGGTCAAAGTCAAAGTCAAAGTCAAAGCCAAAGTCAAAGTCAAAGTCAAATTCAAGGTCAAAGTCAAAGTCAAAGCCAAAGTCAAGGTCAAAGTCAAGGTCAAAGTCAAAGTCAAAGTCAAAGTCAAAGTCAAAGTCAAAGTCAAAGTCAAAGTCAAAGTCAAAGTCAAAGTCAAAGTCAAAGTCAAAGTCAAAGTCAAAGTCAAAGTCAAAGTCACAGTCAAAGTCAAAGTCAAAGTCAAAGTCAAAGTCAAAGTCAAAGTCAAAGTCAAAGTCAAAGTCAAAGTCAAAGTCAAAGTCAAAGTCAAGGTCAAAGTCAAAGTCAAAGTCAAGGTCAAAGTCAAAGTCAAAGTCAAAGTCAAAGTCAAAGTCAAAGTCAAAGTCAAAGTCAAAGTCAAAGTCAAAGTCAAAGTCAAAGTCAAAGTCAAAGTCTAAGTCAAAGTCAAAGTAAAGGTCAAAGTCAAAGTCAAAGTCAAAGTCAAAGTCAAAGTCAAAGTCAAGGTCAAATTCAAGGTCAAAGTCAAAGTCAAAGTCAAAGTCAAAGTCAAAGTCAAAGTCAAAGTCAAAGTCAAAGTCAAAGTCAAAGTCAAAGTCAAAGTCATAGTAAAAGTAAAAGTAAAAGTCAAAGTCAAAGTAAAAGTCAAAGTCAAAGTCAAAGTCAAAGTCAAAGTCAAAGTAAAGGTCAAAGTCAAAGTCAAAGTCAAAGTCAAAGCCAAAGTCAAAGTCAAGGTCAAATTCAAGGTCAAAGTCAAAGTCAAAGTCAAAGCCAAAGTCAAAGTCAAGGTCAAATTCAAGGTCAAAGTCAAAGTCAAAGTCAAAGTCAAAGTCAAGGTCAAATTCAAGGTCAAAGTCAAAGTCAAAGTCAAAGTCAAAGTCAAAGTCAAAGTCAAAGTCAAAGTCAAAGTCAAAGTCAAAGTCAAAGTCAAAGTCAAAGTCAAAGTCAAAGTCAAAGTCATAGTAAAAGTAAAAGTAAAAGTCAAAGTAAAAGTCAAAGTCAAAGTCAAAGTCAAAGTCAAAGTCAAAGTCAAAGTCAAAGTCAAGGTCAAATTCAAGGTCAAAGTCAAAGTCAAAGTCAAAGTCACAGTCACAGTCAAAGTCAAAGTCAAAAACAAAGTCAAAGTCAAAGCCAAAGTCAAAGTCAAAGTCAAAGTCAAAGTCAAAGTCAAAGTCAAGGTCAAAGTCAAAGTCAAAGTCAAAGTCAAAGTCAAAGCCAAAGTCAAAGTCAAAGTCAAAGTCAAAGTCAAAGTCAAAGTCAAAGTCAAAGTCAAAGTCAAAGTCAAAGTCAAAGTCAAAGTCAAAGTCAAAGTCAAAGTCAAAGTCAAAGTCAAAGTCAAAGTCAAAGTCAAAGTCAAAGTCAAAGTCAAAGTCAAAGTCAAGGTCAAAGTCAAAGTCAAAGTCAAAGTCAAAGTCAAAGTCAAAGTCAAAGTCAAGGTCAAAGTCAAAGTCAAAGTCAAAGTCAAAGTCAAAGTCAAAGTAAAGGTCAAAGTCAAAGTCAAAGTCAAAGTCAAGGTCAAATTCAAGGTCAAAGTCAAAGTCAAAGTCAAAGTCAAAGTCAAAGTCAAAGTCAAAGTCAAAGTCAAAGTCAAAGTCAAAGTCAAAGTCAAGGTCAAATTCAAGGTCAAAGTCAAAGTCAAAGTCAAAGTCAAAGTCAAAGTCACAGTCAAAGTCAAAGTCAAAGACAAAGTCAAAGTCAAAGTCAAAGTCAAAGCCAAAGTCAAAGTCAAAGTCAAAGTCAAAGTCAAAGTCAAAGTCAAAGTCAAAGTCAAGGTCAAGGTCAAAGTCAAAGTCAAAGTCAAAGTCAAAGTCAAAGTCAAAGTCAAAGTCAAAGTCAAAGTAAAGGTCAAAGTCAAAGTCAAAGTCAAAGTCAAGGTCAAATTCAAGGTCAAAGTCAAAGTCAAAGTCAAAGTCAAAGTCAAAGTCAAAGTCAAAGTCAAAGTCAAAGTAAAGGTCAAAGTCAAAGTCAAAGTCAAAGTCAAAGTCAAGGTCAAATTCAAGGTCAAAGTCAAAGTCAAAGTCAAAGTCAAAGTCAAAGTCAAGGTCAAAGTCAAAGTCAAAGTCAAAGTCAAAGTCAAAGTCAAAGTCAAAGTCAAAGTCAAAGTCAAAGTCAAAGTCAAAGTCAAAGACAAAGTCAAAGTCAAAGTCAAAGTCAAAGCCAAAGTCAAAGTCAAAGTCAAAGCCAAAGTCAAAGTCAAAGTCAAAGTCAAAGTCAAAGTCAAAGTCAAAGTCAAAGTCAAAGTCAAAGTCAAAGTCAAAGTCAAAGTCAAAGTCAAGGTCAAAGGCAAAGTCAAAGTCAAAGTCAAAGTCAAAGTCAAAGTCAAAGTCAAAGTCAAAGTCAAGGTCAAATTCAAGGTCAAAGTCAAAGTCAAAGTCAAAGTCAAAGTCAAAGTCAAAGTCAAAGTCAAAGTCAAAGTCAAAGTCAAAGTCAAAGTCAAAGTCAAAGTCAAAGTCAAAGTCAAAGTAAAGGTCAAAGTCAAAGTCAAAGTCAAGGTCAAAGTCAAAGTCAAAGTCAAAGTCAAAGTCAAAGTAAAGGTCAAAGTCAAAGTCAAAGTCAAGGTCAAATTCAAGGTCAAAGTCAAAGTCAAAGTCAAAGTCAAAGTCAAAGTCAAAGTCAAAGTCAAAGTCAAAGTCAAAGTCAAAGTCAAAGTAAAAGTCAAAGTCAAAGTAAAGGTCAAAGTCAAAGTCAAAGTCAAAGTCAAAGTCAAAGTCAAGGTCAAAGTCAAAGTCAAAGTCAAAGTCAAAGTCAAAGTCAAAGTCAAAGTCAAAGTCAAAGTCAAAGTCAAAGTCAAAGTCAAAGTCAAAGTCAAAGTCAAAGTCAAAGTCAAAGTCAAGGTCAAATTCAAGGTCAAAGTCAAAGTCAAAGCCAAAGTCAAGGTCAAAGTCAAGGTCAAAATCAAAGTCAAAGTCAAAGTCAAAGTCAAAGTCAAAGTCAAAGTCAAAGTCAAAGTCAAAGTCAAGGTCACAGTCAAAGTCAAAGTCAAAGTCAAAGTCAAAGTCAAGGTCAAAGTCAAGGTCAAAGTCAAAGTCAAAGTCAAAGTCAAAGTCAAGGTCAAATTCAAGGTCAAAGTCAAAGTCAAAGTCGAAGTCAAAGTCAAATTCAAGGTCAAAGTCAAAGTCAAAGTCAAAGTCAAAGTCAAAGTCAAAGTCAAAGTCAAAGTCAAAGTCAAAGTCAAATTCAAAGTCAAAGTCAAATTCAAAGTCAAAGTAAAAGTAAAAGTAAAAGTCAAAGTCAAAGTCAAAGTCAAAGTCAAAGCCAAAGTCAAAGTCAAAGTCAAAGTCAAAGTCAAAGTCAAAGTCAAAGTCAAAGTCAAATTCAAAGTCAAAATCAAAGTCAAAGTCAAAGTCAAAGTCAAAGTCAAAGTCAAAGTCAAAGTCAAAGTCAAAGTCAAAGCCAAAGTCAAAGTCAACGTCAAAGTCAAAGTCAAAGTCAAAGTCAAAGTCAAAGTCAAAGTCAAAGTCAAAGTCAAAGTCAAAGTCAAAGTCAAAGTCAAAGTCAAAGTCAAAGTAAAGGTCAAAGTCAAACTCAAAGTCAAAGTCAAGGTCAAAGTAAAGGTCAAGGTCAAAGTCAAAGTCAAACTCAAAGTCAAAGTCAAAGTCAAAGTCACAGTCAAAGTCAAAGTCAAAGACAAAGTCAAAGTCAAAGTCAAAGTCAAAGCCAAAGTCAAAGTCAAAGTCAAAGTCAAAGTCAAAGCCAAAGTCAAAGTCAAAGTCAAAGTCAAAGTCAAAGTCAAAGTCAAAGTCAAAGTCAAGGTCAAAGTCAAAGTCAAAGTCAAAGTCAAAGTCAAAGTCAAAGTCAAAGTCAAAGTCAAAGTCAAAGTCAAAGTCAAGGTCAAAGTCAAAGTCAAAGTCAAAGTCAAAGTCAAGGTCAAAGTCAAAGTCAAAGTCAAAGTCAAAGTCAAAGTCAAAGTCAAAGTCAAAGTCAAAGTCAAAGTCAAAGTCAAAGTCAAAGTCAAAGTCAAAGTCAAAGTCAAAGTCAAAGTCAAAGTCAAAGTCAAAGTCAAAGTCAAAGTCAAAGTCAAAGTCAAAGTCAAAGTCAAAGTCAAAGTCAAAGTCAAAGTCAAAGTCAAAGTCAAAGCCAAAGTCAAAGTCAAAGTCAAAGTCAAAGTCAAAGTCAAAGTCAAAGTCAAAGTAAAAGTCAAAGTCAAAGTCAAAGTCAAAGTCAAGGTCAAAGTCAAAGTCAAAGTCAAGGTCAAGGTCAAATTCAAGGTCAAAGTCAAAGTCAAAGTCAAAGTCAAAGTCAAAGTCAAAGTCAAAGTCAAAGTCAAAGTCAAAATCAAAGTCAAAGTCAAAGTCAGAGTCAAGGTTAAGGTCAAAGTCAAAGTCAAAGTCAAAGTCAAAGTCAAAGTCAAAGCCAAAGTCAAAGTCAAAGTCAAAGTCAAAGTCAAAGTCAAAGTCAAGGTCAAAGTCAAAGTCAAAGTCAAAGTCAAAGTCAAAGTCAAAGTCAAGGTCAAAGTCAAAGTCAAGGTCAAATTCAAGGTCAAAGTCAAAGTCAAAGTCAAAGTCAAAGTCAAAGTCAAAGTCAAAGTCAAAGTCAAAGTCAAAATCAAAGTCAAAGTCAAAGTCAGAGTCAAGGTCAAGGTCAAAGTCAAAGTCAAAGTCAAAGTCAAAGTCAAAGTCAAAGTCAAAGCCAAAGTCAAAGTCAAAGTCAAAGTCAAAGTCAAAGTCAAGGTCAAAGTCAAAGTCAAAGTCAAAGTCAAGGTCAAAGTCAAAGTCAAAGTCAAAGTCAAAGTCAAAGTCAAAGTCAAAGTCAAAGTCAAAGTCAAAGTCAAAGTCAAAGTCAAAGTCAAAGTCAAAGTCAAAGTCAAAGTCAAAGTCAAAGTCAAAGTCAAAGTCAAAGTCAAAGTCAAAGTCAAAGTCAAAGTCAAAGTCAAAGTCAAAGTCAAAGTCAAAGTCAAAGTCAAAGTCAAAGTCAAAGCCAAAGTCACAGTCAAAGTCAAAGTCAAAGTCAAAGTCAAAGTCAAAGTCAAAGTCAAAGTCAAAGTCAAAGTCAAACCCAAAGTCAAAGTCAAAGTCAAAGTCAAAGTCAAAGTCAAAGTCAAAGTCAAAGTCAAAGTCAAAGTCAAAGTCAAAGTCAAAGTCAAAGTCAAAGTAAAGGTCAAAGTCAAAGTCAAGGTCAAAGTAAAGGTCAAGGTCAAAGTCAAAGTCAAAGTCAAAGTCAAAGTCACAGTCAAAGTCAAAGTCAAAGTCAAAGTCAAAGTCAAAGTCAAAGTCAAAGCCAAAGTCAAAGTCAAAGTCAAAGCCAAAGTCAAAGTCAAAGTCAAAGTCAAAGTCAAAGTCAAAGTCAAAGTCAAAGTCAAGGTCAAAGTCAAAGTCAAAGTCAAAGTCAAAGTCAAAGTCAAAGTCAAAGTCAAAGTCAAAGTCAAAGTCAGAGTCAAGGTCAAAGTCAAAGTCAAAGTCAAAGTCAAAGTCAAAGTCAAAGTCAAAGTCAAAGTCAAAGTCAAAGTCAAAGTCAAAGTCAAAGTCAAAGTCAAAGTCAAAGTCAAAGTCAAAGTCAAAGTCAAAGTCAAAGTCAAAGTCAAAGTCAAAGTCAAAGTCAAAGTCAAAGTCAAAGTCAAAGTCAAAGTCAAAGTCAAAGTCAAAGTCAAAGTCAAAGTCAAAGTCAAGGTCAAAGTCAAAGTCAAAGTCAAAGTCAAAGTCAAAGTCAAAGTCAAAGTCAAAGTCAAAGTCAAAGTCAAAGTCAAAGTCAAAGTCAAAGTCAAAGTCAAAGTCAAAGTCAAAGTCAAAGTCAAAGTCAAAGTCAAAGTCAAAGTCAAAGTCAAAGTCAAAGTCAAAGTCAAAGTCAAAGTCAAAGTCAAAGTCAAAGTCAAAGTCAATGTCAAAGTCAAAGTCAAAGTCAAATTCAAAGTCAAAGTCAAAGTCAAAGTCAATGTCAAAGTCAAAGTCAAAGTCAAAGTCAAAGTCAAAGTCAAGGTCAAAGTCAAAGTCAAAGTCAAAGTCAAATTCAAGGTCAAAGTCAAAGTCAAAGTCAAAGTCAAAGTCAAAGTCAAAGCCAAAGTCAAAGTCAAAGCCAAAGTCAAAGTCAAAGTCAAAGTCAAAGTCAAAGTCAAAGTCAAAGTCAAAGTCAAAGTCAAGGTCAAAGTCAAAGTCAAAGTCAAAGTCAAAGTCAAAGTCAAAGTCAAAGTCAAAGTAAAGGTCAAAGTCAAAGTCAAAGTCAAAGTCAAGGTCAAATTCAAGGTCAAAGTCAAAGTCAAAGTCAAAGTCAAAGTCAAAGTCAAAGTCAAAGTCAAAGTCAAAGTCAAAGTCAAAGTCAAAGTCAAAGTCAAAGTCAAAGTAAAGGTCAAAGTCAAAGTCAAAGTCAAGGTCAAATTCAAGGTCAAAGTCAAAGTCAAAGACAAAGTCAAAGTCAAAGTCAAAGACAAAGTCAAAGTCAAAGTCAAAGTCAAAGCCAAAGTCAAAGTCAAAGTCAAAGTCAAAGTCAAAGTCAAAGTCAAAGTCAAAGTCAAAGTCAAAGTCAAAGTCAAAGTCAAAGTCAAAGTCAAAGTCAAAGTCACAGTCAAAGTCAAAGTCAAAGTCAAGGTCAAAGTCAAAGTCAAAGTCAAGGTCAAAGTCAAAGTCAAAGTCAAAGTCAAAGTCAAAGTCAAAGTCAAAGTCAAAGTCAAAGTCAAAGTCAAAGTCAGAGTCAAAATCAAAGTCAAAGTCAAGGTCAAATTCAAGGTCAAAGTCAAAGTCAAAGTCAAAGTCAAAGTCAAAGTCAAAGTCAAAGTCAAAGTCAAAGTCAAAGTCAAAGTCAAAGTCAAAGTCAAAGTCAAAGTCAAAGTCACAGTCAAAGTCAAAGTCAAAGTCAAAGTCAAAGTCAAAGTCAAAGTCAAAGTCAAAGTCAAAGTCAAAGTCAAGGTCAAATTCAAGGTCAAAGTCAAAGTCAAAGTCAAAGTCAAAGTCAAAGTAAAAGTCAAAGTCAAAGTCAAGGTCAAATTCAAGGTCAAAGTCAAAGTCAAAGTCAAAGTCAAAGTCAAAGTCAAAGTCAAAGTCAAAGTCAAAGTCAAAGTCAAAGTCAAGGTCAAATTCAAGGTCAAAGTCAAAGTCAAAGTCAAAGTCAAAGTCACAGTCAAAGTCAAAGTCAAAGTCAAAGTCAAAGTCAAAGTCAAAGTCAAAGACAAAGTCAAAGTCAAAGTCAAAGTCAAGGTCAAGGTCAAAGTCAAAGTCAAAGTCAAAGTCAAGGTCAAATTCAAGGTCAAAGTCAAAGTCAAAGTCAAAGTCAAAGTCAAGGTCAAATTCAAGGTCAAAGTCAAAGTCAAAGTCAAAGTCAAAGTCACAGTCAAAGTCAAAGTCAAAGACAAAGTCAAAGTCAAAGTCAAAGTCAAAGTCAAAGTCAAAGTCAAAGTCAAAGTCAAAGTCAAAGTCAAAGTAAAGGTCAAAGTCAAAGTCAAAGTCAAAGTCAAAGTCAAAGTCAAAGTCAAGGTCAAAGTCAAAGTCAAAGTCAAAGTCAAGGTCAAAGTCAAGGTCAAAGTCAAAGTCAAAGTCAAAGCCAAAGTCAAAGTCAAAGTCAAATTCAAGGTCAAAGTCAAAGTCAAAGCCAAAGTCAAGGTCAAAGTCAAGGTCAAAGTCAAAGTCAAAGTCAAAGTCAAAGTCAAAGTCAAAGTCAAAGTCAAAGTCAAAGTCAAAGTCAAAGTCAAAGTCACAGTCAAAGTCAAAGTCAAAGTCAAAGTCAAAGTCAAAGTCAAAGTCAAAGTCAAAGTCAAAGTCAAAGTCAAAGTCAAAGTCAAAGTCAAAGTCAAAGTCAAGGTCAAAGTCAAAGTCAAAGTCAAGGTCAAAGTCAAAGTCAAAGTCAAAGTCAAAGTCAAAGTCAAAGTCAAAGTCAAAGTCAAAGTCAAAGTCAAAGTCAAAGTCAAAGTCAAAGTCTAAGTCAAAGTCAAAGTAAAGGTCAAAGTCAAAGTCAAAGTCAAAGTCAAAGTCAAAGTCAAAGTCAAGGTCAAATTCAAGGTCAAAGTCAAAGTCAAAGTCAAAGTCAAAGTCAAAGTCAAAGTCAAAGTCAAAGTCAAAGTCAAAGTCAAAGTCAAAGTCATAGTAAAAGTAAAAGTAAAAGTCAAAGTAAAAGTCAAAGTCAAAGTCAAAGTCAAAGTCAAAGTCAAAGTAAAGGTCAAAGTCAAAGTCAAAGTCAAAGTCAAAGTCAAAGTCAAAGTCAAGGTCAAATTCAAGGTCAAAGTCAAAGTCAAAGTCAAAGTCAAAGTCAAGGTCAAATTCAAGGTCAAAGTCAAAGTCAAAGTCAAAGTCAAAGTCAAAGTCAAAGTCAAAGTCAAAGTCAAAGTCAAAGTCAAAGTCAAAGTCAAAGTCAAAGTCAAAGTCAAAGTCAAAGTCAAAGTCAAAGTCAAAGTCATAGTAAAAGTAAAAGTAAAAGTAAAAGTCAAAGTAAAAGTCAAAGTCAAAGTCAAAGTCAAAGTCAAAGTCAAAGTCAAAGTCAAGGTCAAATTCAAGGTCAAAGTCAAAGTCAAAGTCAAAGTCACAGTCACAGTCAAAGTCAAAGTCAAAAACAAAGTCAAAGTCAAAGCCAAAGTCAAAGTCAAAGTCAAAGTCAAAGTCAAAGTCAAAGTCAAGGTCAAAGTCAAAGTCAAAGTCAAAGTCAAAGCCAAAGTCAAAGTCAAAGTCAAAGTCAAAGTCAAAGTCAAAGTCAAAGTCAAAGTCAAGGTCAAAGTCAAAGTCAAAGTCAAAGTCAAAGTCAAAGTCAAAGTCAAAGTCAAAGTCAAAGTCAAAGTCAAAGTCAAAGTCAAAGTCAAAGTCAAGGTCAAAGTCAAAGTCAAAGTCAAAGTCAAAGTCAAAGTCAAAGTCAAAGTCAAGGTCAAAGTCAAAGTCAAAGTCAAAGTCAAAGTCAAAGTCAAAGTAAAGGTCAAAGTCAAAGTCAAAGTCAAAGTCAAGGTCAAATTCAAGGTCAAAGTCAAAGTCAAAGTCAAAGTCAAAGTCAAAGTCAAAGTCAAAGTCAAAGTCAAAGTCAAAGTCAAAGTCAAGGTCAAATTCAAGGTCAAAGTCAAAGTCAAAGTCAAAGTCAAAGTCAAAGTCAAAGTCACAGTCAAAGTCAAAGTCAAAGACAAAGTCAAAGTCAAAGTCAAAGTCAAAGCCAAAGTCAAAGTCAAAGTCAAAGTCAAAGTCAAAGTCAAAGTCAAAGTCAAAGTCAAAGTCAAGGTCAAGGTCAAAGTCAAAGTCAAAGTCAAAGTCAAAGTCAAAGTCAAAGTCAAAGTCAAAGTCAAAGTAAAGGTCAAAGTCAAAGTCAAAGTCAAAGTCAAGGTCAAATTCAAGGTCAAAGTCAAAGTCAAAGTCAAAGTCAAAGTCAAAGTCAAAGTCAAAGTCAAAGTCAAAGTCAAAGTAAAGGTCAAAGTCAAAGTCAAAGTCAAAGTCAAGGTCAAATTCAAGGTCAAAGTCAAAGTCAAAGTCAAAGTCAAAGTCAAAGTCAAGGTCAAAGTCAAAGTCAAAGTCAAAGTCAAAGTCAAAGTCAAAGACAAAGTCAAAGTCAAAGTCAAAGTCAAAGCCAAAGTCAAAGTCAAAGTCAAAGCCAAAGTCAAAGTCAAAGTCAAAGTCAAAGTCAAAGTCAAAGTCAAAGTCAAAGTCAAAGTCAAAGTCAAAGTCAAAGTCAAAGTCAAGGTCAAAGGCAAAGTCAAAGTCAAAGTCAAAGTCAAAGTCAAAGTCAAAGTCAAAGTCAAAGTCAAGGTCAAATTCAAGGTCAAAGTCAAAGTCAAAGTCAAAGTCAAAGTCAAAGTCAAAGTCAAAGTCAAAGTCAAAGTCAAAGTCAAAGTCAAAGTCAAAGTCAAAGTCAAAGTCAAAGTCAAAGTCAAAGTCAAAGTCAAAGTCAAAGTCAAAGTCAAAGTAAAGGTCAAAGTCAAAGTCAAAGTCAAGGTCAAAGTCAAAGTCAAAGTCAAAGTCAAAGTCAAAGTAAAGGTCAAAGTCAAAGTCAAAGTCAAGGTCAAATTCAAGGTCAAAGTCAAAGTCAAAGTCAAAGTCAAAGTAAAGGTCAAAGTCAAAGTCAAAGTCAAAGTCAAAGTCAAGGTCAAAGTCAAAGTCAAAGTCAAAGTCAAAGTCAAAGTCAAAGTCAAAGTCAAAGTCAAAGTCAAAGTCAAAGTCAAAGTCAAAGTCAAAGTCAAAGTCAAAGTCAAAGTCAAAGTCAAGGTCAAATTCAAGGTCAAAGTCAAAGTCAAAGCCAAAGTCAAGGTCAAAGTCAAGGTCAAAATCAAAGTCAAAGTCAAAGTCAAAGTCAAAGTCAAAGTCAAAGTCAAAGTCAAAGTCAAGGTCACAGTCAAAGTCAAAGTCAAAGTCAAAGTCAAAGTCAAGGTCAAAGTCAAGGTCAAAGTCAAAGTCAAAGTCAAAGTCAAAGTCAAGGTCAAATTCAAGGTCAAAGTCAAAGTCAAAGTCGAAGTCAAAGTCAAATTCAAGGTCAAAGTCAAAGTCAAAGTCAAAGTCAAAGTCAAAGTCAAAGTCAAAGTCAAAGTCAAATTCAAAGTCAAAGTCAAATTCAAAGTCAAAGTAAAAGTAAAAGTAAAAGTAAAAGTCAAAGTCAAAGTCAAAGTCAAAGTCAAAGCCAAAGTCAAAGTCAAAGTCAAAGTCAAAGTCAAAGTCAAAGTCAAAGTCAAAGTCAAATTCAAAGTCAAAATCAAAGTCAAAGTCAAAGTCAAAGTCAAAGTCAAAGTCAAAGTCAAAGTCAAAGTCAAAGTCAAAGCCAAAGTCAAAGTCAACGTCAAAGTCAAAGTCAAAGTCAAAGTCAAAGTCAAAGTCAAAGTCAAAGTCAAAGTCAAAGTCAAAGTCAAAGTCAAAGTCAAAGTCAAAGTCAAAGTAAAGGTCAAAGTCAAACTCAAAGTCAAAGTCAAGGTCAAAGTAAAGGTCAAGGTCAAAGTCAAAGTCAAACTCAAAGTCAAAGTCAAAGTCAAAGTCACAGTCAAAGTCAAAGTCAAAGACAAAGTCAAAGTCAAAGTCAAAGTCAAAGCCAAAGTCAAAGTCAAAGTCAAAGTCAAAGTCAAAGCCAAAGTCAAAGTCAAAGTCAAAGTCAAAGTCAAAGTCAAAGTCAAAGTCAAAGTCAAGGTCAAAGTCAAAGTCAAAGTCAAAGTCAAAGTCAAAGTCAAAGTCAAAGTCAAAGTCAAAGTCAAAGTCAAAGTCAAGGTCAAAGTCAAAGTCAAAGTCAAAGTCAAAGTCAAGGTCAAAGTCAAAGTCAAAGTCAAAGTCAAAGTCAAAGTCAAAGTCAAAGTCAAAGTCAAAGTCAAAGTCAAAGTCAAAGTCAAAGTCAAAGTCAAAGTCAAAGTCAAAGTCAAAGTCAAAGTCAAAGTCAAAGTCAAAGTCAAAGTCAAAGTCAAAGTCAAAGTAAAAGTCAAAGTCAAAGTCAAAGTCAAAGTCAAGGTCAAAGTCAAAGTCAAAGTCAAGGTCAAGGTCAAATTCAAGGTCAAAGTCAAAGTCAAAGTCAAAGTCAAAGTCAAAGTCAAAGTCAAAGTCAAAGTCAAAGTCAAAGTCAAAATCAAAGTCAAAGTCAAAGTCAGAGTCAAGGTCAAGGTCAAAGTCAAAGTCAAAGTCAAAGTCAAAGTCAAAGTCAAAGTCAAAGCCAAAGTCAAAGTCAAAGTCAAAGTCAAAGTCAAAGTCAAAGTCAAGGTCAAAGTCAAAGTCAAAGTCAAAGTCAAAGTCAAGGTCAAAGTCAAAGTCAAAGTCAAAGTCAAAGTCAAAGTCAAAGTCAAAGTCAAAGTCAAAGTCAAAGTCAAAGTCAAAGTCAAAGTCAAAGTCAAAGTCAAAGTCAAAGTCAAAGTCAAAGTCAAAGTCAAAGTCAAAGTCAAAGTCAAAGTAAAAGTCAAAGTCAAAGTCAAAGTCAAAGTCAAGGTCAAAGTCAAAGTCAAAGTCAAGGTCAAGGTCAAATTCAAGGTCAAAGTCAAAGTCAAAGTCAAAGTCAAAGTCAAAGTCAAAGTCAAAGTCAAAGTCAAAGTCAAAGTCAAAGTCAAAATCAAAGTCAAAGTCAAAGTCAGAGTCAAGGTCAAGGTCAAAGTCAAAGTCAAAGTCAAAGTCAAAGTCAAATTCAAAGTCAAAATCAAAGTCAAAGTCAAAGTCAAAGTCAAAGTCAAAGTCAAAGTCAAAGTCAAAGTCAAAGTCAAAGTCAAAGTCAAAGTCAAAGCCAAAGTCAAAGTCAAAGTCAAAGTCAAAGTCAAAGCCAAAGTCAAAGTCAAAGTCAAAGTCAAAGTCAAAGTCAAAGTCAAAGTCAAAGTCAAGGTCAAAGTCAAAGTCAAAGTCAAAGTCAAAGTCAAAGTCAAAGTCAAAGTCAAAGTCAAAGTCAAAGTCAAAGTCAAGGTCAAAGTCAAAGTCAAAGTCAAAGTCAAAGTCAAGGTCAAAGTCAAAGTCAAAGTCAAAGTCAAAGTCAAAGTCAAAGTCAAAGTCAAAGTCAAAGTCAAAGTCAAAGTCAAAGTCAAAGTCAAAGTCAAAGTCAAAGTCAAAGTCAAAGTCAAAGTCAAAGTCAAAGTCAAAGTCAAAGTCAAAGTCAAAGTCAAAGTAAAAGTCAAAGTCAAAGTCAAAGTCAAAGTCAAGGTCAAAGTCAAAGTCAAAGTCAAGGTCAAGGTCAAATTCAAGGTCAAAGTCAAAGTCAAAGTCAAAGTCAAAGTCAAAGTCAAAGTCAAAGTCAAAGTCAAAGTCAAAGTCAAAATCAAAGTCAAAGTCAAAGTCAGAGTCAAGGTCAAGGTCAAAGTCAAAGTCAAAGTCAAAGTCAAAGTCAAAGTCAAAGTCAAAGCCAAAGTCAAAGTCAAAGTCAAAGTCAAAGTCAAAGTCAAAGTCAAGGTCAAAGTCAAAGTCAAAGTCAAAGTCAAAGTCAAAGTCAAAGTCAAACCCAAAGTCAAAGTCAAAGTCAAAGTCAAAGTCAAAGTCAAAGTCAAAGTTAAAGTCAAAGTCAAAGTCAAAGTCAAAGTCAAAGTCAAAGTCAAAGTCAAAGTCAAAGTCAAAGTCAAAGTCAAAGTCAAAGTCAAAGTCAAAGTAAAGGTCAAAGTCAAAGTCAAGGTCAAAGTAAAGGTCAAGGTCAAAGTCAAAGTCAAAGTCAAAGTCAAAGTCAAAGTCACAGTCAAAGTCAAAGTCAAAGACAAAGTCAAAGACAAAGTCAAAGTCAAAGTCAAAGTCAAAGCCAAAGTCAAAGTCAAAGTCAAAGTCAAAGTCAAAGTCAAGGTCAAAGTCAAAGTCAAAGTCAAAGTCAAAGTCAAAGTCAAAGTCAAAGTCAAAGTCAAAGTCAAAGTCAAAGTCAAAGTCAAAGTCAAAGTCAAAGTCAAGGTCAAAGTCAAGGTCAAAGTCAAAGTCAAAGTCAAAGTCAAAGTCAAAGTCAAAGTCAAAGTCAAAGTCAAAGTCAAAGTCAAAGTCAAAGTCAAAGTCAAAGTCAAAGTCAAAGTCAAAGTCAAAGTCAAAGTCATAGTAAAAGTAAAAGTAAAAGTAAAGGTCAAGGTCAAAGTCAAAGTCAAAGTCAAAGTAAAGGTCAAGGTCAAAGTCAAAGTCAAGGTCAAATTCAAGGTCAAAGTCAAAGTCGAAGTCAAAGTCAAAGTCACAGTCAAAGTCAAAGTCAAAGACAAAGTCAAAGTCAAAGTCAAAGCCAAAGTCAAAGTCAAAGTAAAAGCCAAAGTCAAAGTCAAAGTCAAAGTCAAAGTCAAAGTCATAGTCAAAGTCAAAGTCAAAGTCGAAGTCAAATTCAAAGTCAAAGTCAAAGTCAAAGTCAAAGTCAAAGTCAAAGTCAAAGTCAAAGTCAAAGTCAAAGTCAAAGTCAAAGTCAAAGTCAAAGTCAAAGTCAAAGTCAAAGTCAAAGTCAAAGTCAAAGTCAAAGTCAAAGTCAAAGTCAAAGTCAAAGTCAAAGTCAAAGTCAAAGTCAAAGTCAAGGTCAAAGTCAAAGTCAAAGTCAAAGTCAAAGTCAAAGTCAAAGTCAAAGTCAAAGTCAAAGTCAAAGTCAAAGTCAAAGTCAAGGTCAAAGTCAAAGTCAAAGTCAAAGTCAAAGTCAAAGTCAAAGTCAAAGTAAAAGTCAAAGTCAAAGTCAAAGCCAAAGTCAAAGTCAAAGTCAAAGTCAAAGTCAAAGTCAAAGTCAAAGTCAAAGTCAAAGTCAAAGTCAAAGTCAAAGTCAAGGTCAAAGTCAAAGTCAAAGCCAAAGTCAAAGTCAAAGTCAAAGTCAAAGTCAAAGTCAAAGTCAAAGTCAAAGTCAAAGTCAAGGTCAAAGTCAAAGTCAAAGTCAAAGTCAAAGTCAAAGTCAAAGTCAAAGTCAAGGTCAAATTCAAGGTCAAATTCAAGGTCAAAGTCAAAGTCAAGGTCAAAGTGAAAGTCAAAGTCAAAGTCAAAGTCAAAGTCAAAGTCAAAGTCAAAGTCAAAGTCAAAGTCAAAGTCAAAGTCAAAGTCAAAGTCAAAGCCAAAGTCAAAGTCAAAGTCAAAGTCAAAGTCAAAGTCAAAGTCAAAGTCAAAGTCAAAGTCAAAGTCAAAGTCAAAGTCAAAGTCAAAGTCAAAGTCAAAGTCAAAGTCGAGGTCAAAGTCAAAGTCAAAGTCAAGGTCAAATTCAAGGTCAAAGTCAAAGTCAAAGTCAAAGTCAAAGTCAAAGTCAAAGTCAAAGTCAAAGTCAAAGTCAAAGTCAAAGTCAAAGTCAAAGTCAAAGTCAAAGTCAAAGTCAAGGTCAAAGTCAAAGTCAAAGTCAAAGTCAAAGTCAAAGTCAAAGCCAAAGTCAAAGTCAAAGTCAAAGTCAAAGTCAAAGTCAAAGTCAAGGTCAAAGTCAAAGTCAAAGTCAAAGTCAAAGTCAAAGTCAAAGTCAAAGTCAAAGTCAAAGTCAAAGTCAAAGTCAAAGTCAAAGTCAAAGTCAAAGTCAAAGTCAAAGTCAAAGTCAAAGTCAAAGTCAAAGTCAAAGTCAAAGTCAAAGTCAAAGTCAAAGTCAAAGTCAAAGTCAAAGTCAAGGTCAAAGTCAAAGTCAAAGTCAAAGTCAAAGTCAAAGTCAAAGTCAAAGTCAAAGTCAAAGTCAAAGTCAAAGTCAAAGTCAAAGTCAAAGTCAAAGTCAAAGTCAAAGTCAAAGTCAAGGTCAAAGTCAAAGTCAAAGTCAAAGTCAAAGTCAAAGTCAAAGTCAAAGTCAAAGTCAAAGTCAAAGTCAAAGTCAAAGTCAAAGTCAAAGTCAAAGTCAAAGTCAAGGTCAAGGTCAAAGTCAAAGTCAAAGTCAAAGTCAAAGTCAAAGTCAAAGTCAAAGTCAAGGTCAAAGTCAAAGTCAAAGTCAAAGTCAAAGTCAAAGTCAAAGTCAAAGTAAAGGTCAAAGTCAAAGTCAAAGTCAAAGTCAAGGTCAAATTCAAGGTCAAAGTCAAAGTCAAAGTCAAAGTCAAAGTCAAAGTCAAGGTCAAAGTCAAAGTCAAAGTCAAAGTCAAAGTCAAAGTCAAAGTAAAAGTCAAAGTCAAAGTCAAAGTCAAAGTCAAAGTCAAAGTCAAAGTCAAAGTCAAAGTCAAAGTCAAAGTCAAAGTCAAGGTCAAAGTCAAGGTCAAAGTCAAAGTCGAAGTCAAAGTCAAAGTCAAAGTCAAAGTCAAAGTCAAAGTCAAAGTCAAAGTCAAAGTCAAAGTCAAAGTCAAAGTCAAAGTCAAAGTCAAAGTCATAGTAAAAGTAAAAGTAAAAGTAAAAGTAAAAGTAAAAGTAAAAGTCAAAGTCAAAGTCAAAGTCAAAGTCAAAGTAAAGGTCAAGGTCAAAGTCAAAGTCAAGGTCAAATTCAAAGTCAAAGTCAAAGTCAAAGTCAAAGTAAAGGTCAAAGTCAAAGTCAAAGTCAAGGTCAAATTCAAGGTCAAAGTCAAAGTCAAAGTCAAAGTCAAAGTCAAAGTCAAGGTCAAAGTCAAAGTCAAAGTCAAAGTCAAAGTCAAAGTCAAAGTCAAAGTCAAAGTCAAAGTAAAAGTCAAAGTCAAAGTCAAAGTCAAAGTCAAAGTCAAAGTCAAAGTCAAAGTCAAAGTCAAAGTCAAAGTCAAAGTCAAAGTCAAAGTCAAGGTCAAAGTCAAGGTCAAAGTCAAAGTCAAAGTCAAAGTCAAAGTCAAAGTCAAAGTCAAAGTCAAAGTAAAAGTCAAAGTCAAAGTCAAAGTCAAAGCCAAAGTCAAAGTCAAAGTCAAAGTCAAAGTCAAAGTCAAAGTCAAGGTCAAAGTCAAAGTCAAAGCCAAAGTCAAAGTCAAAGTCAAAGTCAAAGTCAAAGTCAAAGTCAAAGTCAAAGTCAAAGTCAAAGTCAAAGTCAAAGTCAAAGTCAAGGTCAAAGTCAAAGTCAAAGTCAAAGTCAAAGTCAAAGTCAAGGTCAAATTCAAGGTCAAATTCAAGGTCAAAGTCAAAGTCAAAGTCAAAGTCAAAGTCAAAGTCAAAGTCAAAGTCAAAGTCAAAGTCAAAGTCAAAGTCAAAGTCAAAGTCAAGGTCAAAGTAAAAGTCAAAGTCAAAGTCAAAGTCAAAGCCAAAGTCAAAGTCAAAGTCAAAGTCAAAGTCAAGGTCAAATTCAAGGTCAAAGTCAAAGTCAAAGTCAAAGTCACAGTCACAGTCAAAGTCAAAGTCAAAAACAAAGTCAAAGTCAAAGCCAAAGTCAAAGTCAAAGTCAAAGTCAAAGTCAAAGTCAAAGTCAAGGTCAAAGTCAAAGTCAAAGTCAAAGTCAAAGTCAAAGTCAAAGTCAAAGTCAAAGTCAAAGTCAAAGTCAAAGTCAAAGTCAAAGTCAACGTCAAAGTCAAAGTCAAAGTCAAGGTCAAAGTCAAAGTCAAAGTCAAAGTCAAAGTCAAAGTCAAAGTCAAAGTCAAAGTCAAAGTCAAAGTCAAAGTCAAAGTCAAAGTCAAAGTCAAAGTCAAAGTCAAAGTCAAAGTCAAAGTCAAAGTCAAAGTCAAAGTCAAAGTCAAAGTCAAAGTCAAAGTCAAAGTCAAAGTCAATGTCAAAGTCAAAGTCAAAGTCAAAGTCAAAGTCAAAGTCAAAGTCAAAGTCACAGTCAAAGTCAAAGTCAAAGTCAAGGTCAAAGTCAAGGTCAAAGTCAAAGTCAAAGTCAAAGTCAAAGTCAAAGTCAAAGTCAAAGTAAAGGTCAAAGTCAAAGTCAAAGTCAAAGTCAAAGTCAAGGTCAAATTCAAGGTCAAAGTCAAAGTCAAAGTCAAAGTCAAAGTCAAAGTCAAAGTCAAAGTCAAAGTCAAAGTCAAAGTCAAAGTCAAAGTCAAAGTCAAAGTCAAAGTCAAAGTCAAAGTCAAAGTCAAAGTCAAAGTCAAAGTCAAAGTCAAAGTCAAAGTCAAAGTCAAAGTCAAAGTCAAAGTCAAAGTCAAAGTCAAAGTCAAAGTCAAGGTCAAAGTCAAAGTCAAAGTCAAAGTCAAAGTCAAAGTCAAAGTCAAAGTCAAAGTCAAAGTCAAAGTCAAAGTCAAAGTCAAAGTCAAAGTCAAAGTCAAAGTCAAAGTCAAAGTCAAAGTCAAAGTCAAAGTCAAAGTCAAAGTCAAAGTCAAAGTCAAAGTCAAAGTCAAAGTCAAAGTCAAAGTCAAAGTCAAAGTCAAAGTCAAAGTCAAAGTCAAAGTCAAAGTCAAAGTCAAAGTCAAAGTCAAAGTCAAAGTCATAGTAAAAGTAAAAGTAAAAGTAAAGGTCAAGGTCAAAGTCAAAGTCAAAGTCAAAGTCAAAGTCAAAGTCAAAGTCAAAGTCAAAGTCAAAGTCAAAGTCAAAGTCAAAGTCAAAGTCAAAGTCAAGGTCAAAGTCAAGGTCAAAGTCAAAGTCAAAGTCAAAGTCAAAGTCAAAGTCAAAGTCAAAGTCAAATTCAAAGTCAAAGTCAAAGTCAAAGTCAAAGTCAAAGTCAAAGTCAAAGTCAAAGTCAAAGTCAAGGTCAAAGTCAAGGTCAAAGTCAAAGTCAAAGTCAAAGTCAAAGTCAAAGTCAAAGTCAAAGTCAAAGTCAAAGTCAAAGTCAAAGTCAAAGTCAAAGTCAAAGTCAAAGTCAAAGTCAAAGTCAAAGTCAAAGTCAAAGTCAAAGTCAAAGTCAAAGTCATAGTAAAAGTAAAAGTAAAAGTAAAGGTCAAGGTCAAAGTCAAAGTCAAAGTCAAAGTAAAGGTCAAGGTCAAAGTCAAAGTCAAAGTCAAAGTCAAAGTCAAAGTCAAAGTCAAAGTCAAAGTCAAAGTCAAAGTCAAAGTCAAAGTCAAAGTCAAAGTCAAAGTCAAAGTCAAAGTCAAAGTCAAAGTCAAAGTCAAAGTCAAAGTCAAAGTCAAGGTCAAAGTCAAAGTCAAAGTCAAAGTCAAAGTCAAAGTCAAAGTCAAAGTCAAAGTCAAAGTCAAAGTCAAAGTCAAAGTCAAAGTCAAAGTCAAAGTCAAAGTCAAAGTCAAAGTCAAAGCCAAAGTCAAAGTCAAAGTAAAAGCCAAAGTCAAAGTCAAAGTCAAAGTCAAAGTCAAAGTCATAGTCAAAGTCAAAGTCAAAGTCGAAGTCAAATTCAAAGTCAAAGTCAAAGTCAAAGTCAAAGTCAAAGTCAAGGTCAAAGTCAAAGTCAAAGTCAAAGTCAAAGTCATAGTAAAAGTAAAGGTCAAAGTCAAAGTCAAAGTCAAAGTCAAAGTCAAAGTCAAAGTCAAAGTCAAAGTCAAAGTCAAGGTCAAAGTCAAAGTCAAAGTCAAAGTCAAAGTCATAGTCAAAGTCACAGTCAAAGTCAAAGTCAAGGTCAAAGTCAAAGTCAAAGTCAAAGTCAAGGTCAAAGTCAAAGTCAAAGTCAAAGTCAAAGTCAAAGTCAAAGTCAAAGTCAAAGTCAAAGTCAAAGTCAAAGTCAAAGTCAAAGTAAAGGTCAAAGTCAAAGTCAAAGTCAAGGTCAAATTCAAGGTCAAAGTCAAAGTCAAAGTCAAAGTCAAAGTCAAAGTCAAAGTCAAAGTCAAAGTCAAAGTCAAAGTCAAAGTCAAAGTCAAAGTCAAAGTCAAAGTCAAAGTCAAAGTCAAAGTCAAAGTCAAAGTCAAAGTCAAGGTCAAAGTCAAGGTCAAAGTCAAGGTCAAAGCCAAAGTCAAAGTCAAAGTCAAAGTCAAAGTCAAAGTCAAAGTCAAAGTCAAAGGCAAAGTCAAAGTCAAAGTCAAAGTCATAGTAAAAGTAAAAGTAAAAGTCAAAGCCAAAGTCAAAGTCAAAGTCAAAGTCAAAGTCAAAGTCAAAGTCAAATTCAAAGTCAAAGTCAAAGTCAAAGTCAAAGTCAAAGTCAAAGTCAAAGTCAAAGTCAAAGTCAAAGTCAAAGTCAAAGTCAAAGTCAAAGTCAAAGTCAAAGTCACAGTCAAAGTCAAAGTCAAGGTCAAAGTCAAAGTCAAAGTCAAAGTCAAGGTCAAAGTCAAAGTCAAAGTCAAAGTCAAAGTCAAAGTCAAAGTCAAAGTCAATGTCAAAGTCAAAGTCAAAGTCAAAGTCAAAGTCAAAGTCAAAGTCAAAGTCAAAGTCAAAGTCAAAGTCAAGGTCAAAGTCAAGGTCAAAGTCAAAGTCAAAGTCAAAGTCAAAGTCAAAGTCAAAGTCAAAGTCAAAGTCAAAGTCAAAGTCACAGTCAAAGTCAAAGTCAAGGTCAAAGTCAAAGTCAAAGTCAAAGTCAAGGTCAAAGTCAAAGTCAAAGTCAAAGTCAAAGTCAAAGTCAAAGTCAAAGTCAAAGTCAAAGTCAAAGTAAAGGTCAAAGTCAAAGTCAAAGTCAAAGTCAAAGTCAAAGTCAAAGTCAAAGTCAAAGTCAAATTCAAAGTCAAAGTCAAAGTCAAAGTAAAGGTCAAGGTCAAAGTCAAAGTCAAGGTCAAATTCAAGGTCAAAGTCAAAGTCGAAGTCAAAGTCAAAGTCACAGTCAAAGTCAAAGTCAAAGTCAAAGTCAAAGTCAAAGTCAAAGTCAAAGTCAAAGTCAAAGTAAAGGTCAAAGTCAAAGTAAAAGTCAAAGTCAAGGTCAAATTCAAGGTCAAAGTCAAAGTCAAAGTCAAAGTCAAAGTCAAGGTCAAAGTCAAAGTGAAAGTCAAAGTCAAAGTCAAAGTCAAAGTCAAAGTCAAAGTAAAAGTCAAAGTCAAAGTCAAAGTCAAAGCCAAAGTCAAAGTCAAAGTCAAGGTCAAAGTCAAGGTCAAAGCCAAAGTCAAAGTCAAAGTCAAAGTCAAAGCCAAAGTCAAAGTCAAAGTCAAAGTCAAAGTCAAAGTCAACGTCAAAGTCAAAGTCAAAGTCAAAGTCAAAGTCAAAGTCAAAGTCAAAGTCAAAGTCAAAGTAAAGGTCAAAGCCAAAGTCAAAGTCAAGGTCAAATTCAAGGTCAAAGTCAAAGTCAAAGTCAAAGTCAAAGTCAAAGTCAAAGTCAAAGTCAAAGTCAAAGTCAAGGTCAAAGTCAAAGTCAAAGTCAAAGTCAAAGTCAAAGTCAAAGTCAAAGTCAAAGTCAAAGTCAAAGTCAAAGTCAAAGTCAAAGTCAAAGTCAAAGTCAAAGTCAAAGTCAAAGTCAAAGTCAAAGTCAAAGTCAAGGTCAAAGTCAAAGTCAAAGTCAAAGTCAAAGTCAAAGTCAAGGTCAAAGTCAAAGTCAAAGTCAAAGTCAAAGTCAAAGTCAAAGTCAAAGTCAAAGTCAAAGTCAAAGTCAAAGTCAAAGTCAAAGTCAAAGTCAAAGTCAAAGGCAAAGTCAAAGTCAAAGTCAAAGTCATAGTAAAAGTAAAAGTAAAAGTCAAAGCCAAAGTCAAAGTCAAAGTCAAAGTCAAAGTCAAAGTCAAAGTCAAATTCAAAGTCAAAGTCAAAGTCAAAGTCAAAGTCAAAGTCAAAGTCAAAGTCAAAGTCAAAGTCAAAGTCAAAGTCAAAGTCAAAGTCAAAGTCAAAGTCAAAGTCAAAGTCACAGTCAAAGTCAAAGTCAAGGTCAAAGTCAAAGTCAAAGTCAAAGTCAAGGTCAAAGTCAAAGTCAAAGTCAAAGTCAAAGTCAAAGTCAAAGTCAATGTCAAAGTCAAAGTCAAAGTCAAAGTCAAAGTCAAAGTCAAAGTCAAAGTCAAAGTCAAAGTCAAAGTCAAGGTCAAAGTCAAGGTCAAAGTCAAAGTCAAAGTCAAAGTCAAAGTCAAAGTCAAAGTCAAAGTCAAAGTCAAAGTCAAAGTCACAGTCAAAGTCAAAGTCAAGGTCAAAGTCAAAGTCAAAGTCAAAGTCAAGGTCAAAGTCAAAGTCAAAGTCAAAGTCAAAGTCAAAGTCAAAGTCAAAGTCAAAGTCAAAGTCAAAGTCAAAGTAAAGGTCAAAGTCAAAGTCAAAGTCAAAGTCAAAGTCAAAGTCAAAGTCAAAGTCAAAGTCAAATTCAAAGTCAAAGTCAAAGTCAAAGTAAAGGTCAAGGTCAAAGTCAAAGTCAAGGTCAAATTCAAGGTCAAAGTCAAAGTCGAAGTCAAAGTCAAAGTCACAGTCAAAGTCAAAGTCAAAGTCAAAGTCAAAGTCAAAGTCAAAGTCAAAGTCAAAGTCAAAGTAAAGGTCAAAGTCAAAGTAAAAGTCAAAGTCAAGGTCAAATTCAAGGTCAAAGTCAAAGTCAAAGTCAAAGTCAAAGTCAAGGTCAAAGTCAAAGTGAAAGTCAAAGTCAAAGTCAAAGTCAAAGTCAAAGTCAAAGTAAAAGTCAAAGTCAAAGTCAAAGTCAAAGTCAAAGTCAAAGTCAAAGTCAAAGTCAAAGTCAAAGTCAAAGTCAAAGTCAAAGTCAAAGTCAAAGTCAAGGTCAAAGTCAAGGTCAAAGTCAAGGTCAAAGCCAAAGTCAAAGTCAAAGTCAAAGTCAAAGTCAAAGTCAAAGTCAAAGTCAAAGGCAAAGTCAAAGTCAAAGTCAAAGTCATAGTAAAAGTAAAAGTAAAAGTCAAAGCCAAAGTCAAAGTCAAAGTCAAAGTCAAAGTCAAAGTCAAAGTCAAATTCAAAGTCAAAGTCAAAGTCAAAGTCAAAGTCAAAGTCAAAGTCAAAGTCAAAGTCAAAGTCAAAGTCAAAGTCAAAGTCAAAGTCAAAGTCAAAGTCAAAGTCACAGTCAAAGTCAAAGTCAAGGTCAAAGTCAAAGTCAAAGTCAAAGTCAAGGTCAAAGTCAAAGTCAAAGTCAAAGTCAAAGTCAAAGTCAAAGTCAAAGTCAATGTCAAAGTCAAAGTCAAAGTCAAAGTCAAAGTCAAAGTCAAAGTCAAAGTCAAAGTCAAAGTCAAGGTCAAAGTCAAGGTCAAAGTCAAAGTCAAAGTCAAAGTCAAAGTCAAAGTCAAAGTCAAAGTCAAAGTCAAAGTCAAAGTCAAAGTCACAGTCAAAGTCAAAGTCAAGGTCAAAGTCAAAGTCAAAGTCAAAGTCAAGGTCAAAGTCAAAGTCAAAGTCAAAGTCAAAGTCAAAGTCAAAGTCAAAGTCAAAGTCAAAGTCAAAGTAAAGGTCAAAGTCAAAGTCAAAGTCAAAGTCAAAGTCAAAGTCAAAGTCAAATTCAAAGTCAAAGTCAAAGTCAAAGTAAAGGTCAAGGTCAAAGTCAAAGTCAAGGTCAAATTCAAGGTCAAAGTCAAAGTCGAAGTCAAAGTCAAAGTCACAGTCAAAGTCAAAGTCAAAGTCAAAGTCAAAGTCAAAGTCAAAGTCAAAGTCAAAGTCAAAGTAAAGGTCAAAGTCAAAGTAAAAGTCAAAGTCAAGGTCAAATTCAAGGTCAAAGTCAAAGTCAAAGTCAAAGTCAAAGTCAAGGTCAAAGTCAAAGTGAAAGTCAAAGTCAAAGTCAAAGTCAAAGTCAAAGTCAAAGTAAAAGTCAAAGTCAAAGTCAAAGTCAAAGCCAAAGTCAAAGTCAAAGTCAAAGTCAAAGTCAAAGTCAAAGTCAAGGTCAAAGTCAAAGTCAAAGTCAAAGCCAAAGTCAAAGTCAAAGTCAAAGTCAAAGTCAAAGTCAACGTCAAAGTCAAAGTCAAAGTCAAAGTCAAAGTCAAAGTCAAAGTCAAAGTCAAAGTCAAAGTAAAGGTCAAAGCCAAAGTCAAAGTCAAGGTCAAATTCAAGGTCAAAGTCAAAGTCAAAGTCAAAGTCAAAGTCAAAGTCAAAGTCAAAGTCAAAGTCAAAGTCAAGGTCAAAGTCAAAGTCAAAGTCAAAGTCAAAGTCAAAGTCAAAGTCAAAGTCAAAGTCAAAGTCAAAGTCAAAGTCAAAGTCAAAGTCAAAGTCAAAGTCAAAGTCAAAGTCAAAGTCAAAGTCAAAGTCAAAGTCAAAGTCAAAGTCAAAGTCAAGGTCAAAGTCAAAGTCAAAGTCAAAGTCAAAGTCAAAGTCAAGGTCAAAGTCAAAGTCAAAGTCAAAGTCAAAGTCAAAGTCAAAGTCAAAGTCAAAGTCAAAGTCAAAGTCAAAGTCAAAGTCAAAGTCAAAGTCAAAGTCAAAGTCAAGGTCAAGGTCAAAGTCAAAGTCAAAGTCAAAGTCAAAGTCAAAGTCAAAGTCAAAGTCAAGGTCAAAGTCAAAGTCAAAGTCAAAGTCAAAGTCAAAGTCAAAGTCAAAGTAAAGGTCAAAGTCAAAGTCAAAGTCAAAGTCAAGGTCAAATTCAAGGTCAAAGTCAAAGTCAAAGTCAAAGTCAAAGTCAAAGTCAAGGTCAAAGTCAAAGTCAAAGTCAAAGTCAAAGTCAAAGTCAAAGTAAAAGTCAAAGTCAAAGTCAAAGTCAAAGTCAAAGTCAAAGTCAAAGTCAAAGTCAAAGTCAAAGTCAAGGTCAAAGTCAAGGTCAAAGTCAAAGTCGAAGTCAAAGTCAAAGTCAAAGTCAAAGTCAAAGTCAAAGTCAAAGTCAAAGTCAAAGTCAAAGTCAAAGTCAAAGTCAAAGTCAAAGTCAAAGTCATAGTAAAAGTAAAAGTAAAAGTAAAAGTAAAAGTAAAAGTAAAAGTCAAAGTCAAAGTCAAAGTCAAAGTCAAAGTAAAGGTCAAGGTCAAAGTCAAAGTCAAGGTCAAATTCAAAGTCAAAGTCAAAGTCAAAGTCAAAGTAAAGGTCAAAGTCAAAGTCAAAGTCAAGGTCAAATTCAAGGTCAAAGTCAAAGTCAAAGTCAAAGTCAAAGTCAAAGTCAAGGTCAAAGTCAAAGTCAAAGTCAAAGTCAAAGTCAAAGTCAAAGTCAAAGTCAAAGTCAAAGTAAAAGTCAAAGTCAAAGTCAAAGTCAAAGTCAAAGTCAAAGTCAAAGTCAAAGTCAAAGTCAAAGTCAAAGTCAAAGTCAAAGTCAAAGTCAAGGTCAAAGTCAAGGTCAAAGTCAAAGTCAAAGTCAAAGTCAAAGTCAAAGTCAAAGTCAAAGTCAAAGTAAAAGTCAAAGTCAAAGTCAAAGTCAAAGCCAAAGTCAAAGTCAAAGTCAAAGTCAAAGTCAAAGTCAAAGTCAAGGTCAAAGTCAAAGTCAAAGCCAAAGTCAAAGTCAAAGTCAAAGTCAAAGTCAAAGTCAAAGTCAAAGTCAAAGTCAAAGTCAAAGTCAAAGTCAAAGTCAAAGTCAAGGTCAAAGTCAAAGTCAAAGTCAAAGTCAAAGTCAAAGTCAAGGTCAAATTCAAGGTCAAATTCAAGGTCAAAGTCAAAGTCAAAGTCAAAGTCAAAGTCAAAGTCAAAGTCAAAGTCAAAGTCAAAGTCAAAGTCAAAGTCAAAGTCAAAGTCAAGGTCAAAGTAAAAGTCAAAGTCAAAGTCAAAGTCAAAGCCAAAGTCAAAGTCAAAGTCAAAGTCAAAGTCAAGGTCAAATTCAAGGTCAAAGTCAAAGTCAAAGTCAAAGTCACAGTCACAGTCAAAGTCAAAGTCAAAAACAAAGTCAAAGTCAAAGCCAAAGTCAAAGTCAAAGTCAAAGTCAAAGTCAAAGTCAAAGTCAAGGTCAAAGTCAAAGTCAAAGTCAAAGTCAAAGTCAAAGTCAAAGTCAAAGTCAAAGTCAAAGTCAAAGTCAAAGTCAAAGTCAAAGTCAACGTCAAAGTCAAAGTCAAAGTCAAGGTCAAAGTCAAAGTCAAAGTCAAAGTCAAAGTCAAAGTCAAAGTCAAAGTCAAAGTCAAAGTCAAAGTCAAAGTCAAAGTCAAAGTCAAAGTCAAAGTCAAAGTCAAAGTCAAAGTCAAAGTCAAAGTCAAAGTCAAAGTCAAAGTCAAAGTCAAAGTCAAAGTCAAAGTCAAAGTCAATGTCAAAGTCAAAGTCAAAGTCAAAGTCAAAGTCAAAGTCAAAGTCAAAGTCACAGTCAAAGTCAAAGTCAAAGTCAAGGTCAAAGTCAAGGTCAAAGTCAAAGTCAAAGTCAAAGTCAAAGTCAAAGTCAAAGTCAAAGTAAAGGTCAAAGTCAAAGTCAAAGTCAAAGTCAAAGTCAAGGTCAAATTCAAGGTCAAAGTCAAAGTCAAAGTCAAAGTCAAAGTCAAAGTCAAAGTCAAAGTCAAAGTCAAAGTCAAAGTCAAAGTCAAAGTCAAAGTCAAAGTCAAAGTCAAAGTCAAAGTCAAAGTCAAAGTCAAAGTCAAAGTCAAAGTCAAAGTCAAGGTCAAAGTCAAAGTCAAAGTCAAAGTCAAAGTCAAAGTCAAAGCCAAAGTCAAAGTCAAAGTCAAAGTCAAAGTCAAAGTCAAAGTCAAGGTCAAAGTCAAAGTCAAAGTCAAAGTCAAAGTCAAAGTCAAAGTCAAAGTCAAAGTCAAAGTCAAAGTCAAAGTCAAAGTCAAAGTCAAAGTCAAAGTCAAAGTCAAAGTCAAAGTCAAAGTCAAAGTCAAAGTCAAAGTCAAAGTCAAAGTCAAAGTCAAAGTCAAAGTCAAAGTCAAAGTCAAGGTCAAAGTCAAAGTCAAAGTCAAAGTCAAAGTCAAAGTCAAAGTCAAAGTCAAAGTCAAAGTCAAAGTCAAAGTCAAAGTCAAAGTCAAAGTCAAAGTCAAAGTCAAAGTCAAAGTCAAAGTCAAAGTCAAAGTCAAAGTCAAAGTCAAAGTCAAAGTCAAAGTCAAAGTCAAAGTCAAAGTCAAAGTCAAAGTCAAAGTCAAAGTCAAAGTCAAAGTCAAAGTCAAAGTCAAAGTCATAGTAAAAGTAAAAGTAAAAGTAAAGGTCAAGGTCAAAGTCAAAGTCAAAGTCAAAGTCAAAGTCAAAGTCAAAGTCAAAGTCAAAGTCAAAGTCAAAGTCAAAGTCAAAGTCAAAGTCAAAGTCAAGGTCAAAGTCAAGGTCAAAGTCAAAGTCAAAGTCAAAGTCAAAGTCAAAGTCAAAGTCAAAGTCAAATTCAAAGTCAAAGTCAAAGTCAAAGTCAAAGTCAAAGTCAAAGTCAAAGTCAAAGTCAAAGTCAAGGTCAAAGTCAAGGTCAAAGTCAAAGTCAAAGTCAAAGTCAAAGTCAAAGTCAAAGTCAAAGTCAAAGTCAAAGTCAAAGTCAAAGTCAAAGTCAAAGTCAAAGTCAAAGTCAAAGTCAAAGTCAAAGTCAAAGTCAAAGTCAAAGTCAAAGTCAAAGTCATAGTAAAAGTAAAAGTAAAAGTAAAGGTCAAGGTCAAAGTCAAAGTCAAAGTCAAAGTAAAGGTCAAGGTCAAAGTCAAAGTCAAAGTCAAAGTCAAAGTCAAAGTCAAAGTCAAAGTCAAAGTCAAAGTCAAAGTCAAAGTCAAAGTCAAAGTCAAAGTCAAAGTCAAAGTCAAAGTCAAAGTCAAAGTCAAAGTCAAAGTCAAAGTCAAAGTCAAGGTCAAAGTCAAAGTCAAAGTCAAAGTCAAAGTCAAAGTCAAAGTCAAAGTCAAAGTCAAAGTCAAAGTCAAAGTCAAAGTCAAAGTCAAAGTCAAAGTCAAAGTCAAAGTCAAAGTCAAAGTCAAAGCCAAAGTCAAAGTCAAAGTAAAAGCCAAAGTCAAAGTCAAAGTCAAAGTCAAAGTCAAAGTCATAGTCAAAGTCAAAGTCAAAGTCGAAGTCAAATTCAAAGTCAAAGTCAAAGTCAAAGTCAAAGTCAAAGTCAAGGTCAAAGTCAAAGTCAAAGTCAAAGTCAAAGTCATAGTAAAAGTAAAGGTCAAAGTCAAAGTCAAAGTCAAAGTCAAAGTCAAAGTCAAAGTCAAAGTCAAAGTCAAAGTCAAGGTCAAAGTCAAAGTCAAAGTCAAAGTCAAAGTCATAGTCAAAGTCACAGTCAAAGTCAAAGTCAAGGTCAAAGTCAAAGTCAAAGTCAAAGTCAAGGTCAAAGTCA
This sequence comes from Anastrepha obliqua, assembly GCF_027943255.1. NCBI lineage: Eukaryota > Metazoa > Arthropoda > Insecta > Diptera > Tephritidae > Anastrepha > Anastrepha obliqua. The sequence goes on from NW_026562190.1 coordinate 730,463, forward strand.
AAGTCAAAGTCAAAGTCAAAGTCAAAGTCAAAGTCAAAGTCAAAGTCAAAGTCAAAGTCAAAGTCAAAGTCAAAGTAAAGGTCAAAGTCAAAGTCAAAGTCAAGGTCAAATTCAAGGTCAAAGTCAAAGTCAAAGTCAAAGTCAAAGTCAAAGTCAAAGTCAAAGTCAAAGTCAAAGTCAAAGTCAAAGTCAAAGTCAAAGTCAAAGTCAAAGTCAAAGTCAAAGTCAAAGTCAAAGTCAAAGTCAAAGTCAAAGTCAAGGTCAAAGTCAAGGTCAAAGTCAAGGTCAAAGCCAAAGTCAAAGTCAAAGTCAAAGTCAAAGTCAAAGTCAAAGTCAAAGTCAAAGGCAAAGTCAAAGTCAAAGTCAAAGTCATAGTAAAAGTAAAAGTAAAAGTCAAAGCCAAAGTCAAAGTCAAAGTCAAAGTCAAAGTCAAAGTCAAAGTCAAATTCAAAGTCAAAGTCAAAGTCAAAGTCAAAGTCAAAGTCAAAGTCAAAGTCAAAGTCAAAGTCAAAGTCAAAGTCAAAGTCAAAGTCAAAGTCAAAGTCAAAGTCACAGTCAAAGTCAAAGTCAAGGTCAAAGTCAAAGTCAAAGTCAAAGTCAAGGTCAAAGTCAAAGTCAAAGTCAAAGTCAAAGTCAAAGTCAAAGTCAAAGTCAATGTCAAAGTCAAAGTCAAAGTCAAAGTCAAAGTCAAAGTCAAAGTCAAAGTCAAAGTCAAAGTCAAAGTCAAGGTCAAAGTCAAGGTCAAAGTCAAAGTCAAAGTCAAAGTCAAAGTCAAAGTCAAAGTCAAAGTCAAAGTCAAAGTCAAAGTCACAGTCAAAGTCAAAGTCAAGGTCAAAGTCAAAGTCAAAGTCAAAGTCAAGGTCAAAGTCAAAGTCAAAGTCAAAGTCAAAGTCAAAGTCAAAGTCAAAGTCAAAGTCAAAGTCAAAGTAAAGGTCAAAGTCAAAGTCAAAGTCAAAGTCAAAGTCAAAGTCAAAGTCAAAGTCAAAGTCAAATTCAAAGTCAAAGTCAAAGTCAAAGTAAAGGTCAAGGTCAAAGTCAAAGTCAAGGTCAAATTCAAGGTCAAAGTCAAAGTCGAAGTCAAAGTCAAAGTCACAGTCAAAGTCAAAGTCAAAGTCAAAGTCAAAGTCAAAGTCAAAGTCAAAGTCAAAGTCAAAGTAAAGGTCAAAGTCAAAGTAAAAGTCAAAGTCAAGGTCAAATTCAAGGTCAAAGTCAAAGTCAAAGTCAAAGTCAAAGTCAAGGTCAAAGTCAAAGTGAAAGTCAAAGTCAAAGTCAAAGTCAAAGTCAAAGTCAAAGTAAAAGTCAAAGTCAAAGTCAAAGTCAAAGCCAAAGTCAAAGTCAAAGTCAAGGTCAAAGTCAAGGTCAAAGCCAAAGTCAAAGTCAAAGTCAAAGTCAAAGCCAAAGTCAAAGTCAAAGTCAAAGTCAAAGTCAAAGTCAACGTCAAAGTCAAAGTCAAAGTCAAAGTCAAAGTCAAAGTCAAAGTCAAAGTCAAAGTCAAAGTAAAGGTCAAAGCCAAAGTCAAAGTCAAGGTCAAATTCAAGGTCAAAGTCAAAGTCAAAGTCAAAGTCAAAGTCAAAGTCAAAGTCAAAGTCAAAGTCAAAGTCAAAGTCAAGGTCAAAGTCAAAGTCAAAGTCAAAGTCAAAGTCAAAGTCAAAGTCAAAGTCAAAGTCAAAGTCAAAGTCAAAGTCAAAGTCAAAGTCAAAGTCAAAGTCAAAGTCAAAGTCAAAGTCAAAGTCAAAGTCAAAGTCAAGGTCAAAGTCAAAGTCAAAGTCAAAGTCAAAGTCAAAGTCAAGGTCAAAGTCAAAGTCAAAGTCAAAGTCAAAGTCAAAGTCAAAGTCAAAGTCAAAGTCAAAGTCAAAGTCAAAGTCAAAGTCAAAGTCAAAGTCAAAGTCAAAGGCAAAGTCAAAGTCAAAGTCAAAGTCATAGTAAAAGTAAAAGTAAAAGTCAAAGCCAAAGTCAAAGTCAAAGTCAAAGTCAAAGTCAAAGTCAAAGTCAAATTCAAAGTCAAAGTCAAAGTCAAAGTCAAAGTCAAAGTCAAAGTCAAAGTCAAAGTCAAAGTCAAAGTCAAAGTCAAAGTCAAAGTCAAAGTCAAAGTCAAAGTCAAAGTCACAGTCAAAGTCAAAGTCAAGGTCAAAGTCAAAGTCAAAGTCAAAGTCAAGGTCAAAGTCAAAGTCAAAGTCAAAGTCAAAGTCAAAGTCAAAGTCAATGTCAAAGTCAAAGTCAAAGTCAAAGTCAAAGTCAAAGTCAAAGTCAAAGTCAAAGTCAAAGTCAAAGTCAAGGTCAAAGTCAAGGTCAAAGTCAAAGTCAAAGTCAAAGTCAAAGTCAAAGTCAAAGTCAAAGTCAAAGTCAAAGTCAAAGTCACAGTCAAAGTCAAAGTCAAGGTCAAAGTCAAAGTCAAAGTCAAAGTCAAGGTCAAAGTCAAAGTCAAAGTCAAAGTCAAAGTCAAAGTCAAAGTCAAAGTCAAAGTCAAAGTCAAAGTCAAAGTAAAGGTCAAAGTCAAAGTCAAAGTCAAAGTCAAAGTCAAAGTCAAAGTCAAAGTCAAAGTCAAATTCAAAGTCAAAGTCAAAGTCAAAGTAAAGGTCAAGGTCAAAGTCAAAGTCAAGGTCAAATTCAAGGTCAAAGTCAAAGTCGAAGTCAAAGTCAAAGTCACAGTCAAAGTCAAAGTCAAAGTCAAAGTCAAAGTCAAAGTCAAAGTCAAAGTCAAAGTCAAAGTAAAGGTCAAAGTCAAAGTAAAAGTCAAAGTCAAGGTCAAATTCAAGGTCAAAGTCAAAGTCAAAGTCAAAGTCAAAGTCAAGGTCAAAGTCAAAGTGAAAGTCAAAGTCAAAGTCAAAGTCAAAGTCAAAGTCAAAGTAAAAGTCAAAGTCAAAGTCAAAGTCAAAGTCAAAGTCAAAGTCAAAGTCAAAGTCAAAGTCAAAGTCAAAGTCAAAGTCAAAGTCAAAGTCAAAGTCAAGGTCAAAGTCAAGGTCAAAGTCAAGGTCAAAGCCAAAGTCAAAGTCAAAGTCAAAGTCAAAGTCAAAGTCAAAGTCAAAGTCAAAGGCAAAGTCAAAGTCAAAGTCAAAGTCATAGTAAAAGTAAAAGTAAAAGTCAAAGCCAAAGTCAAAGTCAAAGTCAAAGTCAAAGTCAAAGTCAAAGTCAAATTCAAAGTCAAAGTCAAAGTCAAAGTCAAAGTCAAAGTCAAAGTCAAAGTCAAAGTCAAAGTCAAAGTCAAAGTCAAAGTCAAAGTCAAAGTCAAAGTCAAAGTCAAAGTCACAGTCAAAGTCAAAGTCAAGGTCAAAGTCAAAGTCAAAGTCAAAGTCAAGGTCAAAGTCAAAGTCAAAGTCAAAGTCAAAGTCAAAGTCAAAGTCAAAGTCAATGTCAAAGTCAAAGTCAAAGTCAAAGTCAAAGTCAAAGTCAAAGTCAAAGTCAAAGTCAAAGTCAAGGTCAAAGTCAAGGTCAAAGTCAAAGTCAAAGTCAAAGTCAAAGTCAAAGTCAAAGTCAAAGTCAAAGTCAAAGTCAAAGTCACAGTCAAAGTCAAAGTCAAGGTCAAAGTCAAAGTCAAAGTCAAAGTCAAGGTCAAAGTCAAAGTCAAAGTCAAAGTCAAAGTCAAAGTCAAAGTCAAAGTCAAAGTCAAAGTCAAAGTAAAGGTCAAAGTCAAAGTCAAAGTCAAAGTCAAAGTCAAAGTCAAAGTCAAAGTCAAAGTCAAATTCAAAGTCAAAGTCAAAGTCAAAGTAAAGGTCAAGGTCAAAGTCAAAGTCAAGGTCAAATTCAAGGTCAAAGTCAAAGTCGAAGTCAAAGTCAAAGTCACAGTCAAAGTCAAAGTCAAAGTCAAAGTCAAAGTCAAAGTCAAAGTCAAAGTCAAAGTCAAAGTAAAGGTCAAAGTCAAAGTAAAAGTCAAAGTCAAGGTCAAATTCAAGGTCAAAGTCAAAGTCAAAGTCAAAGTCAAAGTCAAGGTCAAAGTCAAAGTGAAAGTCAAAGTCAAAGTCAAAGTCAAAGTCAAAGTCAAAGTAAAAGTCAAAGTCAAAGTCAAAGTCAAAGCCAAAGTCAAAGTCAAAGTCAAAGTCAAAGTCAAAGTCAAAGTCAAGGTCAAAGTCAAAGTCAAAGTCAAAGCCAAAGTCAAAGTCAAAGTCAAAGTCAAAGTCAAAGTCAACGTCAAAGTCAAAGTCAAAGTCAAAGTCAAAGTCAAAGTCAAAGTCAAAGTCAAAGTCAAAGTAAAGGTCAAAGCCAAAGTCAAAGTCAAGGTCAAATTCAAGGTCAAAGTCAAAGTCAAAGTCAAAGTCAAAGTCAAAGTCAAAGTCAAAGTCAAAGTCAAAGTCAAAGTCAAGGTCAAAGTCAAAGTCAAAGTCAAAGTCAAAGTCAAAGTCAAAGTCAAAGTCAAAGTCAAAGTCAAAGTCAAAGTCAAAGTCAAAGTCAAAGTCAAAGTCAAAGTCAAAGTCAAAGTCAAAGTCAAAGTCAAAGTCAAAGTCAAAGTCAAAGTCAAGGTCAAAGTCAAAGTCAAAGTCAAAGTCAAAGTCAAAGTCAAGGTCAAAGTCAAAGTCAAAGTCAAAGTCAAAGTCAAAGTCAAAGTCAAAGTCAAAGTCAAAGTCAAAGTCAAAGTCAAAGTCAAAGTCAAAGTCAAAGTCAAAGTCAAGGTCAAGGTCAAAGTCAAAGTCAAAGTCAAAGTCAAAGTCAAAGTCAAAGTCAAAGTCAAGGTCAAAGTCAAAGTCAAAGTCAAAGTCAAAGTCAAAGTCAAAGTCAAAGTAAAGGTCAAAGTCAAAGTCAAAGTCAAAGTCAAGGTCAAATTCAAGGTCAAAGTCAAAGTCAAAGTCAAAGTCAAAGTCAAAGTCAAGGTCAAAGTCAAAGTCAAAGTCAAAGTCAAAGTCAAAGTCAAAGTAAAAGTCAAAGTCAAAGTCAAAGTCAAAGTCAAAGTCAAAGTCAAAGTCAAAGTCAAAGTCAAAGTCAAGGTCAAAGTCAAGGTCAAAGTCAAAGTCGAAGTCAAAGTCAAAGTCAAAGTCAAAGTCAAAGTCAAAGTCAAAGTCAAAGTCAAAGTCAAAGTCAAAGTCAAAGTCAAAGTCAAAGTCAAAGTCATAGTAAAAGTAAAAGTAAAAGTAAAAGTAAAAGTAAAAGTAAAAGTCAAAGTCAAAGTCAAAGTCAAAGTCAAAGTAAAGGTCAAGGTCAAAGTCAAAGTCAAGGTCAAATTCAAAGTCAAAGTCAAAGTCAAAGTCAAAGTAAAGGTCAAAGTCAAAGTCAAAGTCAAGGTCAAATTCAAGGTCAAAGTCAAAGTCAAAGTCAAAGTCAAAGTCAAAGTCAAGGTCAAAGTCAAAGTCAAAGTCAAAGTCAAAGTCAAAGTCAAAGTCAAAGTCAAAGTCAAAGTAAAAGTCAAAGTCAAAGTCAAAGTCAAAGTCAAAGTCAAAGTCAAAGTCAAAGTCAAAGTCAAAGTCAAAGTCAAAGTCAAAGTCAAAGTCAAGGTCAAAGTCAAGGTCAAAGTCAAAGTCAAAGTCAAAGTCAAAGTCAAAGTCAAAGTCAAAGTCAAAGTAAAAGTCAAAGTCAAAGTCAAAGTCAAAGCCAAAGTCAAAGTCAAAGTCAAAGTCAAAGTCAAAGTCAAAGTCAAGGTCAAAGTCAAAGTCAAAGCCAAAGTCAAAGTCAAAGTCAAAGTCAAAGTCAAAGTCAAAGTCAAAGTCAAAGTCAAAGTCAAAGTCAAAGTCAAAGTCAAAGTCAAGGTCAAAGTCAAAGTCAAAGTCAAAGTCAAAGTCAAAGTCAAGGTCAAATTCAAGGTCAAATTCAAGGTCAAAGTCAAAGTCAAAGTCAAAGTCAAAGTCAAAGTCAAAGTCAAAGTCAAAGTCAAAGTCAAAGTCAAAGTCAAAGTCAAAGTCAAGGTCAAAGTAAAAGTCAAAGTCAAAGTCAAAGTCAAAGCCAAAGTCAAAGTCAAAGTCAAAGTCAAAGTCAAGGTCAAATTCAAGGTCAAAGTCAAAGTCAAAGTCAAAGTCACAGTCACAGTCAAAGTCAAAGTCAAAAACAAAGTCAAAGTCAAAGCCAAAGTCAAAGTCAAAGTCAAAGTCAAAGTCAAAGTCAAAGTCAAGGTCAAAGTCAAAGTCAAAGTCAAAGTCAAAGTCAAAGTCAAAGTCAAAGTCAAAGTCAAAGTCAAAGTCAAAGTCAAAGTCAAAGTCAAAGTCAACGTCAAAGTCAAAGTCAAAGTCAAGGTCAAAGTCAAAGTCAAAGTCAAAGTCAAAGTCAAAGTCAAAGTCAAAGTCAAAGTCAAAGTCAAAGTCAAAGTCAAAGTCAAAGTCAAAGTCAAAGTCAAAGTCAAAGTCAAAGTCAAAGTCAAAGTCAAAGTCAAAGTCAAAGTCAAAGTCAAAGTCAAAGTCAAAGTCAAAGTCAAAGTCAAAGTCAATGTCAAAGTCAAAGTCAAAGTCAAAGTCAAAGTCAAAGTCAAAGTCAAAGTCACAGTCAAAGTCAAAGTCAAAGTCAAGGTCAAAGTCAAGGTCAAAGTCAAAGTCAAAGTCAAAGTCAAAGTCAAAGTCAAAGTCAAAGTAAAGGTCAAAGTCAAAGTCAAAGTCAAAGTCAAAGTCAAGGTCAAATTCAAGGTCAAAGTCAAAGTCAAAGTCAAAGTCAAAGTCAAAGTCAAAGTCAAAGTCAAAGTCAAAGTCAAAGTCAAAGTCAAAGTCAAAGTCAAAGTCAAAGTCAAAGTCAAAGTCAAAGTCAAAGTCAAAGTCAAGGTCAAAGTAAAAGTCAAAGTCAAAGTCAAATTCAAAGTCAAAGTCAAAGTCAAAGTCAAAGTCAAGGTCAAAGTCAAAGTCAAAGTCAAAGTCAAAGTCAAAGTCAAAGTCAAAGTCAAAGTCAAAGTCAAGGTCAAAGTCAAAGTCAAAGCCAAAGTCAAAGTCAAAGTCAAAGTCAAAGTCAAAGTCAAAGTCAAAGTCAAAGTCAAAGTCAAAGTCAAAGTCAAAGTCAAAGTCAAAGTCAAAGTCAAAGTCAAAGTCAAAGTCAAAGTCAAAGTCAAAGTCAAGGTCAAAGTCAAAGTCAAAGTCAAAGTCAAAGTCAAAGTCAAAGTCAAAGTCAAAGTCAAGGTCAAAGTCAAAGTCAAAGTCAAAGTCAAATTCAAGGTCAAAGTCAAAGTCAAAGTCAAAGTCAAAGTCAAAGTCAAAGTCAAAGTCAAAGTCAAAGTCAAAGTCAAAGTCAAAGTCAAAGTCAAAGTCAAAGTCAAAGTCAAAGTCAAGGTCAAAGTCAAAGTCAAAGTCAAAGTCAAAGTCAAAGTCAAGGTCAAAGTCAAAGTCAAAGTCAAAGTCAAAGTCAAAGTCAAAGTAAAGGTCAAAGTCAAAGTCAAAGTCAAAGTCAAGGTCAAATTCAAGGTCAAAGTCAAAGTCAAAGTCAAAGTCAAAGTCAAAGTCAAGGTCAAAGTCAAAGTCAAAGTCAAAGTCAAAGTCAAAGTCAAAGTCAAAGTCAAGGTCAAAGTCAAGGTCAAAGTCAAAGTCAAAGTCAAAGTCAAAGTCAAAGTCAAAGTCAAGGTCAAAGTCAAAGTCAAGGTCAAAGTCAAAGTCAAAGTCAAAGTCAAAGTCAAAGTCAAAGTCAAAGTCAAAGTCAAAGTCAAAGTCAAAGTCAAAGTCAAAGTCAAGGTCAAAGTCAAAGTCAAAGTCAAAGTCAAAGTCAAAGTCAAAGTCAAAGTCAAAGTCAAAGTCAAAGTCAAAGTCAAAGTCAAAGTCAAAGTCAAAGTCAAAGTCAAAGTCAAAGTCAAAGTCAAAGTCAAAGTCAAAGTCAAAGTCAAAGTCAAAGTCAAAGTAAAGGTCAAAGTCAAAGTCAAAGTCAAAGTCAAAGTCAAGGTCAAATTCAAGGTCAAAGTCAAAGTCAAAGTCAAAGTCAAAGTCAAAGTCAAAGTCAAAGTCAAAGTCAAAGTCAAAGTCAAAGTCAAAGTCAAAGTCAAAGTCAAAGTCAAAGTCAAAGTCAAAGTCAAAGTCAAAGTCAAAGTCAAAGTCATAGTAAAAGTAAAAGTAAAAGTAAAAGTCAAAGTCAAAGTCAAAGTCAAAGTCAAAGTAAAGGTCAAAGTCAAAGTCAAAGTCAAAGTCAAAGTCAAGGTCAAATTCAAGGTCAAAGTCAAAGTCAAAGTCAAAGTCAAAGTCAAAGTCAAAGTCAAAGTCAAAGTCAAAGTCAAAGTCAAAGTCAAAGTCAAAGTCAAAGTCAAAGTCAAAGTCAAAGTCAAAGTCAAAGTCAAAGTCAAAGTCAAGGTCAAAGTAAAAGTCAAAGTCAAAGGCAAATTCAAAGTCAAAGTCAAAGTCAAAGTCAAAGTCAAGGTCAAAGTCAAAGTCAAAGTCAAAGTCAAAGTCAAAGTCAAAGTCAAAGTCAAGGTCAAAGTCAAAGTCAAAGTCAAAGTCAAAGCCAAAGTCAAAGTCAAAGTCAAAGTCAAAGTCAAAGTCAAAGTCAAAGTCAAAGTCAAAGTCAAAGTCAAAGTCAAAGTCAAAGTCAAAGTCAAAGTCAAAGTCAAAGTCAAAGTCAAAGTCAAAGTCAAAGTCAAAGTCAAAGTCAAAGTCAAGGTCAAAGTCAAAGTCAAAGTCAAAGTCAAAGTCAAAGTCAAAGTCAAGGTCAAAGTCAAAGTCAAAGTCAAAGTCAAGGTCAAATTCAAGGTCAAAGTCAAAGTCAAAGTCAAAGTCAAAGTCAAAGTCAAAGTCAAAGTCAAAGTCAAAGTCAAAGTCAAAGTCAAAGTCAAAGTCAAAGTCAAAGTCAAAGTCAAAGTCAAAGTCAAAGTCAAGGTCAAAGTCAAAGTCAAAGTCAAAGTCAAAGTCAAAGTCAAGGTCAAAGTCAAAGTCAAAGTCAAAGTCAAAGTCAAAGTCAAAGTCAAAGTAAAGGTCAAAGTCAAAGTCAAAGTCAAAGTCAAGGTCAAATTCAAGGTCAAAGTCAAAGTCAAAGTCAAAGTCAAAGTCAAAGTCAAGGTCAAAGTCAAAGTCAAAGTCAAAGTCAAAGTCAAAGTAAAAGTCAAAGTCAAAGTCAAAGTCAAAGTCAAAGTCAAAGTCAAAGTCAAAGTCAAAGTCAAAGTCAAAGTCAAGGTCAAAGTCAAGGTCAAAGTCAAAGTCAAGGTCAAAGTCAAAGTCATAGTCAAAGTCAAAGTCAAAGTCAAAGTCAAAGTAAAAGTCAAAGTCAAAGTCATAGTAAAAGTAAAAGTAAAAGTAAAAGTCAAAGTCAAAGTCAAAGTCAAAGTCAAAGTAAAGGTCAAGGTCAAAGTCAAAGTCAAGGTCAAATTCAAAGTCAAAGTCAAAGTCAAAAGTCAAAGTAAAGGTCAAAGTCAAAGTCAAGGTCAAATTCAAGGTCAAAGTCAAAGTCAAAGTCAAAGTCAAAGTCAAAGTCAAGGTCAAAGTCAAAGTCAAAGTCAAAGTCAAAGTAAAAGTCAAAGTCAAAGTCAAAGTCAAAGTCAAAGTCAAAGTCAAAGTCAAAGTCAAAGTCAAAGTCAAAGTCAAAGTCAAAGTCAAAGTCAAGGTCAAAGTCAAGGTCAAAGTCAAAGTCAAAGTCAAAGTCAAAGTCAAAGTCATAGTAAAAGTAAAAGTAAAAGTAAAAGTCAAAGTCAAAGTCAAAGTCAAAGTCAAAGTCAAAGTCAAAGTCAAAGTCAAAGTCAAAGTCAAAGTCAAGGTCAAAGTAAAAGTCAAAGTCAAAGGCAAATTCAAAGTCAAAGTCAAAGTCAAAGTCAAAGTCAAGGTCAAAGTCAAAGTCAAAGTCAAAGTCAAAGTCAAAGTCAAAGTCAAAGTCAAAGTCAAGGTCAAAGTCAAAGTCAAAGTCAAAGTCAAAGCCAAAGTCAAAGTCAAAGTCAAAGTCAAAGTCAAAGTCAAAGTCAAAGTCAAAGTCAAAGTCAAAGTCAAAGTCAAAGTCAAAGTCAAAGTCAAAGTCAAAGTCAAAGTCAAAGTCAAAGTCAAAGTCAAAGTCAAAGTCAAAGTCAAAGTCAAGGTCAAAGTCAAAGTCAAAGTCAAAGTCAAAGTCAAAGTCAAAGTCAAGGTCAAAGTCAAAGTCAAAGTCAAAGTCAAGGTCAAATTCAAGGTCAAAGTCAAAGTCAAAGTCAAAGTCAAAGTCAAAGTCAAAGTCAAAGTCAAAGTCAAAGTCAAAGTCAAAGTCAAAGTCAAAGTCAAAGTCAAAGTCAAGGTCAAAGTCAAAGTCAAAGTCAAAGTAAAGGTCAAAGTCAAAGTCAAAGTCAAAGTCAAAGTCAAAGTCAAAGTCAAAGTCAAAGTCAAAGTCAAAGTCAAAGTCAAAGTCAAAGTCAAAGTCAAAGTCAAAGTCAAAGTCAAGGTCAAAGTCAAAGTCAAAGTCAAAGTCAAAGTCAAAGTCAAGGTCAAAGTCAAAGTCAAAGTCAAAGTCAAAGTCAAAGTCAAAGTCAAAGTCAAAGTCAAAGTCAAAGTCAAAGTCAAAGTCAAAGTCAAAGTCAAAGTCAAAGTCAAAGTCAAAGTCAAAGTCAAAGTCAAAGTCAAAGTCAAAGTCAAAGTCAAAGTCAAAGTCAAAGTCAAAGTCAAAGTCAAAGTCAAAGTCAAAGTCAAAGTCAAAGTCAAGGTCAAAGTAAAAGTCAAAGTCAAAGGCAAATTCAAAGTCAAAGTCAAAGTCAAAGTCAAAGTCAAGGTCAAAGTCAAAGTCAAAGTCAAAGTCAAAGTCAAAGTCAAAGTCAAAGTCAAGGTCAAAGTCAAAGTCAAAGTCAAAGTCAAAGCCAAAGTCAAAGTCAAAGTCAAAGTCAAAGTCAAAGTCAAAGTCAAAGTCAAAGTCAAAGTCAAAGTCAAAGTCAAAGTCAAAGTCAAAGTCAAAGTCAAAGTCAAAGTCAAAGTCAAAGTCAAAGTCAAAGTCAAAGTCAAAGTCAAGGTCAAAGTCAAAGTCAAAGTCAAAGTCAAAGTCAAAGTCAAAGTCAAGGTCAAAGTCAAAGTCAAAGTCAAAGTCAAGGTCAAATTCAAGGTCAAAGTCAAAGTCAAAGTCAAAGTCAAAGTCAAAGTCAAAGTCAAAGTCAAAGTCAAAGTCAAAGTCAAAGTCAAAGTCAAAGTCAAAGTCAAAGTCAAAGTCAAAGTCAAAGTCAAAGTCAAGGTCAAAGTCAAAGTCAAAGTCAAAGTCAAAGTCAAAGTCAAGGTCAAAGTCAAAGTCAAAGTCAAAGTCAAAGTCAAAGTCAAAGTCAAAGTAAAGGTCAAAGTCAAAGTCAAAGTCAAAGTCAAGGTCAAATTCAAGGTCAAAGTCAAAGTCAAAGTCAAAGTCAAAGTCAAAGTCAAGGTCAAAGTCAAAGTCAAAGTCAAAGTCAAAGTCAAAGTAAAAGTCAAAGTCAAAGTCAAAGTCAAAGTCAAAGTCAAAGTCAAAGTCAAAGTCAAAGTCAAAGTCAAGGTCAAAGTCAAGGTCAAAGTCAAAGTCAAGGTCAAAGTCAAAGTCATAGTCAAAGTCAAAGTCAAAGTCAAAGTCAAAGTAAAAGTCAAAGTCAAAGTCATAGTAAAAGTAAAAGTAAAAGTAAAAGTCAAAGTCAAAGTCAAAGTCAAAGTCAAAGTAAAGGTCAAGGTCAAAGTCAAAGTCAAGGTCAAATTCAAAGTCAAAGTCAAAGTCAAAAGTCAAAGTAAAGGTCAAAGTCAAAGTCAAGGTCAAATTCAAGGTCAAAGTCAAAGTCAAAGTCAAAGTCAAAGTCAAAGTCAAAGTCAAGGTCAAAGTAAAAGTCAAAGTCAAAGGCAAATTCAAAGTCAAAGTCAAAGTCAAAGTCAAAGTCAAAGTCAAAGTCAAAGTCAAAGTCAAAGTCAAAGTCAAAGTCAAAGTCAAAGTCAAAGTCAAAGTCAAAGTCAAAGTCAAAGTCAAAGTCAAAGTCAAAGTCAAAGTCAAAGTCAAAGTCAAAGTCAAAGTAAAAGTCAAAGTCAAAGTCAAAGTCAAAGTCAAAGTCAAAGTCAAAGTCAAAGTCAAAGTCAAAGTCAAAGTCAAGGTCAAAGTAAAAGTCAAAGTCAAAGGCAAATTCAAAGTCAAAGTCAAAGTCAAAGTCAAAGTCAAAGTCAAAGTCAAAGTCAAAGTCAAAGTCAAAGTCAAAGTCAAAGTCAAAGTCAAAAGTCAAAGTAAAGGTCAAAGTCAAAGTCAAGGTCAAATTCAAGGTCAAAGTCAAAGTCAAAGTCAAAGTCAAAGTCAAAGTCAAAGTCAAGGTCAAAGTCAAAGTCAAAGTCAAAGTCAAAGTAAAAGTCAAAGTCAAAGTCAAAGTCAAAGTCAAAGTCAAAGTCAAAGTCAAAGTCAAAGTCAAAGTCAAAGTCAAAGTCAAAGTCAAAGTCAAGGTCAAAGTCAAGGTCAAAGTCAAAGTCAAAGTCAAAGTCAAAGTCAAAGTCATAGTAAAAGTAAAAGTAAAAGTAAAAGTCAAAGTCAAAGTCAAAGTCAAAGTCAAAGTCAAAGTCAAAGTCAAAGTCAAAGTCAAAGTCAAAGTCAAAGTCAAAGTCAAAGTCAAAGTCAAAGTCAAAGTCAAAGTCAAAGTCAAGGTCAAAGTCAAAGTCAAAGTCAAAGTCAAAGTCAAAGTCAAGGTCAAAGTCAAAGTCAAAGTCAAAGTCAAAGTCAAAGTCAAAGTCAAAGTCAAAGTCAAAGTCAAAGTCAAAGTCAAAGTCAAAGTCAAAGTCAAAGTCAAAGTCAAGGTCAAGGTCAAAGTCAAAGTCAAAGTCAAAGTCAAAGTCAAAGTCAAAGTCAAAGTCAAGGTCAAAGTCAAAGTCAAAGTCAAAGTCAAAGTCAAAGTCAAAGTCAAAGTAAAGGTCAAAGTCAAAGTCAAAGTCAAAGTCAAGGTCAAATTCAAGGTCAAAGTCAAAGTCAAAGTCAAAGTCAAAGTCAAAGTCAAGGTCAAAGTCAAAGTCAAAGTCAAAGTCAAAGTCAAAGTCAAAGTAAAAGTCAAAGTCAAAGTCAAAGTCAAAGTCAAAGTCAAAGTCAAAGTCAAAGTCAAAGTCAAAGTCAAGGTCAAAGTCAAGGTCAAAGTCAAAGTCGAAGTCAAAGTCAAAGTCAAAGTCAAAGTCAAAGTCAAAGTCAAAGTCAAAGTCAAAGTCAAAGTCAAAGTCAAAGTCAAAGTCAAAGTCAAAGTCATAGTAAAAGTAAAAGTAAAAGTAAAAGTAAAAGTAAAAGTCAAAGTCAAAGTCAAAGTCAAAGTCAAAGTAAAGGTCAAGGTCAAAGTCAAAGTCAAGGTCAAATTCAAAGTCAAAGTCAAAGTCAAAGTCAAAGTAAAGGTCAAAGTCAAAGTCAAAGTCAAGGTCAAATTCAAGGTCAAAGTCAAAGTCAAAGTCAAAGTCAAAGTCAAAGTCAAGGTCAAAGTCAAAGTCAAAGTCAAAGTCAAAGTCAAAGTCAAAGTCAAAGTCAAAGTCAAAGTAAAAGTCAAAGTCAAAGTCAAAGTCAAAGTCAAAGTCAAAGTCAAAGTCAAAGTCAAAGTCAAAGTCAAAGTCAAAGTCAAGGTCAAAGTCAAGGTCAAAGTCAAGGTCAAAGTCAAAGTCAAAGTCAAAGTCAAAGTCAAAGTCAAAGTCAAAGTCAAAGTAAAAGTCAAAGTCAAAGTCAAAGTCAAAGCCAAAGTCAAAGTCAAAGTCAAAGTCAAAGTCAAAGTCAAAGTCAAGGTCAAAGTCAAAGTCAAAGCCAAAGTCAAAGTCAAAGTCAAAGTCAAAGTCAAAGTCAAAGTCAAAGTCAAAGTCAAAGTCAAAGTCAAAGTCAAAGTCAAAGTCAAAGTCAAGGTCAAAGTCAAAGTCAAAGTCAAAGTCAAAGTCAAAGTCAAGGTCAAATTCAAGGTCAAATTCAAGGTCAAAGTCAAAGTCAAAGTCAAAGTCAAAGTCAAAGTCAAAGTCAAAGTCAAAGTCAAAGTCAAAGTCAAAGTCAAAGTCAAAGTCAAGGTCAAAGTAAAAGTCAAAGTCAAAGTCAAAGTCAAAGCCAAAGTCAAAGTCAAAGTCAAAGTCAAAGTCAAGGTCAAATTCAAGGTCAAAGTCAAAGTCAAAGTCAAAGTCACAGTCACAGTCAAAGTCAAAGTCAAAAACAAAGTCAAAGTCAAAGCCAAAGTCAAAGTCAAAGTCAAAGTCAAAGTCAAAGTCAAAGTCAAGGTCAAAGTCAAAGTCAAAGTCAAAGTCAAAGTCAAAGTCAAAGTCAAAGTCAAAGTCAAAGTCAAAGTCAAAGTCAAAGTCAAAGTCAACGTCAAAGTCAAAGTCAAAGTCAAGGTCAAAGTCAAAGTCAAAGTCAAAGTCAAAGTCAAAGTCAAAGTCAAAGTCAAAGTCAAAGTCAAAGTCAAAGTCAAAGTCAAAGTCAAAGTCAAAGTCAAAGTCAAAGTCAAAGTCAAAGTCAAAGTCAAAGTCAAAGTCAAAGTCAAAGTCAAAGTCAAAGTCAAAGTCAAAGTCAAAGTCAAAGTCAATGTCAAAGTCAAAGTCAAAGTCAAAGTCAAAGTCAAAGTCAAAGTCAAAGTCACAGTCAAAGTCAAAGTCAAAGTCAAGGTCAAAGTCAAGGTCAAAGTCAAAGTCAAAGTCAAAGTCAAAGTCACAGTCAAAGTCAAAGTAAAGGTCAAAGTCAAAGTCAAAGTCAAAGTCAAAGTCAAGGTCAAATTCAAGGTCAAAGTCAAAGTCAAAGTCAAAGTCAAAGTCAAAGTCAAAGTCAAAGTCAAAGTCAAAGTCAAAGTCAAAGTCAAAGTCAAAGTCAAAGTCAAAGTCAAAGTCAAAGTCAAAGTCAAAGTCAAAGTCAAGGTCAAAGTAAAAGTCAAAGTCAAAGTCAAATTCAAAGTCAAAGTCAAAGTCAAAGTCAAAGTCAAGGTCAAAGTCAAAGTCAAAGTCAAAGTCAAAGTCAAAGTCAAAGTCAAAGTCAAAGTCAAAGTCAAGGTCAAAGTCAAAGTCAAAGCCAAAGTCAAAGTCAAAGTCAAAGTCAAAGTCAAAGTCAAAGTCAAAGTCAAAGTCAAAGTCAAAGTCAAAGTCAAAGTCAAAGTCAAAGTCAAAGTCAAAGTCAAAGTCAAAGTCAAGGTCAAAGTCAAAGTCAAAGTCAAAGTCAAAGTCAAAGTCAAAGTCAAAGTCAAAGTCAAAGTCAAGGTCAAAGTCAAAGTCAAAGTCAAAGTCAAATTCAAGGTCAAAGTCAAAGTCAAAGTCAAAGTCAAAGTCAAAGTCAAAGTCAAAGTCAAAGTCAAAGTCAAAGTCAAAGTCAAAGTCAAAGTCAAAGTCAAAGTCAAAGTCAAAGTCAAGGTCAAAGTCAAAGTCAAAGTCAAAGTCAAAGTCAAAGTCAAGGTCAAAGTCAAAGTCAAAGTCAAAGTCAAAGTCAAAGTCAAAGTAAAGGTCAAAGTCAAAGTCAAAGTCAAAGTCAAGGTCAAATTCAAGGTCAAAGTCAAAGTCAAAGTCAAAGTCAAAGTCAAAGTCAAGGTCAAAGTCAAAGTCAAAGTCAAAGTCAAAGTCAAAGTCAAAGTCAAAGTCAAGGTCAAAGTCAAGGTCAAAGTCAAAGTCAAAGTCAAAGTCAAAGTCAAAGTCAAAGTCAAGGTCAAAGTCAAAGTCAAGGTCAAAGTCAAAGTCAAAGTCAAAGTCAAAGTCAAAGTCAAAGTCAAAGTCAAAGTCAAAGTCAAAGTCAAAGTCAAAGTCAAAGTCAAGGTCAAAGTCAAAGTCAAAGTCAAAGTCAAAGTCAAAGTCAAAGTCAAAGTCAAAGTCAAAGTCAAAGTCAAAGTCAAAGTCAAAGTCAAAGTCAAAGTCAAAGTCAAAGTCAAAGTCAAAGTCAAAGTCAAAGTCAAAGTCAAAGTCAAAGTCAAAGTCAAAGTCAAAGTCAAAGTAAAGGTCAAAGTCAAAGTCAAAGTCAAAGTCAAAGTCAAGGTCAAATTCAAGGTCAAAGTCAAAGTCAAAGTCAAAGTCAAAGTCAAAGTCAAAGTCAAAGTCAAAGTCAAAGTCAAAGTCAAAGTCAAAGTCAAAGTCAAAGTCAAAGTCAAAGTCAAAGTCAAAGTCAAAGTCAAAGTCAAAGTCATAGTAAAAGTAAAAGTAAAAGTAAAAGTCAAAGTCAAAGTCAAAGTCAAAGTCAAAGTAAAGGTCAAAGTCAAAGTCAAAGTCAAAGTCAAAGTCAAGGTCAAATTCAAGGTCAAAGTCAAAGTCAAAGTCAAAGTCAAAGTCAAAGTCAAAGTCAAAGTCAAAGTCAAAGTCAAAGTCAAAGTCAAAGTCAAAGTCAAAGTCAAAGTCAAAGTCAAAGTCAAAGTCAAAGTCAAAGTCAAAGTCAAAGTCAAAGTCAAAGTCAAAGTCAAGGTCAAAGTAAAAGTCAAAGTCAAAGGCAAATTCAAAGTCAAAGTCAAAGTCAAAGTCAAAGTCAAGGTCAAAGTCAAAGTCAAAGTCAAAGTCAAAGTCAAAGTCAAAGTCAAAGTCAAGGTCAAAGTCAAAGTCAAAGTCAAAGTCAAAGCCAAAGTCAAAGTCAAAGTCAAAGTCAAAGTCAAAGTCAAAGTCAAAGTCAAAGTCAAAGTCAAAGTCAAAGTCAAAGTCAAAGTCAAAGTCAAAGTCAAAGTCAAAGTCAAAGTCAAAGTCAAAGTCAAAGTCAAAGTCAAAGTCAAGGTCAAAGTCAAAGTCAAAGTCAAAGTCAAAGTCAAAGTCAAAGTCAAGGTCAAAGTCAAAGTCAAAGTCAAAGTCAAGGTCAAATTCAAGGTCAAAGTCAAAGTCAAAGTCAAAGTCAAAGTCAAAGTCAAAGTCAAAGTCAAAGTCAAAGTCAAAGTCAAAGTCAAAGTCAAAGTCAAAGTCAAAGTCAAAGTCAAAGTCAAGGTCAAAGTCAAAGTCAAAGTCAAAGTCAAAGTCAAAGTCAAGGTCAAAGTCAAAGTCAAAGTCAAAGTCAAAGTCAAAGTCAAAGTCAAAGTAAAGGTCAAAGTCAAAGTCAAAGTCAAAGTCAAGGTCAAATTCAAGGTCAAAGTCAAAGTCAAAGTCAAAGTCAAAGTCAAAGTCAAGGTCAAAGTCAAAGTCAAAGTCAAAGTCAAAGTCAAAGTAAAAGTCAAAGTCAAAGTCAAAGTCAAAGTCAAAGTCAAAGTCAAAGTCAAAGTCAAAGTCAAAGTCAAAGTCAAGGTCAAAGTCAAGGTCAAAGTCAAAGTCAAGGTCAAAGTCAAAGTCATAGTCAAAGTCAAAGTCAAAGTCAAAGTCAAAGTAAAAGTCAAAGTCAAAGTCATAGTAAAAGTAAAAGTAAAAGTAAAAGTCAAAGTCAAAGTCAAAGTCAAAGTCAAAGTAAAGGTCAAGGTCAAAGTCAAAGTCAAGGTCAAATTCAAAGTCAAAGTCAAAGTCAAAAGTCAAAGTAAAGGTCAAAGTCAAAGTCAAGGTCAAATTCAAGGTCAAAGTCAAAGTCAAAGTCAAAGTCAAAGTCAAAGTCAAAGTCAAGGTCAAAGTCAAAGTCAAAGTCAAAGTCAAAGTAAAAGTCAAAGTCAAAGTCAAAGTCAAAGTCAAAGTCAAAGTCAAAGTCAAAGTCAAAGTCAAAGTCAAAGTCAAAGTCAAAGTCAAAGTCAAAGTCAAGGTCAAAGTCAAGGTCAAAGTCAAAGTCAAAGTCAAAGTCAAAGTCAAAGTCATAGTAAAAGTAAAAGTAAAAGTAAAAGTAAAAGTCAA
Source organism: Anastrepha obliqua (assembly GCF_027943255.1). Classification (NCBI taxonomy): domain Eukaryota; kingdom Metazoa; phylum Arthropoda; class Insecta; order Diptera; family Tephritidae; genus Anastrepha; species Anastrepha obliqua. The sequence goes on from NW_026562190.1 coordinate 747,898, forward strand.
AGTCAAAGTCAAAGTCAAAGTCAAAGTCAAAGTCAAAGTAAAGGTCAAAGTCAAAGTCAAAGTCAAAGTCAAAGTCAAGGTCAAAGTCAAAGTCAAAGTCAAAGTCAAAGTAAAGGTCAAAGTCAAAGTCAAAGTCAAAGTCAAAGTCAAGGTCAAAGTCAAGGTCAAATTCAAAGTCAAAGTCAAAGTCAAAGTCAAAGTAAAGGTCAAAGCCAAAGTCAAAGTCAAGGTCAAATTCAAGGTCAAAGTCAAAGTCAAAGTCAAAGTCAAAGTCAAAGTCAAGGTCAAAGTCAAAGTCAAAGTCAAAGTCAAGGTCAAATTCAAGGTCAAAGTCAAAGTCAAAGTAAAAGTCAAAGTCAAAGTCAAGGTCAAAGTCAAAGTCAAAGTCAAAGTCAAAGTCAAAGTCAAAGTCAAAGTCAAAGTCAAAGTCAAAGTCAAAGTCAAAGTCAAAGTCAAAGTCAAAGTCAAAGTCATAGTAAAAGTCAAAGTCAAAGTCAAAGTCAAAGTCAAAGTCAAAGTCAAAGTCAAAGTAAAAGTCAAAGTCAAAGTCAAAGTCAAAGTCAAAGTCAAAGTCAACGTCAAAGTCAAAGTCAAAGTCAAAGTCAAAGTCAAAGTCAAAGTAAAGGTCAAAGTCAAAGTCAAAGTCAAGGTCAAAGTCAAAGTCAAAGTCAAAGTCAAAGTCAAAGTCAAAGTCAATGTCAAAGGCAAAGTCAAAGTCAAAGTCAAAGTCAAAGTCAAAGTCAAAGTCAAAGTCAAAGTCACAGTCAAAGTCAAAGTCAAAGTCAAAGTCAAGGTCAAAGTCAAGGTCAAAGTCAAAGTCAAAGTCAAAGTCAAAGTCAAAGTCAAAGTCAAAGTCAAAGTCAAAGTCAAGGTCAAAGTCAAAGTCAAAGTCAAAGTCAAAGTCAAAGTCAAGGTCAAATTCAAGGTCAAATTCAAGGTCAAAGTCAAAGTCAAAGTCAAAGTCAAAGTCAAAGTCAAAGTCAAAGTCAAAGTCAAAGTCAAAGTCAAAGTCAAAGTCAAAGTCAAAGTCAAAGTCAAAGTCAAAGTCAAAGTCAAGGTCAAAGTCAAAGTCAAAGTCAAAGTCAAGGTCAAAGTCAAAGTCAAAGTCAAAGTCAAAGTCAAAGTCAAAGTCAAAGTCAAAGTCAAAGTCAAAGTCAAGGTCAAAGTCAAAGTCAAAGTCAAAGTCAAAGTCAAAGTCGAAGTCGAAGTCAATGTCAAAGTCAAAGTCAAAGTCAAAGTCAAAGTCAAAGTCACAGTCAAAGTCAAAGTCAAAGTCAAAGTCAAGGTCAAAGTCAAGGTCAAAGTCAAAGTCAAAGTCAAAGTCAAAGTCAAAGTCAAAGTCAAAGTCAAAGTAAAGGTCAAAGTCAAAGTCAAAGTCAAAGTCAAAGTCAAAGTAAAGGTCAAAGTCAAAGTCAAAGTCAAAGTCAAAGTCAAGGTCAAAGTCAAAGTCAAAGTCAAAGTCAAAGTAAAGGTCAAAGTCAAAGTCAAAGTCAAAGTCAAAGTCAAGGTCAAAGTCAAGGTCAAATTCAAAGTCAAAGTCAAAGTCAAAGTCAAAGTAAAGGTCAAAGCCAAAGTCAAAGTCAAGGTCAAATTCAAGGTCAAAGTCAAAGTCAAAGTCAAAGTCAAAGTCAAAGTCAAGGTCAAAGTCAAAGTCAAAGTCAAAGTCAAAGTCAAGGTCAAATTCAAGGTCAAAGTCAAAGTCAAAGTCAAAGTCAAAGTCAAAGTCAAAGTCAAAGTCAAGGTCAAAGTCAAAGTCAAAGTCAAAGTCAAAGTCAAAGTCAAAGTCAAAGTCAAAGTCAAAGTCAAAGTCAAAGTCAAAGTCAAAGTCAAAGTCAAAGTCAAAGTCATAGTAAAAGTCAAAGTCAAAGTCAAAGTCAAAGTCAAAGTCAAAGTCAAAGTCAAAGTCAAAGTCAAAGTCAACGTCAAAGTCAAAGTCAAAGTCAAAGTCAAAGTCAAAGTCAAAGTCAAAGTCAAAGTCAAAGTCAAAGTCAAAGTAAAGGTCAAAGCCAAAGTCAAAGTCAAGGTCAAATTCAAGGTCAAAGTCAAAGTCAAAGTCAAAGTCAAAGTCAAAGTCAAAGTCAAAGTCAAAGTCAAGGTCAAAGTCAAAGTCAAAGTCAAAGTCAAGGTCAAAGTCAAAGTCAAAGTCAAAGTCAAAGTCAAAGTCAAAGTCAAAGTCAAGGTCAAAGTCAAAGTCAAAGTCAAAGTGAAAGCCAAAGTCAAAGTCAAAGTCAAAGTCAAAGTCAAAGTCAAAGTCAAAGTCAAAGTCAAAGTCAAAGTCAAAGTCAAAGTCAAAGTCAAAGTCAAAGTCAAAGTCAAAGTCAAAGTCAAAGTCAAGGTCAAAGTCAAAGTCAAAGTCAAAGTCAAAGTCAAAGTCAAAGTCAAGGTCAAATTCAAGGTCAAAGTCAAAGTCAAAGTAAAAGTCAAAGTCAAAGTCAAGGTCAAAGTCAAAGTCAAAGTCAAAGTCAAAGTCAAAGTCAAAGTCAAAGTCAAAGTCAAAGTCAAAGTCAAAGTCAAAGTCAAAGTCAAAGTCAAAGTCAAAGTCAAAGTCATAGTAAAAGTCAAAGTCAAAGTCAAAGTCAAAGTCAAAGTCAAAGTCAAAGTCAAAGTAAAAGTCAAAGTCAAAGTCAAAGTCAAAGTCAAAGTCAAAGTCAACGTCAAAGTCAAAGTCAAAGTCAAAGTCAAAGTCAAAGTCAAAGTCAAAGTCAAGGTCAAAGTCAAAGTCAAAGTCAAAGTCAAGGTCAAAGTCAAGGTCAAATTCAAAGTCAAAGTCAAAGTCAAAGTCAAAGTAAAGGTCAAAGCCAAAGTCAAAGTCAAGGTCAAATTCAAGGTCAAAGTCAAAGTCAAAGTCAAAGTCAAAGTCAAAGTCAAGGTCAAAGTCAAAGTCAAAGTCAAAGTAAAGGTCAAAGTCAAAGTCAAAGTCAAAGTCAAAGTCAAAGTCAAAGTCAAAGTCAAAGTCAAAGTCAAAGTCAAAGTCAAAGTCAAAGTCAAAGTCAAAGTCAAAGTCAAAGTCAAGGTCAAAGTCAAAGTCAAAGTCAAAGTCAAAGTCAAAGTCAAGGTCAAAGTCAAAGTCAAAGTCAAAGTCAAAGTCAAAGTCAAAGTCAAAGTCAAAGTCAAAGTCAAAGTCAAAGTCAAAGTCAAAGTCAAAGTCAAAGTCAAAGTCAAAGTCAAAGTCAAAGTCAAAGTCAAAGTCAAAGTCAAAGTCAAAGTCAAAGTCAAAGTCAAAGTCAAAGTCAAAGTCAAAGTCAAAGTCAAAGTCAAAGTCAAAGTCAAGGTCAAAGTAAAAGTCAAAGTCAAAGGCAAATTCAAAGTCAAAGTCAAAGTCAAAGTCAAAGTCAAGGTCAAAGTCAAAGTCAAAGTCAAAGTCAAAGTCAAAGTCAAAGTCAAAGTCAAGGTCAAAGTCAAAGTCAAAGTCAAAGTCAAAGCCAAAGTCAAAGTCAAAGTCAAAGTCAAAGTCAAAGTCAAAGTCAAAGTCAAAGTCAAAGTCAAAGTCAAAGTCAAAGTCAAAGTCAAAGTCAAAGTCAAAGTCAAAGTCAAAGTCAAAGTCAAAGTCAAAGTCAAAGTCAAAGTCAAGGTCAAAGTCAAAGTCAAAGTCAAAGTCAAAGTCAAAGTCAAAGTCAAGGTCAAAGTCAAAGTCAAAGTCAAAGTCAAGGTCAAATTCAAGGTCAAAGTCAAAGTCAAAGTCAAAGTCAAAGTCAAAGTCAAAGTCAAAGTCAAAGTCAAAGTCAAAGTCAAAGTCAAAGTCAAAGTCAAAGTCAAAGTCAAAGTCAAAGTCAAAGTCAAAGTCAAGGTCAAAGTCAAAGTCAAAGTCAAAGTCAAAGTCAAAGTCAAGGTCAAAGTCAAAGTCAAAGTCAAAGTCAAAGTCAAAGTCAAAGTCAAAGTAAAGGTCAAAGTCAAAGTCAAAGTCAAAGTCAAGGTCAAATTCAAGGTCAAAGTCAAAGTCAAAGTCAAAGTCAAAGTCAAAGTCAAGGTCAAAGTCAAAGTCAAAGTCAAAGTCAAAGTCAAAGTAAAAGTCAAAGTCAAAGTCAAAGTCAAAGTCAAAGTCAAAGTCAAAGTCAAAGTCAAAGTCAAAGTCAAGGTCAAAGTCAAGGTCAAAGTCAAAGTCAAGGTCAAAGTCAAAGTCATAGTCAAAGTCAAAGTCAAAGTCAAAGTCAAAGTAAAAGTCAAAGTCAAAGTCATAGTAAAAGTAAAAGTAAAAGTAAAAGTCAAAGTCAAAGTCAAAGTCAAAGTCAAAGTAAAGGTCAAGGTCAAAGTCAAAGTCAAGGTCAAATTCAAAGTCAAAGTCAAAGTCAAAAGTCAAAGTAAAGGTCAAAGTCAAAGTCAAGGTCAAATTCAAGGTCAAAGTCAAAGTCAAAGTCAAAGTCAAAGTCAAAGTCAAAGTCAAGGTCAAAGTAAAAGTCAAAGTCAAAGGCAAATTCAAAGTCAAAGTCAAAGTCAAAGTCAAAGTCAAAGTCAAAGTCAAAGTCAAAGTCAAAGTCAAAGTCAAAGTCAAAGTCAAAGTCAAAGTCAAAGTCAAAGTCAAAGTCAAAGTCAAAGTCAAAGTCAAAGTCAAAGTCAAAGTCAAAGTCAAAGTCAAAGTAAAAGTCAAAGTCAAAGTCAAAGTCAAAGTCAAAGTCAAAGTCAAAGTCAAAGTCAAAGTCAAAGTCAAAGTCAAGGTCAAAGTAAAAGTCAAAGTCAAAGGCAAATTCAAAGTCAAAGTCAAAGTCAAAGTCAAAGTCAAAGTCAAAGTCAAAGTCAAAGTCAAAGTCAAAGTCAAAGTCAAAGTCAAAGTCAAAAGTCAAAGTAAAGGTCAAAGTCAAAGTCAAGGTCAAATTCAAGGTCAAAGTCAAAGTCAAAGTCAAAGTCAAAGTCAAAGTCAAAGTCAAGGTCAAAGTCAAAGTCAAAGTCAAAGTCAAAGTAAAAGTCAAAGTCAAAGTCAAAGTCAAAGTCAAAGTCAAAGTCAAAGTCAAAGTCAAAGTCAAAGTCAAAGTCAAAGTCAAAGTCAAAGTCAAGGTCAAAGTCAAGGTCAAAGTCAAAGTCAAAGTCAAAGTCAAAGTCAAAGTCATAGTAAAAGTAAAAGTAAAAGTAAAAGTCAAAGTCAAAGTCAAAGTCAAAGTCAAAGTCAAAGTCAAAGTCAAAGTCAAAGTCAAAGTCAAAGTCAAAGTCAAAGTCAAAGTCAAAGTCAAAGTCAAAGTCAAAGTCAAAGTCAAGGTCAAAGTCAAAGTCAAAGTCAAAGTCAAAGTCAAAGTCAAGGTCAAAGTCAAAGTCAAAGTCAAAGTCAAAGTCAAAGTCAAAGTCAAAGTCAAAGTCAAAGTCAAAGTCAAAGTCAAAGTCAAAGTCAAAGTCAAAGTCAAAGTCAAGGTCAAGGTCAAAGTCAAAGTCAAAGTCAAAGTCAAAGTCAAAGTCAAAGTCAAAGTCAAGGTCAAAGTCAAAGTCAAAGTCAAAGTCAAAGTCAAAGTCAAAGTCAAAGTAAAGGTCAAAGTCAAAGTCAAAGTCAAAGTCAAGGTCAAATTCAAGGTCAAAGTCAAAGTCAAAGTCAAAGTCAAAGTCAAAGTCAAGGTCAAAGTCAAAGTCAAAGTCAAAGTCAAAGTCAAAGTCAAAGTAAAAGTCAAAGTCAAAGTCAAAGTCAAAGTCAAAGTCAAAGTCAAAGTCAAAGTCAAAGTCAAAGTCAAGGTCAAAGTCAAGGTCAAAGTCAAAGTCGAAGTCAAAGTCAAAGTCAAAGTCAAAGTCAAAGTCAAAGTCAAAGTCAAAGTCAAAGTCAAAGTCAAAGTCAAAGTCAAAGTCAAAGTCAAAGTCATAGTAAAAGTAAAAGTAAAAGTAAAAGTAAAAGTAAAAGTCAAAGTCAAAGTCAAAGTCAAAGTCAAAGTAAAGGTCAAGGTCAAAGTCAAAGTCAAGGTCAAATTCAAAGTCAAAGTCAAAGTCAAAGTCAAAGTAAAGGTCAAAGTCAAAGTCAAAGTCAAGGTCAAATTCAAGGTCAAAGTCAAAGTCAAAGTCAAAGTCAAAGTCAAAGTCAAGGTCAAAGTCAAAGTCAAAGTCAAAGTCAAAGTCAAAGTCAAAGTCAAAGTCAAAGTCAAAGTAAAAGTCAAAGTCAAAGTCAAAGTCAAAGTCAAAGTCAAAGTCAAAGTCAAAGTCAAAGTCAAAGTCAAAGTCAAAGTCAAGGTCAAAGTCAAGGTCAAAGTCAAGGTCAAAGTCAAAGTCAAAGTCAAAGTCAAAGTCAAAGTCAAAGTCAAAGTCAAAGTAAAAGTCAAAGTCAAAGTCAAAGTCAAAGCCAAAGTCAAAGTCAAAGTCAAAGTCAAAGTCAAAGTCAAAGTCAAGGTCAAAGTCAAAGTCAAAGCCAAAGTCAAAGTCAAAGTCAAAGTCAAAGTCAAAGTCAAAGTCAAAGTCAAAGTCAAAGTCAAAGTCAAAGTCAAAGTCAAAGTCAAAGTCAAGGTCAAAGTCAAAGTCAAAGTCAAAGTCAAAGTCAAAGTCAAGGTCAAATTCAAGGTCAAATTCAAGGTCAAAGTCAAAGTCAAAGTCAAAGTCAAAGTCAAAGTCAAAGTCAAAGTCAAAGTCAAAGTCAAAGTCAAAGTCAAAGTCAAAGTCAAGGTCAAAGTAAAAGTCAAAGTCAAAGTCAAAGTCAAAGCCAAAGTCAAAGTCAAAGTCAAAGTCAAAGTCAAGGTCAAATTCAAGGTCAAAGTCAAAGTCAAAGTCAAAGTCACAGTCACAGTCAAAGTCAAAGTCAAAAACAAAGTCAAAGTCAAAGCCAAAGTCAAAGTCAAAGTCAAAGTCAAAGTCAAAGTCAAAGTCAAGGTCAAAGTCAAAGTCAAAGTCAAAGTCAAAGTCAAAGTCAAAGTCAAAGTCAAAGTCAAAGTCAAAGTCAAAGTCAAAGTCAAAGTCAACGTCAAAGTCAAAGTCAAAGTCAAGGTCAAAGTCAAAGTCAAAGTCAAAGTCAAAGTCAAAGTCAAAGTCAAAGTCAAAGTCAAAGTCAAAGTCAAAGTCAAAGTCAAAGTCAAAGTCAAAGTCAAAGTCAAAGTCAAAGTCAAAGTCAAAGTCAAAGTCAAAGTCAAAGTCAAAGTCAAAGTCAAAGTCAAAGTCAAAGTCAAAGTCAAAGTCAATGTCAAAGTCAAAGTCAAAGTCAAAGTCAAAGTCAAAGTCAAAGTCAAAGTCACAGTCAAAGTCAAAGTCAAAGTCAAGGTCAAAGTCAAGGTCAAAGTCAAAGTCAAAGTCAAAGTCAAAGTCACAGTCAAAGTCAAAGTAAAGGTCAAAGTCAAAGTCAAAGTCAAAGTCAAAGTCAAGGTCAAATTCAAGGTCAAAGTCAAAGTCAAAGTCAAAGTCAAAGTCAAAGTCAAAGTCAAAGTCAAAGTCAAAGTCAAAGTCAAAGTCAAAGTCAAAGTCAAAGTCAAAGTCAAAGTCAAAGTCAAAGTCAAAGTCAAAGTCAAGGTCAAAGTAAAAGTCAAAGTCAAAGTCAAATTCAAAGTCAAAGTCAAAGTCAAAGTCAAAGTCAAGGTCAAAGTCAAAGTCAAAGTCAAAGTCAAAGTCAAAGTCAAAGTCAAAGTCAAAGTCAAAGTCAAGGTCAAAGTCAAAGTCAAAGCCAAAGTCAAAGTCAAAGTCAAAGTCAAAGTCAAAGTCAAAGTCAAAGTCAAAGTCAAAGTCAAAGTCAAAGTCAAAGTCAAAGTCAAAGTCAAAGTCAAAGTCAAAGTCAAAGTCAAGGTCAAAGTCAAAGTCAAAGTCAAAGTCAAAGTCAAAGTCAAAGTCAAAGTCAAAGTCAAAGTCAAGGTCAAAGTCAAAGTCAAAGTCAAAGTCAAATTCAAGGTCAAAGTCAAAGTCAAAGTCAAAGTCAAAGTCAAAGTCAAAGTCAAAGTCAAAGTCAAAGTCAAAGTCAAAGTCAAAGTCAAAGTCAAAGTCAAAGTCAAAGTCAAAGTCAAGGTCAAAGTCAAAGTCAAAGTCAAAGTCAAAGTCAAAGTCAAGGTCAAAGTCAAAGTCAAAGTCAAAGTCAAAGTCAAAGTCAAAGTAAAGGTCAAAGTCAAAGTCAAAGTCAAAGTCAAGGTCAAATTCAAGGTCAAAGTCAAAGTCAAAGTCAAAGTCAAAGTCAAAGTCAAGGTCAAAGTCAAAGTCAAAGTCAAAGTCAAAGTCAAAGTCAAAGTCAAAGTCAAGGTCAAAGTCAAGGTCAAAGTCAAAGTCAAAGTCAAAGTCAAAGTCAAAGTCAAAGTCAAGGTCAAAGTCAAAGTCAAGGTCAAAGTCAAAGTCAAAGTCAAAGTCAAAGTCAAAGTCAAAGTCAAAGTCAAAGTCAAAGTCAAAGTCAAAGTCAAAGTCAAAGTCAAGGTCAAAGTCAAAGTCAAAGTCAAAGTCAAAGTCAAAGTCAAAGTCAAAGTCAAAGTCAAAGTCAAAGTCAAAGTCAAAGTCAAAGTCAAAGTCAAAGTCAAAGTCAAAGTCAAAGTCAAAGTCAAAGTCAAAGTCAAAGTCAAAGTCAAAGTCAAAGTCAAAGTCAAAGTCAAAGTAAAGGTCAAAGTCAAAGTCAAAGTCAAAGTCAAAGTCAAGGTCAAATTCAAGGTCAAAGTCAAAGTCAAAGTCAAAGTCAAAGTCAAAGTCAAAGTCAAAGTCAAAGTCAAAGTCAAAGTCAAAGTCAAAGTCAAAGTCAAAGTCAAAGTCAAAGTCAAAGTCAAAGTCAAAGTCAAAGTCAAAGTCATAGTAAAAGTAAAAGTAAAAGTAAAAGTCAAAGTCAAAGTCAAAGTCAAAGTCAAAGTAAAGGTCAAAGTCAAAGTCAAAGTCAAAGTCAAAGTCAAGGTCAAATTCAAGGTCAAAGTCAAAGTCAAAGTCAAAGTCAAAGTCAAAGTCAAAGTCAAAGTCAAAGTCAAAGTCAAAGTCAAAGTCAAAGTCAAAGTCAAAGTCAAAGTCAAAGTCAAAGTCAAAGTCAAAGTCAAAGTCAAAGTCAAAGTCAAAGTCAAAGTCAAAGTCAAGGTCAAAGTAAAAGTCAAAGTCAAAGGCAAATTCAAAGTCAAAGTCAAAGTCAAAGTCAAAGTCAAGGTCAAAGTCAAAGTCAAAGTCAAAGTCAAAGTCAAAGTCAAAGTCAAAGTCAAGGTCAAAGTCAAAGTCAAAGTCAAAGTCAAAGCCAAAGTCAAAGTCAAAGTCAAAGTCAAAGTCAAAGTCAAAGTCAAAGTCAAAGTCAAAGTCAAAGTCAAAGTCAAAGTCAAAGTCAAAGTCAAAGTCAAAGTCAAAGTCAAAGTCAAAGTCAAAGTCAAAGTCAAAGTCAAAGTCAAGGTCAAAGTCAAAGTCAAAGTCAAAGTCAAAGTCAAAGTCAAAGTCAAGGTCAAAGTCAAAGTCAAAGTCAAAGTCAAGGTCAAATTCAAGGTCAAAGTCAAAGTCAAAGTCAAAGTCAAAGTCAAAGTCAAAGTCAAAGTCAAAGTCAAAGTCAAAGTCAAAGTCAAAGTCAAAGTCAAAGTCAAAGTCAAAGTCAAAGTCAAGGTCAAAGTCAAAGTCAAAGTCAAAGTCAAAGTCAAAGTCAAGGTCAAAGTCAAAGTCAAAGTCAAAGTCAAAGTCAAAGTCAAAGTCAAAGTAAAGGTCAAAGTCAAAGTCAAAGTCAAAGTCAAGGTCAAATTCAAGGTCAAAGTCAAAGTCAAAGTCAAAGTCAAAGTCAAAGTCAAGGTCAAAGTCAAAGTCAAAGTCAAAGTCAAAGTCAAAGTAAAAGTCAAAGTCAAAGTCAAAGTCAAAGTCAAAGTCAAAGTCAAAGTCAAAGTCAAAGTCAAAGTCAAAGTCAAGGTCAAAGTCAAGGTCAAAGTCAAAGTCAAGGTCAAAGTCAAAGTCATAGTCAAAGTCAAAGTCAAAGTCAAAGTCAAAGTAAAAGTCAAAGTCAAAGTCATAGTAAAAGTAAAAGTAAAAGTAAAAGTCAAAGTCAAAGTCAAAGTCAAAGTCAAAGTAAAGGTCAAGGTCAAAGTCAAAGTCAAGGTCAAATTCAAAGTCAAAGTCAAAGTCAAAAGTCAAAGTAAAGGTCAAAGTCAAAGTCAAGGTCAAATTCAAGGTCAAAGTCAAAGTCAAAGTCAAAGTCAAAGTCAAAGTCAAAGTCAAGGTCAAAGTCAAAGTCAAAGTCAAAGTCAAAGTAAAAGTCAAAGTCAAAGTCAAAGTCAAAGTCAAAGTCAAAGTCAAAGTCAAAGTCAAAGTCAAAGTCAAAGTCAAAGTCAAAGTCAAAGTCAAAGTCAAGGTCAAAGTCAAGGTCAAAGTCAAAGTCAAAGTCAAAGTCAAAGTCAAAGTCATAGTAAAAGTAAAAGTAAAAGTAAAAGTAAAAGTCAAAGTCAAAGTCAAAGTCAAAGTCAAAGTCAAAGTCAAAGTAAAGGTCAAAGTCAAAGTCAAAGTCAAAGTCAAAGTCAAGGTCAAAGTCAAAGTCAAAGTCAAAGTCAAAGTAAAGGTCAAAGTCAAAGTCAAAGTCAAAGTCAAAGTCAAGGTCAAAGTCAAGGTCAAATTCAAAGTCAAAGTCAAAGTCAAAGTCAAAGTAAAGGTCAAAGCCAAAGTCAAAGTCAAGGTCAAATTCAAGGTCAAAGTCAAAGTCAAAGTCAAAGTCAAAGTCAAAGTCAAGGTCAAAGTCAAAGTCAAAGTCAAAGTCAAGGTCAAATTCAAGGTCAAAGTCAAAGTCAAAGTAAAAGTCAAAGTCAAAGTCAAGGTCAAAGTCAAAGTCAAAGTCAAAGTCAAAGTCAAAGTCAAAGTCAAAGTCAAAGTCAAAGTCAAAGTCAAAGTCAAAGTCAAAGTCAAAGTCAAAGTCAAAGTCATAGTAAAAGTCAAAGTCAAAGTCAAAGTCAAAGTCAAAGTCAAAGTCAAAGTCAAAGTAAAAGTCAAAGTCAAAGTCAAAGTCAAAGTCAAAGTCAAAGTCAACGTCAAAGTCAAAGTCAAAGTCAAAGTCAAAGTCAAAGTCAAAGTAAAGGTCAAAGTCAAAGTCAAAGTCAAGGTCAAAGTCAAAGTCAAAGTCAAAGTCAAAGTCAAAGTCAAAGTCAATGTCAAAGGCAAAGTCAAAGTCAAAGTCAAAGTCAAAGTCAAAGTCAAAGTCAAAGTCAAAGTCACAGTCAAAGTCAAAGTCAAAGTCAAAGTCAAGGTCAAAGTCAAGGTCAAAGTCAAAGTCAAAGTCAAAGTCAAAGTCAAAGTCAAAGTCAAAGTCAAAGTCAAAGTCAAGGTCAAAGTCAAAGTCAAAGTCAAAGTCAAAGTCAAAGTCAAGGTCAAATTCAAGGTCAAATTCAAGGTCAAAGTCAAAGTCAAAGTCAAAGTCAAAGTCAAAGTCAAAGTCAAAGTCAAAGTCAAAGTCAAAGTCAAAGTCAAAGTCAAAGTCAAAGTCAAAGTCAAAGTCAAAGTCAAAGTCAAGGTCAAAGTCAAAGTCAAAGTCAAAGTCAAGGTCAAAGTCAAAGTCAAAGTCAAAGTCAAAGTCAAAGTCAAAGTCAAAGTCAAAGTCAAAGTCAAAGTCAAGGTCAAAGTCAAAGTCAAAGTCAAAGTCAAAGTCAAAGTCGAAGTCGAAGTCAATGTCAAAGTCAAAGTCAAAGTCAAAGTCAAAGTCAAAGTCACAGTCAAAGTCAAAGTCAAAGTCAAAGTCAAGGTCAAAGTCAAGGTCAAAGTCAAAGTCAAAGTCAAAGTCAAAGTCAAAGTCAAAGTCAAAGTCAAAGTAAAGGTCAAAGTCAAAGTCAAAGTCAAAGTCAAAGTCAAAGTAAAGGTCAAAGTCAAAGTCAAAGTCAAAGTCAAAGTCAAGGTCAAAGTCAAAGTCAAAGTCAAAGTCAAAGTAAAGGTCAAAGTCAAAGTCAAAGTCAAAGTCAAAGTCAAGGTCAAAGTCAAGGTCAAATTCAAAGTCAAAGTCAAAGTCAAAGTCAAAGTAAAGGTCAAAGCCAAAGTCAAAGTCAAGGTCAAATTCAAGGTCAAAGTCAAAGTCAAAGTCAAAGTCAAAGTCAAAGTCAAGGTCAAAGTCAAAGTCAAAGTCAAAGTCAAAGTCAAGGTCAAATTCAAGGTCAAAGTCAAAGTCAAAGTCAAAGTCAAAGTCAAAGTCAAAGTCAAAGTCAAGGTCAAAGTCAAAGTCAAAGTCAAAGTCAAAGTCAAAGTCAAAGTCAAAGTCAAAGTCAAAGTCAAAGTCAAAGTCAAAGTCAAAGTCAAAGTCAAAGTCAAAGTCATAGTAAAAGTCAAAGTCAAAGTCAAAGTCAAAGTCAAAGTCAAAGTCAAAGTCAAAGTCAAAGTCAAAGTCAACGTCAAAGTCAAAGTCAAAGTCAAAGTCAAAGTCAAAGTCAAAGTCAAAGTCAAAGTCAAAGTCAAAGTCAAAGTAAAGGTCAAAGCCAAAGTCAAAGTCAAGGTCAAATTCAAGGTCAAAGTCAAAGTCAAAGTCAAAGTCAAAGTCAAAGTCAAAGTCAAAGTCAAAGTCAAGGTCAAAGTCAAAGTCAAAGTCAAAGTCAAGGTCAAAGTCAAAGTCAAAGTCAAAGTCAAAGTCAAAGTCAAAGTCAAAGTCAAGGTCAAAGTCAAAGTCAAAGTCAAAGTGAAAGCCAAAGTCAAAGTCAAAGTCAAAGTCAAAGTCAAAGTCAAAGTCAAAGTCAAAGTCAAAGTCAAAGTCAAAGTCAAAGTCAAAGTCAAAGTCAAAGTCAAAGTCAAAGTCAAAGTCAAAGTCAAGGTCAAAGTCAAAGTCAAAGTCAAAGTCAAAGTCAAAGTCAAAGTCAAGGTCAAATTCAAGGTCAAAGTCAAAGTCAAAGTAAAAGTCAAAGTCAAAGTCAAGGTCAAAGTCAAAGTCAAAGTCAAAGTCAAAGTCAAAGTCAAAGTCAAAGTCAAAGTCAAAGTCAAAGTCAAAGTCAAAGTCAAAGTCAAAGTCAAAGTCAAAGTCAAAGTCATAGTAAAAGTCAAAGTCAAAGTCAAAGTCAAAGTCAAAGTCAAAGTCAAAGTCAAAGTAAAAGTCAAAGTCAAAGTCAAAGTCAAAGTCAAAGTCAAAGTCAACGTCAAAGTCAAAGTCAAAGTCAAAGTCAAAGTCAAAGTCAAAGTCAAAGTCAAGGTCAAAGTCAAAGTCAAAGTCAAGGTCAAAGTCAAAGTCAAAGTCAAAGTCAAAGTCAAAGTCAAAGTCAATGTCAAAGGCAAAGTCAAAGTCAAAGTCAAAGTCAAAGTCAAAGTCAAAGTCAAAGTCAAAGTCACAGTCAAAGTCAAAGTCAAAGTCAAAGTCAAGGTCAAAGTCAAGGTCAAAGTCAAAGTCAAAGTCAAAGTCAAAGTCAAAGTCAAAGTCAAAGTCAAAGTCAAGGTCAAAGTCAAATTCAAAGTCAAAGTCAAAGTCAAAGTCAAGGTCAAATTCAAGGTCAAATTCAAGGTCAAAGTCAAAGTCAAAGTCAAAGTCAAAGTCAAAGTCAAAGTCAAAGTCAAAGTCAAAGTCAAAGTCAAAGTCAAAGTCAAAGTCAAAGTCAAAGTCAAAGTCAAAGTCAAGGTCAAAGTCAAAGTCAAAGTCAAAGTCAAGGTCAAAGTCAAAGTCAAAGTCAAAGTCAAAGTCAAAGTCAAAGTCAAAGTCAAAGTCAAAGTCAAAGTCAAGGTCAAAGTCAAAGTCAAAGTCAAAGTCAAAGTCAAAGTCGAAGTCAATGTCAAAGTCAAAGTCAAAGTCAAAGTCAAAGTCAAAGTCACAGTCAAAGTCAAAGTCAAAGTCAAAGTCAAGGTCAAAGTCAAGGTCAAAGTCAAAGTCAAAGTCAAAGTCAAAGTCAAAGTCAAAGTAAAGGTCAAAGTCAAAGTCAAAGTCAAAGTCAAAGTCAAAGTAAAGGTCAAAGTCAAAGTCAAAGTCAAAGTCAAAGTCAAGGTCAAAGTCAAAGTCAAAGTCAAAGTAAAGGTCAAAGTCAAAGTCAAAGTCAAAGTCAAAGTCAAGGTCAAAGTCAAGGTCAAATTCAAAGTCAAAGTCAAAGTCAAAGTCAAAGTAAAGGTCAAAGCCAAAGTCAAAGTCAAGGTCAAATTCAAGGTCAAAGTCAAAGTCAAAGTCAAAGTCAAAGTCAAAGTCAAGGTCAAAGTCAAAGTCAAAGTCAAAGTCAAAGTCAAGGTCAAATTCAAGGTCAAAGTCAAAGTCAAAGTCAAAGTCAAAGTCAAAGTCAAAGTCAAGGTCAAAGTCAAAGTCAAAGTCAAAGTCAAAGTCAAAGTCAAAGTCAAAGTCAAAGTCAAAGTCAAAGTCAAAGTCAAAGTCAAAGTCAAAGTCAAAGTCAAAGTCATAGTAAAAGTCAAAGTCAAAGTCAAAGTCAAAGTCAAAGTCAAAGTCAAAGTCAAAGTCAAAGTCAAAGTCAAAGTCAACGTCAAAGTCAAAGTCAAAGTCAAAGTCAAAGTCAAAGTCAAAGTCAAAGTCAAAGTCAAAGTCAAAGTCAAAGTAAAGGTCAAAGCCAAAGTCAAAGTCAAGGTCAAATTCAAGGTCAAAGTCAAAGTCAAAGTCAAAGTCAAAGTCAAAGTCAAAGTCAAAGTCAAAGTCAAAGTCAAAGTCAAGGTCAAAGTCAAAGTCAAAGTCAAAGTCAAAGTCAAAGTCAAAGTCAAAGTCAAAGTCAAAGTCAAAGTCAAAGTCAAAGTCAAAGTCAAAGTCAAAGTCAAAGTCATAGTAAAAGTCAAAGTCAAAGTCAAAGTCAAAGTCGAAGTCAAAGTCAAAGTCAAGGTCAAAGTAAAAGTCAAAGTCAAAGTCAAATTCAAAGTCAAAGTCAAAGTCAAAGTCAAAGTCAAGGTCAAAGTCAAAGTCAAAGTCAAAGTCAAAGTCAAAGTCAAAGTCAAAGTCAAAGTCAAAGTCAAAGTCAAAGTCAAAGTCAAAGTCAAAGTCAAGGTCAAAGTCAAAGTCAAAGTCAAAGTCAAAGTCAAAGTCAAGGTCAAAGTCAAAGTCAAAGTCAAAGTCAAAGTCAAAGTCAAAGTCAAAGTCAAAGTCAAAGTCAAAGTCAAAGTCAAAGTCAAAGTCAAAGTCAAAGTCAAAGTCAAAGTCAAAGTCTAAGTCAAGGTCAAAGTCAAAGTCAAAGTCAAAGTCAAAGTCAAAGTCAAAGTCAAGGTCAAAGTCAAAGTCAAAGTCAAAGTCAAAGTCAAAGTCAAAGTAAAGGTCAAAGTCAAAGTCAAAGTCAAAGTCAAGGTCAAATTCAAGGTCAAAGTCAAAGTCAAAGTCAAAGTCAAAGTCAAAGTCAAAGTCAAGGTCAAAGTCAAAGTCAAAGTCAAAGTCAAAGTCAAAGTCAAAGTAAAAGTCAAAGTCAAAGTCAAAGTCAAAGTCAAAGTCAAAGTCAAAGTCAAAGTCAAAGTCAAAGTCAAAGTCAAAGTCAAAGTCAAGGTCAAAGTCAAGGTCAAAGTCAAAGTCAAAGTCAAAGTCAAAGTCAAAGTCAAAGTCAAAGTCAAAGTCAAAGTCAAAGTCAAAGTCAAAGTCAAAGTCAAAGTCAAAGTCATAGTAAAAGTAAAAGTAAAAGTAAAAGTCAAAGTCAAAGTCAAAGTCAAAGTCAAAGTAAAGGTCAAGGTCAAAGTCAAAGTCAAGGTCAAATTCAAAGTCAAAGTCAAAGTCAAAGTCAAAGTAAAGGTCAAAGTCAAAGTCAAAGTCAAGGTCAAATTCAAGGTCAAAGTCAAAGTCAAAGTCAAAGTCAAAGTCAAAGTCAAGGTCAAAGTCAAAGTCAAAGTCAAAGTCAAAGTCAAAGTCAAAGTCAAAGTCAAAGTAAAAGTCAAAGTCAAAGTCAAAGTCAAAGTCAAAGTCAAAGTCAAAGTCAAAGTCAAAGTCAAAGTCAAAGTCAAGGTCAAAGTCAAGGTCAAAGTCAAAGTCAAAGTCAAAGTCAAAGTCAAAGTCATAGTAAAAGTAAAAGTAAAAGTAAAAGTCAAAGTCAAAGTCAAAGTCAAAGTAAAGGTCAAAGTCAAAGTCAAAGTCAAAGTCAAAGTCAAGGTCAAAGTCAAAGTCAAAGTCAAAGTCAAAGTAAAGGTCAAAGTCAAAGTCAAAGTCAAAGTCAAAGTCAAGGTCAAAGTCAAGGTCAAATTCAAAGTCAAAGTCAAAGTCAAAGTCAAAGTAAAGGTCAAAGTCAAAGTCAAAGTCAAAGTCAAGGTCAAACTCAAGGTCAAAGTCAAAGTCAAAGTCAAAGTCAAAGTCAAAGTCAAGGTCAAAGTCAAAGTCAAAGTCAAAGTCAAGGTCAAATTCAAGGTCAAAGTCAAAGTCAAAGTCAAAGTCAAAGTCAAAGTCAAGGTCAAAGTCAAAGTCAAAGTCAAAGTCAAAGTCAAAGTCAAAGTCAAAGTCAAAGTCAAAGTCAAAGTCAAAGTCAAAGTCAAAGTCAAAGTCAAAGTCAAAGTCAAAGTCAAAGTCAAAGTCAAAGTCAAAGTCAAAGTCAAAGTCAAGGTCAAAGTCAAAGTCAAAGTCAAAGTCAAAGTAATGGTCAAAGTCAAAGCCAAAGTCAAAGTCAAAGTCAAAGTCAAAGTCAAAGTCAAAGTCAAAGTCAAAGTCAAAGTCAAAGTCAAAGTCAAAGTCAAAGTCAATGTCAAAGTCAAAGTCAAAGTCAAAGTCAAAGTCAAAGTCATAGTCAAAGTCACAGTCAAAGTCAAAGTCAAAGTCAAAGTCAAAGTCAAGGTCAAAGTCAAGGTCAAAGTCAAAGTCAAAGTCAAAGTCAAAGTCAAAGTCAAAGTCAAAGTCAAAGTCAAAGTCAAAGTCAAAGTCAAAGTCAAAGTCAAAGTCAAAGTCAAAGTCAAAGTCAAAGTCAAAGTCAAAGTCAAAGTCAAGGTCAAAGTCAAAGTCAAAGTCAAAGTCAAAGTCAAAGTCAAGGTCAAAGTCAAAGTCAAAGTCAAAGTCAAAGTCAAAGTCAAAGTAAAGGTCAAAGTCAAAGTCAAAGTCAAAGTCAAGGTCAAATTCAAGGTCAAAGTCAAAGTCAAAGTCAAAGTCAAAGTCAAAGTCAAAGTCAAGGTCAAAGTCAAAGTCAAAGTCAAAGTCAAAGTCAAAGTCAAAGTCAAAGTCAAAGTCAAAGTCAAAGTCAAAGTCAAAGTCAAAGTCAAAGTCAAAGTCAAAGTCAAAGTCAAAGTCAAAGTCAAAGTCAAAGTCAAAGTCAAAGTCAAAGTCAAAGTCAAGGTCAAAGTCAAGGTCAAAGTCAAAGTCAAAGTCAAAGTCAAAGTCAAAGTCAAAGTCAAAGTCAAAGTCAAAGTCAAAGTCAAAGTCAAAGTCAAAGTCAAAGTCAAAGTCAAAGTCAAAGTCAAAGTCATAGTAAAAGTAAAAGTAAAAGTAAAAGTCAAAGTCAAAGTCAAAGTCAAAGTCAAAGTAAAGGTCAAGGTCAAAGTCAAAGTCAAGGTCAAATTCAAGGTCAAAGTCAAAGTCAAAGTCAAAGTCAAAGTCAAAGTCAAAGTGAAAGTCAAAGTCAAAGTCAAAGTCAAAGTCAAAGTCAAGGTCAAAGTCAAAGTCAAAGTCAAAGTCAAAGTCAAAGTCAAAGTCAAAGTCAAAGTCAAAGTCAAAGTCAAAGTCAAAGTCAAAGTAAAGGTCAAAGTCAAAGTCAAGGTCAAAGTCAAAGTCAAAGTCAAAGTCAAAGTCAAAGTCAAAGTCAAAGTCAAAGTCAAGGTCAAATTCAAGGTCAAAGTCAAAGTCAAAGCCAAAGTCAAGGTCAAAGTCAAGGTCAAAGTAAAGGTCAAAGTCAAAGTCAAGGTCAAAGTCAAAGTCAAAGTCAAAGTCAAAGTCAAAGTCAAAGTCAAAGTCAAAGTCAAGGTCAAATTCAAGGTCAAAGTCAAAGTCAAAGCCAAAGTCAAGGTCAAAGTCAAGGTCAAAATCAAAGTCAAAGTCAAAGTCAAAGTCAAAGTCAAAGTCAAAGTCAAAGTCAAAGTCAAAGTCAAGGTCACAGTCAAAGTCAAAGTCAAAGTCAAAGTCAAAGTCAAAGTCAAGGTCAAAGTCAAGGTCAAAGTCAAAGTCAAAGTCAAAGTCAAAGTCAAGGTCAAATTCAAGGTCAAAGTCAAAGTCAAAGTCGAAGTCAAAGTCAAATTCAAGGTCAAAGTCAAAGTCAAAGTCAAAGTCAAAGTCAAAGTCAAAGTCAAAGTCAAAGTCAAATTCAAAGTCAAAGTCAAATTCAAAGTCAAAGTAAAAGTAAAAGTAAAAGTAAAAGTCAAAGTCAAAGTCAAAGTCAAAGTCAAAGCCAAAGTCAAAGTCAAAGTCAAAGTCAAAGTCAAAGTCAAAGTCAAAGTCAAAGTCAAAGTCAAAGTCAAAGTCAAAGTCAAAGTCAAAGTCAAAGTCAAAGTCAAGGTCAAAGTCAAAGTCAAAGTCAAAGTCAAAGTCAAAGTCAAAGTCAAAGTCAAAGTCAAAGTCAAAGTCAAAGTCAAAGTCAAAGTCAAAGTCAAAGTCAAAGTCAAAGTCAAAGTCAAAGTCAAAGTCAAAGTCAAAGTCAAAGTCAAAGTCAAAGTCAAAGTCAAAGTCAAAGTCAAAGTCAAAGTCAAAGTCAAAGTCAAAGTCAAAGTCAAAGTCAAAGTCAAAGTCAAAGTCAAAGTCAAAGTCAAAGTCAAAGTCAAAGTCAAGGTCAAAGTCAAAGTCAAAGTCAAAGTCAAAGTCAAAGTCAAAGTCAAAGTCAAAGTCAAAGTCAAAGTCAAAGTCAAAGTCAAAGTCAAAGTCAAAGTCAAAGTCAAAGTCAAAGTCAAAGTCAAAGTCAAAGTCAAAGTCAAGGTCAAAGTCAAAGTCAAAGTCAAAGTCAAAGTCAAGGTCAAAGTCAAAGTCAAAGTCAAAGTCAAAGTCAAAGTCAAAGTCAAAGTCAAAGTCAAAGTCAAAGTCAAAGTCAAAGTCAAAGTCAAAGTCAAAGTCAAAGTCAAAGTCAAAGTCAAAGTCAAAGTCAAAGTCAAAGTCAAAGTCAAAGTCAAAGTCAAAGTCAAAGTCAAAGTCAAAGTCAAAGTCAAAGTCAAAGTCAAAGTCAAAGTCAAAGTCAAAGTCAAAGCCAAAGTCAAAGTCAAAGTCAAAGTCAAAGTCAAAGTCAAAGTCAAAGTCAAAGTCAAAGTAAAAGTCAAAGTCAAAGTCAAAGTCAAAGTCAAGGTCAAAGTCAAAGTCAAAGTCAAGGTCAAGGTCAAATTCAAGGTCAAAGTCAAAGTCAAAGTCAAAGTCAAAGTCAAAGTCAAAGTCAAAGTCAAAGTCAAAGTCAAAATCAAAGTCAAAGTCAAAGTCAGAGTCAAGGTCAAGGTCAAAGTCAAAGTCAAAGTCAAAGTCAAAGTCAAAGTCAAAGTCAAAGCCAAAGTCAAAGTCAAAGTCAAAGTCAAAGTCAAAGTCAAAGTCAAGGTCAAAGTCAAAGTCAAAGTCAAAGTCAAAGTCAAAGTCAAAGTCAAAGTCAAAGTCAAAGTCAAAGTCAAAGTCAAAGTCAAAGTCAAAGTCAAAGTCAAAGTCAAAGTCAAAGTCAAAGTCAAAGTCAAAGTCAAGGTCAAAGTCAAAGTCAAAGTCAAAGTCAAAGTCAAAGTCAAAGTCAAAGTCAAAGTCAAAGTCAAAGTCAAAGTCAAAGTCAAAGTCAAAGTCAAAGTCAAAGTCAAAGTCAAAGTCAAAGTCAAAGTCAAAGTCAAAGTCAAAGTCAAAGTCAAAGTCAAAGTCAAAGTCAAACCCAAAGTCAAAGTCAAAGTCAAAGTCAAAGTCAAAGTCAAAGTCAAAGTCAAAGTCAAAGTCAAAGTCAAAGTCAAAGTCAAAGTCAAAGTCAAAGTCAAAGTCAAAGTCAAAGTCAAAGTCAAAGTCAAAGTCAAAGTCAAAGTCAAAGTCAAAGTCAAAGTAAAGGTCAAAGTCAAAGTCAAGGTCAAAGTAAAGGTCAAGGTCAAAGTCAAAGTCAAAGTCAAAGTCAAAGTCAAAGTCACAGTCAAAGTCAAAGTCAAAGACAAAGTCAAAGTCAAAGTCAAAGTCAAAGCCAAAGTCAAAGTCAAAGTCAAAGTCAAAGTCAAAGTCAAAGTCAAAGTCAAAGTCAAAGTCAAAGTCAAAGTCAAAGTCAAAGTCAAAGTCAAAGTCAAAGTCAAAGTCATAGTCAAAGTCAAAGTCAAAGTCGAAGTCAAATTCAAAGTCAAAGTCAAAGTCAAAGTCAAAGTCAAAGTCAAAGTCAAAGTCAAAGTCAAAGTCAAAGTCAAAGTCAAAGTCAAAGTCAAAGTCAAAGTCAAAGTCAAAGTCAAAGTCAAAGTCAAAGTCAAAGTCAAAGTCAAAGTCAAAGTCAAAGTCAAAGTCAAAGTCAAAGTCAAAGTCAAAGTCAAAGTCAAAGTCAAAGTCAAAGTCAAAGTCAAAGTCAAAGTCAAAGTCAAAGTCAAAGTCAAAGTCAAAGTCAAAGTCAAGGTCAAAGTCAAAGTCAAAGTCAAAGTCAAAGTCAAAGTCAAAGTCAAAGTAAAAGTCAAAGTCAAAGTCAAAGCCAAAGTCAAAGTCAAAGTCAAAGTCAAAGTCAAAGTCAAAGTCAAAGTCAAAGTCAAAGTCAAAGTCAAAGTCAAAGTCAAGGTCAAAGTCAAAGTCAAAGCCAAAGTCAAAGTCAAAGTCAAAGTCAAAGTCAAAGTCAAAGTCAAAGTCAAAGTCAAAGTCAAGGTCAAAGTCAAAGTCAAAGTCAAAGTCAAAGTCAAAGTCAAAGTCAAAGTCAAAGTCAAGGTCAAATTCAAGGTCAAATTCAAGGTCAAAGTCAAAGTCAAGGTCAAAGTGAAAGTCAAAGTCAAAGTCAAAGTCAAAGTCAAAGTCAAAGTCAAAGTCAAAGTCAAAGTCAAAGTCAAAGTCAAAGTCAAAGCCAAAGTCAAAGTCAAAGTCAAAGTCAAAGTCAAAGTCAAAGTCAAAGTCAAAGTCAAAGTCAAAGTCAAAGTCAAAGTCAAAGTCAAAGTCAAGGTCAAAGTCAAAGTCAAAGTCAAGGTCAAATTCAAGGTCAAAGTCAAAGTCAAAGTCAAAGTCAAAGTCAAAGTCAAAGTCAAAGTCAAAGTCAAAGTCAAAGTCAAAGTCAAAGTCAAAGTCAAAGTCAAAGTCAAGGTCAAAGTCAAAGTCAAAGTCAAAGTCAAAGTCAAAGTCAAAGCCAAAGTCAAAGTCAAAGTCAAAGTCAAAGTCAAAGTCAAAGTCAAGGTCAAAGTCAAAGTCAAAGTCAAAGTCAAAGTCAAAGTCAAAGTCAAAGTCAAAGTCAAAGTCAAAGTCAAAGTCAAAGTCAAAGTCAAAGTCAAAGTCAAAGTCAAAGTCAAAGTCAAAGTCAAAGTCAAAGTCAAAGTCAAAGTCAAAGTCAAAGTCAAAGTCAAAGTCAAAGTCAAAGTCAAAGTCAAAGTCAAAGTCAAAGTCAAAGTCAAGGTCAAAGTCAAAGTCAAAGTCAAAGTCAAAGTCAAAGTCAAAGTCAAAGTCAAAGTCAAAGTCAAAGTCAAGGTCAAAGTCAAGGTCAAAGTCAAAGTCAAAGTCAAAGTCAAAGTCAAAGTCAAAGTCAAAGTCAAAGTCAAAGTCAAAGTCAAAGTCAAAGTCAAAGTCAAAGTCAAAGTCAAAGTCAAAGTCAAAGTCAAAGTCAAAGTCAAAGTCAAAGTCATAGTAAAAGTAAAAGTAAAAGTAAAGGTCAAGGTCAAAGTCAAAGTCAAAGTCAAAGTAAAGGTCAAGGTCAAAGTCAAAGTCAAAGTCAAAGTAAAGGTCAAGGTCAAAGTCAAAGTCAAGGTCAAATTCAAGGTCAAAGTCAAAGTCGAAGTCAAAGTCAAAGTCACAGTCAAAGTCAAAGTCAAAGACAAAGTCAAAGTCAAAGTCAAAGTCAAAGTCAAAGCCAAAGTCAAAGTCAAAGTAAAAGCCAAAGTCAAAGTCAAAGTCAAAGTCAAAGTCATAGTCAAAGTCAAAGTCAAAGTCGAAGTCAAATTCAAAGTCAAAGTCAAAGTCAAAGTCAAAGTCAAAGTCAAAGTCAAAGTCAAAGTCAAAGTCAAAGTCAAAGTCAAAGTCAAAGTCAAAGTCAAAGTCAAAGTCAAAGTCAAAGTCAAAGTCAAAGTCAAAGTCAAAGTCAAAGTCAAAGTCAAAGTCAAAGTCAAGGTCAAAGTCAAAGTCAAAGTCAAAGTCAAAGTCAAAGTCAAAGTCAAAGTCAAAGTCAAAGTCAAAGTCAAAGTCAAAGTCAAAGTCAAGGTCAAAGTCAAAGTCAAAGTCAAAGTCAAAGTCAAAGTCAAAGTCAAAGTAAAAGTCAAAGTCAAAGTCAAAGCCAAAGTCAAAGTCAAAGTCAAAGTCAAAGTCAAAGTCAAAGTCAAAGTCAAAGTCAAAGTCAAAGTCAAGGTCAAAGTCAAAGTCAAAGCCAAAGTCAAAGTCAAAGTCAAAGTCAAAGTCAAAGTCAAAGTCAAAGTCAAAGTCAAAGTCAAAGTGAAAGTCAAAGTCAAAGTCAAAGTCAAAGTCAACGTCAAAGTCAAAGTCAAAGTCAAAGTCAAAGTCACAGTCAAAGTCAAAGTCAAGGTCAAAGTCAAGGTCAAAGTCAAAGTCAAAGTCAAAGTCAAAGTCATAGTAAAAGTAAAGGTCAAAGTCAAAGTCAAAGTCAAAGTCAAAGTCAAAGTCAAAGTCAAAGTCAAAGTCAAGGTCAAAGTCAAAGTCAAAGTCAAAGTCAAAGTCATAGTCAAAGTCACAGTCAAAGTCAAAGTCAAGGTCAAAGTCAAAGTCAAAGTCAAAGTCAAGGTCAAAGTCAAAGTCAAAGTCAAAGTCAAAGTCAAAGTCAAAGTCAAAGTCAAAGTCAAAGTCAAAGTCAAAGTAAAGGTCAAAGTCAAAGTCAAAGTCAAGGTCAAATTCAAGGTCAAAGTCAAAGTCAAAGTCAAAGTCAAAGTCAAAGTCAAAGTCAAAGTCAAAGTCAAAGTCAAAGTCAAAGTCAAAGTCAAAGTCAAAGTCAAAGTCAAAGTCAAAGTCAAAGTCAAAGTCAAAGTCACAGTCAAAGTCAAAGTCAAGGTCAAAGTCAAGGTCAAAGCCAAAGTCAAAGTCAAAGTCAAAGTCAAAGTCAAAGTCAAAGTCAAAGTCAAAGTCAAAGGCAAAGTCAAAGTCAAAGTCAAAGTCATAGTAAAAGTAAAAGTAAAAGTCAAAGCCAAAGTCAAAGTCAAAGTCAAAGTCAAAGTCAAAGTCAAAGTCAAATTCAAAGTCAAAGTCAAAGTCAAAGTCAAAGTCAAAGTCAAAGTCAAAGTCAAAGTCAAAGTCAAAGTCAAAGTCAAAGTCAAAGTCACAGTCAAAGTCAAAGTCAAGGTCAAAGTCAAAGTCAAAGTCAAAGTCAAGGTCAAAGTCAAAGTCAAAGTCAAAGTCAAAGTCAAAGTCAAAGTCAAAGTCAATGTCAAAGTCAAAGTCAAAGTCAAAGTCAAAGTCAAAGTCAAAGTCAAAGTCAAAGTCAAAGTCAAGGTCAAAGTCAAGGTCAAAGTCAAAGTCAAAGTCAAAGTCAAAGTCAAAGTCAAAGTCAAAGTCAAAGTCAAAGTCAAAGTCACAGTCAAAGTCAAAGTCAAGGTCAAAGTCAAAGTCAAAGTCAAAGTCAAGGTCAAAGTCAAAGTCAAAGTCAAAGTCAAAGTCAAAGTCAAAGTCAAAGTCAAAGTCAAAGTCAAAGTAAAGGTCAAAGTCAAAGTCAAAGTCAAAGTCAAAGTCAAAGTCAAAGTCAAAGTCAAAGTCAAAGTCAAATTCAAAGTCAAAGTCAAAGTCAAAGTAAAGGTCAAGGTCAAAGTCAAAGTCAAGGTCAAATTCAAGGTCAAAGTCAAAGTCGAAGTCAAAGTCAAAGTCACAGTCAAAGTCAAAGTCAAAGTCAAAGTCAAAGTCAAAGTCAAAGTCAAAGTCAAAGTCAAAGTAAAGGTCAAAGTCAAAGTAAAAGTCAAAGTCAAGGTCAAATTCAAGGTCAAAGTCAAAGTCAAAGTCAAAGTCAAAGTCAAGGTCAAAGTCAAAGTGAAAGTCAAAGTCAAAGTCAAAGTCAAAGTCAAAGTCAAAGTAAAAGTCAAAGTCAAAGTCAAAGTCAAAGCCAAAGTCAAAGTCAAAGTCAAAGTCAAAGTCAAAGTCAAAGTCAAAGTCAAGGTCAAAGTCAAAGTCAAAGTCAAAGCCAAAGTCAAAGTCAAAGTCAAAGTCAAAGTCAAAGTCAACGTCAAAGTCAAAGTCAAAGTCAAAGTCAAAGTCAAAGTCAAAGTCAAAGTCAAAGTCAAAGTAAAGGTCAAAGCCAAAGTCAAAGTCAAGGTCAAATTCAAGGTTAAAGTCAAAGTCAAAGTCAAAGTCAAAGTCAAAGTCAAAGTCAAAGTCAAAGTCAAAGTCAAAGTCAAGGTCAAAGTCAAAGTCAAAGTCAAAGTCAAAGTCAAAGTCAAAGTCAAAGTCAAAGTCAAAGTCAAAGTCAAAGTCAAAGTCAAAGTCAAAGTCAAAGTCAAAGTCAAAGTCAAAGTCAAAGTCAAAGTCAAAGTCAAAGTCAAAGTCAAAGTCAAAGTCAAAGTCAAGGTCAAAGTCAAAGTCAAAGTCAAAGTCAAAGTCAAAGTCAAGGTCAAAGTCAAAGTCAAAGTCAAAGTCAAAGTCAAAGTCAAAGTCAAAGTCAAAGTCAAAGTCAAAGTCAAAGTCAAAGTCAAAGTCAAAGTCAAGGTCAAGGTCAAAGTCAAAGTCAAAGTCAAAGTCAAAGTCAAAGTCAAAGTCAAAGTCAAGGTCAAAGTCAAAGTCAAAGTCAAAGTCAAAGTCAAAGTCAAAGTCAAAGTAAAGGTCAAAGTCAAAGTCAAAGTCAAAGTCAAGGTCAAATTCAAGGTCAAAGTCAAAGTCAAAGTCAAAGTCAAAGTCAAAGTCAAGGTCAAAGTCAAAGTCAAAGTCAAAGTCAAAGTCAAAGTCAAAGTAAAAGTCAAAGTCAAAGTCAAAGTCAAAGTCAAAGTCAAAGTCAAAGTCAAAGTCAAAGTCAAAGTCAAGGTCAAAGTCAAGGTCAAAGTCAAAGTCGAAGTCAAAGTCAAAGTCAAAGTCAAAGTCAAAGTCAAAGTCAAAGTCAAAGTCAAAGTCAAAGTCAAAGTCAAAGTCAAAGTCAAAGTCAAAGTCATAGTAAAAGTAAAAGTAAAAGTAAAAGTAAAAGTAAAAGTCAAAGTCAAAGTCAAAGTCAAAGTCAAAGTAAAGGTCAAGGTCAAAGTCAAAGTCAAGGTCAAATTCAAAGTCAAAGTCAAAGTCAAAGTCAAAGTAAAGGTCAAAGTCAAAGTCAAAGTCAAGGTCAAATTCAAGGTCAAAGTCAAAGTCAAAGTCAAAGTCAAAGTCAAAGTCAAGGTCAAAGTCAAAGTCAAAGTCAAAGTCAAAGTCAAAGTCAAAGTCAAAGTCAAAGTAAAAGTCAAAGTCAAAGTCAAAGTCAAAGTCAAAGTCAAAGTCAAAGTCAAAGTCAAAGTCAAAGTCAAAGTCAAAGTCAAAGTCAAAGTCAAGGTCAAAGTCAAGGTCAAAGTCAAAGTCAAAGTCAAAGTCAAAGTCAAAGTCAAAGTCAAAGTCAAAGTAAAAGTCAAAGTCAAAGTCAAAGTCAAAGCCAAAGTCAAAGTCAAAGTCAAAGTCAAAGTCAAAGTCAAAGTCAAGGTCAAAGTCAAAGTCAAAGCCAAAGTCAAAGTCAAAGTCAAAGTCAAAGTCAAAGTCAAAGTCAAAGTCAAAGTCAAAGTCAAAGTCAAAGTCAAAGTCAAGGTCAAAGTCAAAGTCAAAGTCAAAGTCAAAGTCAAAGTCAAGGTCAAATTCAAGGTCAAAGTCAAAGTCAAAGTCAAAGTCAAAGTCAAAGTCAAAGTCAAAGTCAAAGTCAAAGTCAAAGTCAAAGTCAAAGTCAAAGTCAAAGTCAAAGTCAAGGTCAAAGTAAAAGTCAAAGTCAAAGTCAAAGTCAAAGCCAAAGTCAAAGTCAAAGTCAAAGTCAAAGTCAAGGTCAAATTCAAGGTCAAAGTCAAAGTCAAAGTCAAAGTCACAGTCACAGTCAAAGTCAAAGTCAAAAACAAAGTCAAAGTCAAAGCCAAAGTCAAAGTCAAAGTCAAAGTCAAAGTCAAAGTCAAAGTCAAGGTCAAAGTCAAAGTCAAAGTCAAAGTCAAAGTCAAAGTCAAAGTCAAAGTCAAAGTCAAAGTCAAAGTCAAAGTCAAAGTCAACGTCAAAGTCAAAGTCAAAGTCAAAGTCAAAGTCAAAGTCAAAGTCAAAGTCAAAGTCAAAGTCAAAGTCAAAGTCAAAGTCAAAGTCAAAGTCAAAGTCAAAGTCAAAGTCAAAGTCAAAGTCAAAGTCAAAGTCAAAGTCAAAGTCAAAGTCAAAGTCAAAGTCAAAGTCAATGTCAAAGTCAAAGTCAAAGTCAAAGTCAAAGTCAAAGTCAAAGTCAAAGTCACAGTCAAAGTCAAAGTCAAAGTCAAGGTCAAAGTCAAGGTCAAAGTCAAAGTCAAAGTCAAAGTCAAAGTCAAAGTCAAAGTCAAAGTAAAGGTCAAAGTCAAAGTCAAAGTCAAAGTCAAAG
Organism: Anastrepha obliqua; assembly: GCF_027943255.1. Classification (NCBI taxonomy): domain Eukaryota; kingdom Metazoa; phylum Arthropoda; class Insecta; order Diptera; family Tephritidae; genus Anastrepha; species Anastrepha obliqua. The sequence goes on from NW_026562190.1 coordinate 774,093, forward strand.
TCAAGGTCAAATTCAAGGTCAAAGTCAAAGTCAAAGTCAAAGTCAAAGTCAAAGTCAAAGTCAAAGTCAAAGTCAAAGTCAAAGTCAAAGTCAAAGTCAAAGTCAAAGTCAAAGTCAAAGTCAAAGTCAAAGTCAAAGTCAAAGTCAAGGTCAAAGTAAAAGTCAAAGTCAAAGTCAAATTCAAAGTCAAAGTCAAAGTCAAAGTCAAAGTCAAGGTCAAAGTCAAAGTCAAAGTCAAAGTCAAAGTCAAAGTCAAAGTCAAAGTCAAAGTCAAAGTCAAAGTCAAGGTCAAAGTCAAAGTCAAAGTCAAAGTCAAAGTCAAAGTCAAAGTCAAAGTCAAAGTCAAAGTCAAAGTCAAAGTCAAAGTCAAAGTCAAAGTCAAAGTCAAAGTCAAAGTCAAAGTCAAAGTCAAGGTCAAAGTCAAAGTCAAAGTCAAAGTCAAAGTCAAAGTCAAAGTCAAAGTCAAAGTCAAAGTCAAGGTCAAAGTCAAAGTCAAAGTCAAAGTCAAATTCAAGGTCAAAGTCAAAGTCAAAGTCAAAGTCAAAGTCAAAGTCAAAGTCAAAGTCAAAGTCAAAGTCAAAGTCAAAGTCAAAGTCAAAGTCAAAGTCAAAGTCAAAGTCAAAGTCAAGGTCAAAGTCAAAGTCAAAGTCAAAGTCAAAGTCAAAGTCAAGGTCAAAGTCAAAGTCAAAGTCAAAGTCAAAGTCAAAGTCAAAGTAAAGGTCAAAGTCAAAGTCAAAGTCAAAGTCAAGGTCAAATTCAAGGTCAAAGTCAAAGTCAAAGTCAAAGTCAAAGTCAAAGTCAAGGTCAAAGTCAAAGTCAAAGTCAAAGTCAAAGTCAAAGTCAAAGTCAAAGTCAAGGTCAAAGTCAAGGTCAAAGTCAAAGTCAAAGTCAAAGTCAAAGTCAAAGTCAAAGTCAAGGTCAAAGTCAAAGTCAAGGTCAAAGTCAAAGTCAAAGTCAAAGTCAAAGTCAAAGTCAAAGTCAAAGTCAAAGTCAAAGTCAAAGTCAAAGTCAAAGTCAAAGTCAAGGTCAAAGTCAAAGTCAAAGTCAAAGTCAAAGTCAAAGTCAAAGTCAAAGTCAAAGTCAAAGTCAAAGTCAAAGTCAAAGTCAAAGTCAAAGTCAAAGTCAAAGTCAAAGTCAAAGTCAAAGTCAAAGTCAAAGTCAAAGTCAAAGTCAAAGTCAAAGTCAAAGTCAAAGTAAAGGTCAAAGTCAAAGTCAAAGTCAAAGTCAAGGTCAAATTCAAGGTCAAAGTCAAAGTCAAAGTCAAAGTCAAAGTCAAAGTCAAAGTCAAAGTCAAAGTCAAAGTCAAAGTCAAAGTCAAAGTCAAAGTCAAAGTCAAAGTCAAAGTCAAAGTCAAAGTCAAAGTCAAAGTCAAAGTCAAAGTCATAGTAAAAGTAAAAGTAAAAGTAAAAGTCAAAGTCAAAGTCAAAGTCAAAGTCAAAGTAAAGGTCAAAGTCAAAGTCAAAGTCAAAGTCAAAGTCAAGGTCAAATTCAAGGTCAAAGTCAAAGTCAAAGTCAAAGTCAAAGTCAAAGTCAAAGTCAAAGTCAAAGTCAAAGTCAAAGTCAAAGTCAAAGTCAAAGTCAAAGTCAAAGTCAAAGTCAAAGTCAAAGTCAAAGTCAAAGTCAAAGTCAAAGTCAAAGTCAAAGTCAAAGTCAAAGTCAAAGTCAAGGTCAAAGTAAAAGTCAAAGTCAAAGGCAAATTCAAAGTCAAAGTCAAAGTCAAAGTCAAAGTCAAGGTCAAAGTCAAAGTCAAAGTCAAAGTCAAAGTCAAAGTCAAAGTCAAAGTCAAGGTCAAAGTCAAAGTCAAAGTCAAAGTCAAAGCCAAAGTCAAAGTCAAAGTCAAAGTCAAAGTCAAAGTCAAAGTCAAAGTCAAAGTCAAAGTCAAAGTCAAAGTCAAAGTCAAAGTCAAAGTCAAAGTCAAAGTCAAGGTCAAAGTCAAAGTCAAAGTCAAAGTCAAAGTCAAAGTCAAAGTCAAGGTCAAAGTCAAAGTCAAAGTCAAAGTCAAGGTCAAATTCAAGGTCAAAGTCAAAGTCAAAGTCAAAGTCAAAGTCAAAGTCAAAGTCAAAGTCAAAGTCAAAGTCAAAGTCAAAGTCAAAGTCAAAGTCAAGGTCAAAGTCAAAGTCAAAGTCAAAGTCAAAGTCAAAGTCAAGGTCAAAGTCAAAGTCAAAGTCAAAGTCAAAGTCAAAGTCAAAGTCAAAGTAAAGGTCAAAGTCAAAGTCAAAGTCAAAGTCAAGGTCAAATTCAAGGTCAAAGTCAAAGTCAAAGTCAAAGTCAAAGTCAAAGTCAAGGTCAAAGTCAAAGTCAAAGTCAAAGTCAAAGTCAAAGTCAAAGTAAAAGTCAAAGTCAAAGTCAAAGTCAAAGTCAAAGTCAAAGTCAAAGTCAAAGTCAAAGTCAAAGTCAAAGTCAAGGTCAAAGTCAAGGTCAAAGTCAAAGTCAAGGTCAAAGTCAAAGTCATAGTCAAAGTCAAAGTCAAAGTCAAAGTCAAAGTAAAAGTCAAAGTCAAAGTCATAGTAAAAGTAAAAGTAAAAGTAAAAGTCAAAGTCAAAGTCAAAGTCAAAGTCAAAGTAAAGGTCAAGGTCAAAGTCAAAGTCAAGGTCAAATTCAAAGTCAAAGTCAAAGTCAAAAGTCAAAGTAAAGGTCAAAGTCAAAGTCAAGGTCAAATTCAAGGTCAAAGTCAAAGTCAAAGTCAAAGTCAAAGTCAAAGTCAAAGTCAAGGTCAAAGTCAAAGTCAAAGTCAAAGTCAAAGTAAAAGTCAAAGTCAAAGTCAAAGTCAAAGTCAAAGTCAAAGTCAAAGTCAAAGTCAAAGTCAAAGTCAAAGTCAAAGTCAAAGTCAAGGTCAAAGTCAAGGTCAAAGTCAAAGTCAAAGTCAAAGTCAAAGTCAAAGTCATAGTAAAAGTAAAAGTAAAAGTAAAAGTAAAAGTAAAAGTAAAAGTCAAAGTCAAAGTCAAAGTCAAAGTCAAAGTCAAAGTCAAAGTAAAGGTCAAAGTCAAAGTCAAAGTCAAAGTCAAAGTCAAGGTCAAAGTCAAAGTCAAAGTCAAAGTCAAAGTAAAGGTCAAAGTCAAAGTCAAAGTCAAAGTCAAAGTCAAGGTCAAAGTCAAGGTCAAATTCAAAGTCAAAGTCAAAGTCAAAGTCAAAGTAAAGGTCAAAGCCAAAGTCAAAGTCAAGGTCAAATTCAAGGTCAAAGTCAAAGTCAAAGTCAAAGTCAAAGTCAAAGTCAAGGTCAAAGTCAAAGTCAAAGTCAAAGTCAAGGTCAAATTCAAGGTCAAAGTCAAAGTCAAAGTAAAAGTCAAAGTCAAGGTCAAAGTCAAAGTCAAAGTCAAAGTCAAAGTCAAAGTCAAAGTCAAAGTCAAAGTCAAAGTCAAAGTCAAAGTCAAAGTCAAAGTCAAAGTCAAAGTCAAAGTCAAAGTCAAAGTCATAGTAAAAGTCAAAGTCAAAGTCAAAGTCAAAGTCAAAGTCAAAGTCAAAGTCAAAGTAAAAGTCAAAGTCAAAGTCAAAGTCAAAGTCAAAGTCAAAGTCAACGTCAAAGTCAAAGTCAAAGTCAAAGTCAAAGTCAAAGTCAAAGTAAAGGTCAAAGTCAAAGTCAAAGTCAAGGTCAAAGTCAAAGTCAAAGTCAAAGTCAAAGTCAAAGTCAAAGTCAATGTCAAAGGCAAAGTCAAAGTCAAAGTCAAAGTCAAAGTCAAAGTCAAAGTCAAAGTCAAAGTCACAGTCAAAGTCAAAGTCAAAGTCAAAGTCAAGGTCAAAGTCAAGGTCAAAGTCAAAGTCAAAGTCAAAGTCAAAGTCAAAGTCAAAGTCAAAGTCAAAGTCAAGGTCAAAGTCAAAGTCAAAGTCAAAGTCAAAGTCAAAGTCAAGGTCAAATTCAAGGTCAAATTCAAGGTCAAAGTCAAAGTCAAAGTCAAAGTCAAAGTCAAAGTCAAAGTCAAAGTCAAAGTCAAAGTCAAAGTCAAAGTCAAAGTCAAAGTCAAAGTCAAAGTCAAAGTCAAAGTCAAAGTCAAAGTCAAAGTCAAAGTCAAGGTCAAAGTCAAAGTCAAAGTCAAAGTCAAAGTCAAAGTCAAAGTCAAGGTCAAAGTCAAAGTCAAAGTCAAAGTCAAGGTCAAATTCAAGGTCAAAGTCAAAGTCAAAGTCAAAGTCAAAGTCAAAGTCAAAGTCAAAGTCAAAGTCAAAGTCAAAGTCAAAGTCAAAGTCAAAGTCAAGGTCAAAGTCAAAGTCAAAGTCAAAGTCAAAGTCAAAGTCAAGGTCAAAGTCAAAGTCAAAGTCAAAGTCAAAGTCAAAGTCAAAGTCAAAGTAAAGGTCAAAGTCAAAGTCAAAGTCAAAGTCAAGGTCAAATTCAAGGTCAAAGTCAAAGTCAAAGTCAAAGTCAAAGTCAAAGTCAAGGTCAAAGTCAAAGTCAAAGTCAAAGTCAAAGTCAAAGTAAAAGTCAAAGTCAAAGTCAAAGTCAAAGTCAAAGTCAAAGTCAAAGTCAAAGTCAAAGTCAAAGTCAAAGTCAAAGTCAAGGTCAAAGTCAAGGTCAAAGTCAAAGTCAAGGTCAAAGTCAAAGTCATAGTCAAAGTCAAAGTCAAAGTCAAAGTCAAAGTAAAAGTCAAAGTCAAAGTCATAGTAAAAGTAAAAGTAAAAGTAAAAGTCAAAGTCAAAGTCAAAGTCAAAGTCAAAGTCAAAGTAAAGGTCAAGGTCAAAGTCAAAGTCAAGGTCAAATTCAAAGTCAAAGTCAAAGTCAAAAGTCAAAGTAAAGGTCAAAGTCAAAGTCAAGGTCAAATTCAAGGTCAAAGTCAAAGTCAAAGTCAAAGTCAAAGTCAAAGTCAAAGTCAAGGTCAAAGTCAAAGTCAAAGTCAAAGTCAAAGTAAAAGTCAAAGTCAAAGTCAAAGTCAAAGTCAAAGTCAAAGTCAAAGTCAAAGTCAAAGTCAAAGTCAAAGTCAAAGTCAAAGTCAAGGTCAAAGTCAAGGTCAAAGTCAAAGTCAAAGTCAAAGTCAAAGTCAAAGTCATAGTAAAAGTAAAAGTAAAAGTAAAAGTCAAAGTCAAAGTCAAAGTCAAAGTCAAAGTCAAAGTCAAAGTAAAGGTCAAAGTCAAAGTCAAAGTCAAAGTCAAAGTCAAGGTCAAAGTCAAAGTCAAAGTCAAAGTCAAAGTAAAGGTCAAAGTCAAAGTCAAAGTCAAAGTCAAAGTCAAGGTCAAAGTCAAGGTCAAATTCAAAGTCAAAGTCAAAGTCAAAGTCAAAGTAAAGGTCAAAGCCAAAGTCAAAGTCAAGGTCAAATTCAAGGTCAAAGTCAAAGTCAAAGTCAAAGTCAAAGTCAAAGTCAAGGTCAAAGTCAAAGTCAAAGTCAAAGTCAAGGTCAAATTCAAGGTCAAAGTCAAAGTCAAAGTAAAAGTCAAAGTCAAAGTCAAGGTCAAAGTCAAAGTCAAAGTCAAAGTCAAAGTCAAAGTCAAAGTCAAAGTCAAAGTCAAAGTCAAAGTCAAAGTCAAAGTCAAAGTCAAAGTCAAAGTCAAAGTCATAGTAAAAGTCAAAGTCAAAGTCAAAGTCAAAGTCAAAGTCAAAGTCAAAGTCAAAGTAAAAGTCAAAGTCAAAGTCAAAGTCAAAGTCAAAGTCAAAGTCAACGTCAAAGTCAAAGTCAAAGTCAAAGTCAAAGTCAAAGTCAAAGTCAAAGTAAAGGTCAAAGTCAAAGTCAAAGTCAAGGTCAAAGTCAAAGTCAAAGTCAAAGTCAAAGTCAAAGTCAAAGTCAATGTCAAAGGCAAAGTCAAAGTCAAAGTCAAAGTCAAAGTCAAAGTCAAAGTCAAAGTCAAAGTCACAGTCAAAGTCAAAGTCAAAGTCAAAGTCAAGGTCAAAGTCAAGGTCAAAGTCAAAGTCAAAGTCAAAGTCAAAGTCAAAGTCAAAGTCAAAGTCAAAGTCAAGGTCAAAGTCAAAGTCAAAGTCAAAGTCAAAGTCAAAGTCAAGGTCAAATTCAAGGTCAAATTCAAGGTCAAAGTCAAAGTCAAAGTCAAAGTCAAAGTCAAAGTCAAAGTCAAAGTCAAAGTCAAAGTCAAAGTCAAAGTCAAAGTCAAAGTCAAAGTCAAAGTCAAAGTCAAAGTCAAAGTCAAAGTCAAAGTCAAGGTCAAAGTCAAAGTCAAAGTCAAAGTCAAGGTCAAAGTCAAAGTCAAAGTCAAAGTCAAAGTCAAAGTCAAAGTCAAAGTCAAAGTCATAGTAAAAGTCAAAGTCAAAGTCAAAGTCAAAGTCAAAGTCAAAGTCAAAGTAAAAGTCAAAGTCAAAGTCAAAGTCAAAGTCAAAGTCAAAGTCAACGTCAAAGTCAAAGTCAAAGTCAAAGTCAAAGTCAAAGTCAAAGTCAAAGTAAAGGTCAAAGTCAAAGTCAAAGTCAAGGTCAAAGTCAAAGTCAAAGTCAAAGTCAAAGTCAAAGTCAAGGTCAAAGTCAAAGTCAAAGTCAAAGTCAAAGTCAAAGTCGAAGTCGAAGTCAATGTCAAAGTCAAAGTCAAAGTCAAAGTCAAAGTCAAAGTCACAGTCAAAGTCAAAGTCAAAGTCAAAGTCAAGGTCAAAGTCAAGGTCAAAGTCAAAGTCAAAGTCAAAGTCAAAGTCAAAGTCAAAGTCAAAGTAAAGGTCAAAGTCAAAGTCAAAGTCAAAGTCAAAGTCAAAGTAAAGGTCAAAGTCAAAGTCAAAGTCAAAGTCAAAGTCAAGGTCAAAGTCAAAGTCAAAGTCAAAGTCAAAGTAAAGGTCAAAGTCAAAGTCAAAGTCAAAGTCAAAGTCAAGGTCAAAGTCAAGGTCAAATTCAAAGTCAAAGTCAAAGTCAAAGTCAAAGTAAAGGTCAAAGCCAAAGTCAAAGTCAAGGTCAAATTCAAGGTCAAAGTCAAAGTCAAAGTCAAAGTCAAAGTCAAAGTCAAGGTCAAAGTCAAAGTCAAAGTCAAAGTCAAAGTCAAGGTCAAATTCAAGGTCAAAGTCAAAGTCAAAGTCAAAGTCAAAGTCAAAGTCAAAGTCAAAGTCAAGGTCAAAGTCAAAGTCAAAGTCAAAGTCAAAGTCAAAGTCAAAGTCAAAGTCAAAGTCAAAGTCAAAGTCAAAGTCAAAGTCAAAGTCAAAGTCATAGTAATAGTAAAAGTCAAAGTCAAAGTCAAAGTCAAAGTCAAAGTCAAAGTCAAAGTCAAAGTCAAAGTCAAAGTCAACGTCAAAGTCAAAGTCAAAGTCAAAGTCAAAGTCAAAGTCAAAGTCAAAGTCAAAGTCAAAGTCAAAGTCAAAGTAAAGGTCAAAGCCAAAGTCAAAGTCAAGGTCAAATTCAAGGTCAAAGTCAAAGTCAAACTCAAAGTCAAAGTCAAAGTCAAAGTCAAAGTCAAAGTCAAAGTCAAGGTCAAAGTCAAAGTCAAAGTCAAAGTCAAGGTCAAAGTCAAAGTCAAAGTCAAAGTCAAAGTCAAAGTCAAAGTCAAAGTCAAGGTCAAAGTCAAAGTCAAAGTCAAAGTGAAAGCCAAAGTCAAAGTCAAAGTCAAAGTCAAAGTCAAAGTCAAAGTCAAAGTCAAAGTCAAAGTCAAAGTCAAAGTCAAAGTCAAAGTCAAAGTCAAAGTCAAAGTCAAAGTCAAAGTCAAAGTCAAGGTCAAAGTCAAAGTCAAAGTCAAAGTCAAAGTCAAAGTCAAAGTCAAGGTCAAATTCAAGGTCAAAGTCAAAGTCAAAGTAAAAGTCAAAGTCAAAGTCAAGGTCAAAGTCAAAGTCAAAGTCAAAGTCAAAGTCAAAGTCAAAGTCAAAGTCAAAGTCAAAGTCAAAGTCAAAGTCAAAGTCAAAGTCAAAGTCAAAGTCAAAGTCAAAGTCATAGTAAAAGTCAAAGTCAAAGTCAAAGTCAAAGTCAAAGTCAAAGTCAAAGTCAAAGTAAAAGTCAAAGTCAAAGTCAAAGTCAAAGTCAAAGTCAAAGTCAACGTCAAAGTCAAAGTCAAAGTCAAAGTCAAAGTCAAAGTCAAAGTCAAAGTAAAGGTCAAAGTCAAAGTCAAAGTCAAGGTCAAAGTCAAAGTCAAAGTCAAAGTCAAAGTCAAAGTCAAAGTCAATGTCAAAGGCAAAGTCAAAGTCAAAGTCAAAGTCAAAGTCAAAGTCAAAGTCAAAGTCAAAGTCACAGTCAAAGTCAAAGTCAAAGTCAAAGTCAAGGTCAAAGTCAAGGTCAAAGTCAAAGTCAAAGTCAAAGTCAAAGTCAAAGTCAAAGTCAAAGTCAAAGTCAAGGTCAAAGTCAAATTCAAAGTCAAAGTCAAAGTCAAAGTCAAGGTCAAATTCAAGGTCAAATTCAAGGTCAAAGTCAAAGTCAAAGTCAAAGTCAAAGTCAAAGTCAAAGTCAAAGTCAAAGTCAAAGTCAAAGTCAAAGTCAAAGTCAAAGTCAAAGTCAAAGTCAAAGTCAAAGTCAAAGTCAAAGTCAAAGTCAAGGTCAAAGTCAAAGTCAAAGTCAAAGTCAAGGTCAAAGTCAAAGTCAAAGTCAAAGTCAAAGTCAAAGTCAAAGTCAAAGTCAAAGTCAAAGTCAAAGTCAAGGTCAAAGTCAAAGTCAAAGTCAAAGTCAAAGTCAAAGTCGAAGTCAATGTCAAAGTCAAAGTCAAAGTCAAAGTCAAAGTCAAAGTCACAGTCAAAGTCAAAGTCAAAGTCAAAGTCAAGGTCAAAGTCAAGGTCAAAGTCAAAGTCAAAGTCAAAGTCAAAGTCAAAGTCAAAGTCAAAGTAAAGGTCAAAGTCAAAGTCAAAGTCAAAGTCAAAGTCAAAGTAAAGGTCAAAGTCAAAGTCAAAGTCAAAGTCAAAGTCAAGGTCAAAGTCAAAGTCAAAGTCAAAGTAAAGGTCAAAGTCAAAGTCAAAGTCAAAGTCAAAGTCAAGGTCAAAGTCAAGGTCAAATTCAAAGTCAAAGTCAAAGTCAAAGTCAAAGTAAAGGTCAAAGCCAAAGTCAAAGTCAAGGTCAAATTCAAGGTCAAAGTCAAAGTCAAAGTCAAAGTCAAAGTCAAAGTCAAGGTCAAAGTCAAAGTCAAAGTCAAAGTCAAAGTCAAGGTCAAATTCAAGGTCAAAGTCAAAGTCAAAGTCAAAGTCAAAGTCAAAGTCAAAGTCAAGGTCAAAGTCAAAGTCAAAGTCAAAGTCAAAGTCAAAGTCAAAGTCAAAGTCAAAGTCAAAGTCAAAGTCAAAGTCAAAGTCAAAGTCAAAGTCAAAGTCATAGTAAAAGTCAAAGTCAAAGTCAAAGTCAAAGTCAAAGTCAAAGTCAAAGTCAAAGTCAAAGTCAAAGTCAACGTCAAAGTCAAAGTCAAAGTCAAAGTCAAAGTCAAAGTCAAAGTCAAAGTCAAAGTCAAAGTCAAAGTCAAAGTAAAGGTCAAAGCCAAAGTCAAAGTCAAGGTCAAATTCAAGGTCAAAGTCAAAGTCAAAGTCAAAGTCAAAGTCAAAGTCAAAGTCAAAGTCAAAGTCAAAGTCAAGGTCAAAGTCAAAGTCAAAGTCAAAGTCAAAGTCAAAGTCAAAGTCAAAGTCAAAGTCAAAGTCAAAGTCAAAGTCAAAGTCAAAGTCAAAGTCAAAGTCATAGTAAAAGTCAAAGTCAAAGTCAAAGTCAAAGTCGAAGTCAAAGTCAAAGTCAAGGTCAAAGTAAAAGTCAAAGTCAAAGTCAAATTCAAAGTCAAAGTCAAAGTCAAAGTCAAAGTCAAGGTCAAAGTCAAAGTCAAAGTCAAAGTCAAAGTCAAAGTCAAAGTCAAAGTCAAAGTCAAAGTCAAAGTCAAAGTCAAGGTCAAAGTCAAAGTCAAAGTCAAAGTCAAAGTCAAAGTCAAAGTCAAAGTCAAAGTCAAAGTCAAAGTCAAAGTCAAAGTCAAAGTCAAAGTCAAAGTCAAAGTCAAAGTCAAGGTCAAAGTCAAAGTCAAAGTCAAAGTCAAAGTCAAAGTCAAGGTCAAAGTCAAAGTCAAAGTCAAAGTCAAAGTCAAAGTCAAAGTAAAGGTCAAAGTCAAAGTCAAAGTCAAAGTCAAGGTCAAATTCAAGGTCAAAGTCAAAGTCAAAGTCAAAGTCAAAGTCAAAGTCAAAGTCAAGGTCAAAGTCAAAGTCAAAGTCAAAGTCAAAGTCAAAGTCAAAGTAAAAGTCAAAGTCAAAGTCAAAGTCAAAGTCAAAGTCAAAGTCAAAGTCAAAGTCAAAGTCAAAGTCAAAGTCAAAGTCAAGGTCAAAGTCAAGGTCAAAGTCAAAGTCAAAGTCAAAGTCAAAGTCAAAGTCAAAGTCAAAGTCAAAGTCAAAGTCAAAGTCAAAGTCAAAGTCATAGTAAAAGTAAAAGTAAAAGTAAAAGTAAAAGTAAAAGTCAAAGTCAAAGTCAAAGTCAAAGTCAAAGTAAAGGTCAAGGTCAAAGTCAAAGTCAAGGTCAAATTCAAAGTCAAAGTCAAAGTCAAAGTCAAAGTAAAGGTCAAAGTCAAAGTCAAAGTCAAGGTCAAATTCAAGGTCAAAGTCAAAGTCAAAGTCAAAGTCAAAGTCAAAGTCAAGGTCAAAGTCAAAGTCAAAGTCAAAGTCAAAGTCAAAGTCAAAGTCAAAGTCAAAGTAAAAGTCAAAGTCAAAGTCAAAGTCAAAGTCAAAGTCAAAGTCAAAGTCAAAGTCAAAGTCAAAGTCAAAGTCAAAGTCAAAGTCAAAGTCAAGGTCAAAGTCAAGGTCAAAGTCAAAGTCAAAGTCAAAGTCAAAGTCAAAGTCATAGTAAAAGTAAAAGTAAAAGTAAAAGTAAAAGTAAAAGTCAAAGTCAAAGTCAAAGTCAAAGTAAAGGTCAAAGTCAAAGTCAAAGTCAAAGTCAAAGTCAAGGTCAAAGTCAAAGTCAAAGTCAAAGTCAAAGTAAAGGTCAAAGTCAAAGTCAAAGTCAAAGTCAAAGTCAAGGTCAAAGTCAAGGTCAAATTCAAAGTCAAAGTCAAAGTCAAAGTCAAAGTAAAGGTCAAAGTCAAAGTCAAAGTCAAAGTCAAGGTCAAACTCAAGGTCAAAGTCAAAGTCAAAGTCAAAGTCAAAGTCAAAGTCAAGGTCAAAGTCAAAGTCAAAGTCAAAGTCAAGGTCAAATTCAAGGTCAAAGTCAAAGTCAAAGTCAAAGTCAAAGTCAAAGTCAAGGTCAAAGTCAAAGTCAAAGTCATAGTAAAAGTAAAAGTAAAAGTAAAAGTAAAAGTAAAAGTCAAAGTCAAAGTCAAAGTCAAAGTAAAGGTCAAGGTCAAAGTCAAAGTCAAGGTCAAATTCAAAGTCAAAGTCAAAGTCAAAGTCAAAGTCAAAGTCAAAGTCAAGGTCAAAGTCAAGGTCAAAGTCAAAGTCAAAGTCAAAGTCAAAGTCAAAGTCAAAGTCAAAGTCAAAGTCAAAGTCAAAGTCAAAGTCAAAGTCAAAGTCAAAGTCAAAGTCAAAGTCATAGTAAAAGTAAAAGTAAAAGTAAAAGTAAAAGTCAAAGTCAAAGTCAAAGTCAAAGTCAAAGTAAAGGTCAAGGTCAAAGTCAAAGTCAAGGTCAAATTCAAAGTCAAAGTCAAAGTCAAAGTCAAAGTAAAGGTCAAAGTCAAAGTCAAAGTCAAGGTCAAATTCAAGGTCAAAGTCAAAGTCAAAGTCAAAGTCAAAGTCAAAGTCAAGGTCAAAGTCAAAGTCAAAGTCAAAGTCAAAGTCAAAGTCAAAGTCAAAGTCAAAGTAAAAGTCAAAGTCAAAGTCAAAGTCAAAGTCAAAGTCAAAGTCAAAGTCAAAGTCAAAGTCAAAGTCAAAGTCAAAGTCAAGGTCAAAGTCAAGGTCAAAGTCAAAGTCAAAGTCAAAGTCAAAGTCAAAGTCAAAGTCATAGTAAAAGTAAAAGTAAAAGTAAAAGTAAAAGTCAAAGTCAAAGTCAAAGTCAAAGTAAAGGTCAAAGTCAAAGTCAAAGTCAAAGTCAAAGTCAAGGTCAAAGTCAAAGTCAAAGTCAAAGTCAAAGTAAAGGTCAAAGTCAAAGTCAAAGTCAAAGTCAAAGTCAAGGTCAAAGTCAAGGTCAAATTCAAAGTCAAAGTCAAAGTCAAAGTCAAAGTAAAGGTCAAAGTCAAAGTCAAAGTCAAAGTCAAGGTCAAACTCAAGGTCAAAGTCAAAGTCAAAGTCAAAGTCAAAGTCAAAGTCAAGGTCAAAGTCAAAGTCAAAGTCAAAGTCAAGGTCAAATTCAAGGTCAAAGTCAAAGTCAAAGTCAAAGTCAAAGTCAAAGTCAAGGTCAAAGTCAAAGTCAAAGTCAAAGTCAAAGTCAAAGTCAAAGTCAAAGTCAAAGTCAAAGTCAAAGTCAAAGTCAAAGTCAAAGTCAAAGTCAAAGTCAAAGTCAAAGTCAAAGTCAAAGTCAAAGTCAAGGTCAAAGTCAAAGTCAAAGTCAAAGTCAAAGTAATGGTCAAAGTCAAAGCCAAAGTCAAAGTCAAAGTCAAAGTCAAAGTCAAAGTCAAAGTCAAAGTCAAAGTCAAAGTCAAAGTCAAAGTCAAAGTCAAAGTCAATGTCAAAGTCAAAGTCAAAGTCAAAGTCAAAGTCAAAGTCATAGTCAAAGTCACAGTCAAAGTCAAAGTCAAAGTCAAAGTCAAAGTCAAGGTCAAAGTCAAGGTCAAAGTCAAAGTCAAAGTCAAAGTCAAAGTCAAAGTCAAAGTCAAAGTCAAAGTCAAAGTCAAAGTCAAAGTCAAAGTCAAAGTCAAAGTCAAAGTCAAAGTCAAAGTCAAAGTCAAAGTCAAAGTCAAAGTCAAAGTCAAGGTCAAAGTCAAAGTCAAAGTCAAAGTCAAAGTCAAAGTCAAAGTCAAAGTCAAAGTAAAAGTCAAAGTCAAAGTCAAAGTCAAAGTCAAAGTCAAAGTCAAAGTCAAAGTCAAAGTCAAAGTCAAAGTCAAAGTCAAGGTCAAAGTCAAGGTCAAAGTCAAAGTCAAAGTCAAAGTCAAAGTCAAAGTCAAAGTCAAAGTCAAAGTCAAAGTCAAAGTCAAAGTCAAAGTCAAAGTCAAAGTCAAAGTCAAAGTCAAAGTCAAAGTCAAAGTCAAAGTCAAAGTCAAAGTAAAGGTCAAAGTCAAAGTCAAGGTCAAAGTAAAGGTCAAGGTCAAAGTCAAAGTCAAAGTCAAAGTCAAAGTCAAAGTCACAGTCAAAGTCAAAGTCAAAGACAAAGTCAAAGACAAAGTCAAAGTCAAAGTCAAAGTCAAAGCCAAAGTCAAAGTCAAAGTCAAAGTCAAAGTCAAAGTCAAGGTCAAAGTCAAAGTCAAAGTCAAAGTCAAAGTCAAAGTCAAAGTCAAAGTCAAAGTCAAAGTCAAAGTCAAAGTCAAAGTCAAAGTCAAAGTCAAAGTCAAAGTCAAGGTCAAAGTCAAGGTCAAAGTCAAAGTCAAAGTCAAAGTCAAAGTCAAAGTCAAAGTCAAAGTCAAAGTCAAAGTCAAAGTCAAAGTCAAAGTCAAAGTCAAAGTCAAAGTCAAAGTCAAAGTCAAAGTCAAAGTCAAAGTCATAGTAAAAGTAAAAGTAAAAGTAAAGGTCAAGGTCAAAGTCAAAGTCAAAGTCAAAGTAAAGGTCAAGGTCAAAGTCAAAGTCAAGGTCAAATTCAAGGTCAAAGTCAAAGTCGAAGTCAAAGTCAAAGTCACAGTCAAAGTCAAAGTCAAAGACAAAGTCAAAGTCAAAGTCAAAGTCAAAGTCAAAGCCAAAGTCAAAGTCAAAGTAAAAGCCAAAGTCAAAGTCAAAGTCAAAGTCAAAGTCATAGTCAAAGTCAAAGTCAAAGTCGAAGTCAAATTCAAAGTCAAAGTCAAAGTCAAAGTCAAAGTCAAAGTCAAAGTCAAAGTCAAAGTCAAAGTCAAAGTCAAAGTCAAAGTCAAAGTCAAAGTCAAAGTCAAAGTCAAAGTCAAAGTCAAAGTCAAAGTCAAAGTCAAAGTCAAAGTCAAAGTCAAGGTCAAAGTCAAAGTCAAAGTCAAAGTCAAAGTCAAAGTCAAAGTCAAAGTCAAAGTCAAAGTCAAAGTCAAAGTCAAAGTCAAGGTCAAAGTCAAAGTCAAAGTCAAAGTCAAAGTCAAAGTCAAAGTCAAAGTAAAAGTCAAAGTCAAAGTCAAAGCCAAAGTCAAAGTCAAAGTCAAAGTCAAAGTCAAAGTCAAAGTCAAAGTCAAAGTCAAAGTCAAAGTCAAAGTCAAAGTCAAGGTCAAAGTCAAAGTCAAAGCCAAAGTCAAAGTCAAAGTCAAAGTCAAAGTCAAAGTCAAAGTCAAAGTCAAAGTCAAAGTCAAGGTCAAAGTCAAAGTCAAAGTCAAAGTCAAAGTCAAAGTCAAAGTCAAAGTCAAGGTCAAATTCAAGGTCAAATTCAAGGTCAAAGTCAAAGTCAAGGTCAAAGTGAAAGTCAAAGTCAAAGTCAAAGTCAAAGTCAAAGTCAAAGTCAAAGTCAAAGTCAAAGTCAAAGTCAAAGTCAAAGTCAAAGCCAAAGTCAAAGTCAAAGTCAAAGTCAAAGTCAAAGTCAAAGTCAAAGTCAAAGTCAAAGTCAAAGTCAAAGTCAAAGTCAAAGTCAAAGTCAAAGTCAAGGTCAAAGTCAAAGTCAAAGTCAAGGTCAAATTCAAGGTCAAAGTCAAAGTCAAAGTCAAAGTCAAAGTCAAAGTCAAAGTCAAAGTCAAAGTCAAAGTCAAAGTCAAAGTCAAAGTCAAAGTCAAAGTCAAAGTCAAGGTCAAAGTCAAAGTCAAAGTCAAAGTCAAAGTCAAAGTCAAAGCCAAAGTCAAAGTCAAAGTCAAAGTCAAAGTCAAAGTCAAAGTCAAGGTCAAAGTCAAAGTCAAAGTCAAAGTCAAAGTCAAAGTCAAAGTCAAAGTCAAAGTCAAAGTCAAAGTCAAAGTCAAAGTCAAAGTCAAAGTCAAAGTCAAAGTCAAAGTCAAAGTCAAAGTCAAAGTCAAAGTCAAAGTCAAAGTCAAAGTCAAAGTCAAAGTCAAAGTCAAAGTCAAAGTCAAAGTCAAAGTCAAGGTCAAAGTCAAAGTCAAAGTCAAAGTCAAAGTCAAAGTCAAAGTCAAAGTCAAAGTCAAAGTCAAAGTCAAAGTCAAAGTCAAAGTCAAAGTCAAAGTCAAAGTCAAAGTCAAAGTCAAAGTCAAAGTCAAAGTCAAAGTCAAAGTCAAAGTCAAAGTCAAAGTCAAAGTCAAAGTCAAAGTCAAAGTCAAAGTCAAAGTCAAAGTCAAAGTCAAGGTCAAAGTCAAAGTCAAAGTCAAAGTCAAAGTCAAAGTCAAAGTCAAAGTCAAAGTCAAAGTCAAAGTCAAGGTCAAAGTCAAGGTCAAAGTCAAGGTCAAAGTCAAAGTCAAAGTCAAAGTCAAAGTCAAAGTCAAAGTCAAAGTCAAAGTCAAAGTCAAAGTCAAAGTCAAAGTCAAAGTCAAAGTCAAAGTCAAAGTCAAAGTCAAAGTCAAAGTCAAAGTCATAGTAAAAGTAAAAGTAAAAGTAAAGGTCAAGGTCAAAGTCAAAGTCAAAGTCAAAGTAAAGGTCAAGGTCAAAGTCAAAGTCAAAGTCAAAGTAAAGGTCAAGGTCAAAGTCAAAGTCAAGGTCAAATTCAAGGTCAAAGTCAAAGTCGAAGTCAAAGTCAAAGTCACAGTCAAAGTCAAAGTCAAAGACAAAGTCAAAGTCAAAGTCAAAGTCAAAGTCAAAGCCAAAGTCAAAGTCAAAGTAAAAGCCAAAGTCAAAGTCAAAGTCAAAGTCAAAGTCATAGTCAAAGTCAAAGTCAAAGTCGAAGTCAAATTCAAAGTCAAAGTCAAAGTCAAAGTCAAAGTCAAAGTCAAAGTCAAAGTCAAAGTCAAAGTCAAAGTCAAAGTCAAAGTCAAAGTCAAAGTCAAAGTCAAAGTCAAAGTCAAAGTCAAAGTCAAAGTCAAAGTCAAAGTCAAAGTCAAAGTCAAAGTCAAAGTCAAAGTCAAGGTCAAAGTCAAAGTCAAAGTCAAAGTCAAAGTCAAAGTCAAAGTCAAAGTCAAAGTCAAAGTCAAAGTCAAAGTCAAAGTCAAAGTCAAAGTCAAGGTCAAAGTCAAAGTCAAAGTCAAAGTCAAAGTCAAAGTCAAAGTCAAAGTAAAAGTCAAAGTCAAAGTCAAAGCCAAAGTCAAAGTCAAAGTCAAAGTCAAAGTCAAAGTCAAAGTCAAAGTCAAAGTCAAAGTCAAAGTCAAAGTCAAGGTCAAAGTCAAAGTCAAAGCCAAAGTCAAAGTCAAAGTCAAAGTCAAAGTCAAAGTCAAAGTCAAAGTCAAAGTCAAAGTGAAAGTCAAAGTCAAAGTCAAAGTCAAAGTCAACGTCAAAGTCAAAGTCAAAGTCAAAGTCAAAGTCACAGTCAAAGTCAAAGTCAAGGTCAAAGTCAAGGTCAAAGTCAAAGTCAAAGTCAAAGTCAAAGTCATAGTAAAAGTAAAGGTCAAAGTCAAAGTCAAAGTCAAAGTCAAAGTCAAAGTCAAAGTCAAAGTCAAAGTCAAGGTCAAAGTCAAAGTCAAAGTCAAAGTCAAAGTCATAGTCAAAGTCACAGTCAAAGTCAAAGTCAAGGTCAAAGTCAAAGTCAAAGTCAAAGTCAAGGTCAAAGTCAAAGTCAAAGTCAAAGTCAAAGTCAAAGTCAAAGTCAAAGTCAAAGTCAAAGTCAAAGTCAAAGTCAAAGTAAAGGTCAAAGTCAAAGTCAAAGTCAAGGTCAAATTCAAGGTCAAAGTCAAAGTCAAAGTCAAAGTCAAAGTCAAAGTCAAAGTCAAAGTCAAAGTCAAAGTCAAAGTCAAAGTCAAAGTCAAAGTCAAAGTCAAAGTCAAAGTCAAAGTCACAGTCAAAGTCAAAGTCAAGGTCAAAGTCAAGGTCAAAGCCAAAGTCAAAGTCAAAGTCAAAGTCAAAGTCAAAGTCAAAGTCAAAGTCAAAGGCAAAGTCAAAGTCAAAGTCAAAGTCATAGTAAAAGTAAAAGTAAAAGTCAAAGCCAAAGTCAAAGTCAAAGTCAAAGTCAAAGTCAAAGTCAAAGTCAAATTCAAAGTCAAAGTCAAAGTCAAAGTCAAAGTCAAAGTCAAAGTCAAAGTCAAAGTCAAAGTCAAAGTCAAAGTCAAAGTCAAAGTCAAAGTCAAAGTCAAAGTCACAGTCAAAGTCAAAGTCAAGGTCAAAGTCAAAGTCAAAGTCAAAGTCAAGGTCAAAGTCAAAGTCAAAGTCAAAGTCAAAGTCAAAGTCAAAGTCAAAGTCAATGTCAAAGTCAAAGTCAAAGTCAAAGTCAAAGTCAAAGTCAAAGTCAAAGTCAAAGTCAAAGTCAAGGTCAAAGTCAAGGTCAAAGTCAAAGTCAAAGTCAAAGTCAAAGTCAAAGTCAAAGTCAAAGTCAAAGTCAAAGTCAAAGTCAAAGTCAAAGTCACAGTCAAAGTCAAAGTCAAGGTCAAAGTCAAAGTCAAAGTCAAAGTCAAGGTCAAAGTCAAAGTCAAAGTCAAAGTCAAAGTCAAAGTCAAAGTCAAAGTCAAAGTCAAAGTCAAAGTAAAGGTCAAAGTCAAAGTCAAAGTCAAAGTCAAAGTCAAAGTCAAAGTCAAAGTCAAAGTCAAATTCAAAGTCAAAGTCAAAGTCAAAGTAAAGGTCAAGGTCAAAGTCAAAGTCAAGGTCAAATTCAAGGTCAAAGTCAAAGTCGAAGTCAAAGTCAAAGTCACAGTCAAAGTCAAAGTCAAAGTCAAAGTCAAAGTCAAAGTCAAAGTCAAAGTCAAAGTAAAGGTCAAAGTCAAAGTAAAAGTCAAAGTCAAGGTCAAATTCAAGGTCAAAGTCAAAGTCAAAGTCAAAGTCAAAGTCAAGGTCAAAGTCAAAGTGAAAGTCAAAGTCAAAGTCAAAGTCAAAGTCAAAGTCAAAGTAAAAGTCAAAGTCAAAGTCAAAGTCAAAGCCAAAGTCAAAGTCAAAGTCAAAGTCAAAGTCAAAGTCAAAGTCAAGGTCAAAGTCAAAGTCAAAGTCAAAGCCAAAGTCAAAGTCAAAGTCAAAGTCAAAGTCAAAGTCAAAGTCAAAGTCAAAGTCAAGGTCAAAGTCAAAGTCAAAGTCAAAGTCAAAGTCAAGGTCAAAGTCAAAGTCAAAGTCAAAGTCAAAGTCAAAGTCAAGGTCAAAGTCAAAGTCAAAGTCAAAGTCAAAGTCAAAGTCAAAGTCAAAGTCAAAGTAAAAGTCAAAGTCAAAGTCAAAGTCAAAGTCAAAGTCAAAGTCAAAGTCAAAGTCAAAGTCAAAGTCAAAGTCAAAGTCAAAGTCAAAGTCAAGGTCAAAGTCAAGGTCAAAGTCAAAGTCAAAGTCAAAGTCAAAGTCAAAGTCAAAGTCAAAGTCAAAGTAAAAGTCAAAGTCAAAGTCAAAGTCAAAGCCAAAGTCAAAGTCAAAGTCAAAGTCAAAGTCAAAGTCAAAGTCAAGGTCAAAGTCAAAGTCAAAGCCAAAGTCAAAGTCAAAGTCAAAGTCAAAGTCAAAGTCAAAGTCAAAGTCAAAGTCAAAGTCAAAGTCAAGGTCAAAGTCAAAGTCAAAGTCAAAGTCAAAGTCAAAGTCAAGGTCAAATTCAAGGTCAAATTCAAGGTCAAAGTCAAAGTCAAAGTCAAAGTCAAAGTCAAAGTCAAAGTCAAAGTCAAAGTCAAAGTCAAAGTCAAAGTCAAAGTCAAAGTCAAGGTCAAAGTAAAAGTCAAAGTCAAAGTCAAAGTCAAAGCCAAAGTCAAAGTCAAAGTCAAAGTCAAAGTCAAGGTCAAATTCAAGGTCAAAGTCAAAGTCAAAGTCAAAGTCACAGTCACAGTCAAAGTCAAAGTCAAAAACAAAGTCAAAGTCAAAGCCAAAGTCAAAGTCAAAGTCAAAGTCAAAGTCAAAGTCAAAGTCAAGGTCAAAGTCAAAGTCAAAGTCAAAGTCAAAGTCAAAGTCAAAGTCAAAGTCAAAGTCAAAGTCAAAGTCAAAGTCAAAGTCAACGTCAAAGTCAAAGTCAAAGTCAAGGTCAAAGTCAAAGTCAAAGTCAAAGTCAAAGTCAAAGTCAAAGTCAAAGTCAAAGTCAAAGTCAAAGTCAAAGTCAAAGTCAAAGTCAAAGTCAAAGTCAAAGTCAAAGTCAAAGTCAAAGTCAAAGTCAAAGTCAAAGTCAAAGTCAAAGTCAAAGTCAAAGTCAAAGTCAAAGTCAAAGTCAAAGTCAAAGTCAATGTCAAAGTCAAAGTCAAAGTCAAAGTCAAAGTCAAAGTCAAAGTCAAAGTCACAGTCAAAGTCAAAGTCAAAGTCAAGGTCAAAGTCAAGGTCAAAGTCAAAGTCAAAGTCAAAGTCAAAGTCAAAGTCAAAGTCAAAGTAAAGGTCAAAGTCAAAGTCAAAGTCAAAGTCAAAGTCAAGGTCAAATTCAAGGTCAAAGTCAAAGTCAAAGTCAAAGTCAAAGTCAAAGTCAAAGTCAAAGTCAAAGTCAAAGTCAAAGTCAAAGTCAAAGTCAAAGTCAAAGTCAAAGTCAAAGTCAAAGTCAAAGTCAAAGTCAAAGTCAAAGTCAAAGTCAAGGTCAAAGTAAAAGTCAAAGTCAAAGTCAAATTCAAAGTCAAAGTCAAAGTCAAAGTCAAAGTCAAGGTCAAAGTCAAAGTCAAAGTCAAAGTCAAAGTCAAAGTCAAAGTCAAAGTCAAAGTCAAAGTCAAGGTCAAAGTCAAAGTCAAAGTCAAAGTCAAAGTCAAAGTCAAAGTCAAAGTCAAAGTCAAAGTCAAAGTCAAAGTCAAAGTCAAAGTCAAAGTCAAAGTCAAAGTCAAAGTCAAAGTCAAAGTCAAGGTCAAAGTCAAAGTCAAAGTCAAAGTCAAAGTCAAAGTCAAAGTCAAAGTCAAAGTCAAGGTCAAAGTCAAAGTCAAAGTCAAAGTCAAATTCAAGGTC
This sequence comes from Anastrepha obliqua, assembly GCF_027943255.1. Taxonomy (NCBI): domain Eukaryota; kingdom Metazoa; phylum Arthropoda; class Insecta; order Diptera; family Tephritidae; genus Anastrepha; species Anastrepha obliqua. The sequence goes on from NW_026562190.1 coordinate 793,711, forward strand.
AAAGTCAAAGTCAAAGTCAAAGTCAAAGTCAAAGTCAAAGTCAAAGTCAAAGTCAAAGTCAAAGTCAAAGTCAAAGTCAAAGTCAAAGTCAAAGTCAAAGTCAAAGTCAAAGTCAAGGTCAAAGTCAAAGTCAAAGTCAAAGTCAAAGTCAAAGTCAAGGTCAAGGTCAAAGTCAAGGTCAAAGTCAAAGTCAAAGTCAAAGTCAAAGTCAAAGTCAAAGTCAAAGTCAAAGTAAAGGTCAAAGTCAAAGTCAAAGTCAAAGTCAAAGTCAAGGTCAAATTCAAGGTCAAAGTCAAAGTCAAAGTCAAAGTCAAAGTCAAAGTCAAAGTCAAAGTCAAAGTCAAAGTCAAAGTCAAAGTCAAAGTCAAAGTCAAAGTCAAAGTCAAAGTCAAAGTCAAAGTCAAAGTCAAAGTCAAAGTCAAAGTCAAAGTCAAGGTCAAAGTCAAGGTCAAAGTCAAAGTCAAAGTCAAAGTCAAAGTCAAAGTCAAAGTCAAGGTCAAAGTCAAAGTCAAGGTCAAAGTCAAAGTCAAAGTCAAAGTCAAAGTCAAAGTCAAAGTCAAAGTCAAAGTCAAAGTCAAAGTCAAAGTCAAAGTCAAAGTCAAGGTCAAAGTCAAAGTCAAAGTCAAAGTCAAAGTCAAAGTCAAAGTCAAAGTCAAAGTCAAAGTCAAAGTCAAAGTCAAAGTCAAAGTCAAAGTCAAAGTCAAAGTCAAAGTCAAAGTCAAAGTCAAAGTCAAAGTCAAAGTCAAAGTCAAAGTCAAAGTCAAAGTCAAAGTCAAAGTAAAGGTCAAAGTCAAAGTCAAAGTCAAAGTCAAGGTCAAATTCAAGGTCAAAGTCAAAGTCAAAGTCAAAGTCAAAGTCAAAGTCAAAGTCAAAGTCAAAGTCAAAGTCAAAGTCAAAGTCAAAGTCAAAGTCATAGTAAAAGTAAAAGTAAAAGTAAAAGTCAAAGTCAAAGTCAAAGTCAAAGTCAAAGTAAAGGTCAAAGTCAAAGTCAAAGTCAAAGTCAAAGTCAAGGTCAAATTCAAGGTCAAAGTCAAAGTCAAAGTCAAAGTCAAAGTCAAAGTCAAAGTCAAAGTCAAAGTCAAAGTCAAAGTCAAAGTCAAAGTCAAAGTCAAAGTCAAAGTCAAAGTCAAAGTCAAAGTCAAGGTCAAAGTAAAAGTCAAAGTCAAAGGCAAATTCAAAGTCAAAGTCAAAGTCAAAGTCAAAGTCAAGGTCAAAGTCAAAGTCAAAGTCAAAGTCAAAGTCAAAGTCAAAGTCAAAGTCAAAGTCAAGGTCAAAGTCAAAGTCAAAGTCAAAGTCAAAGCCAAAGTCAAAGTCAAAGTCAAAGTCAAAGTCAAAGTCAAAGTCAAAGTCAAAGTCAAAGTCAAAGTCAAAGTCAAAGTCAAAGTCAAAGTCAAAGTCAAAGTCAAAGTCAAAGTCAAAGTCAAAGTCAAAGTCAAAGTCAAGGTCAAAGTCAAAGTCAAAGTCAAAGTCAAAGTCAAAGTCAAAGTCAAAGTCAAGGTCAAAGTCAAAGTCAAAGTCAAAGTCAAGGTCAAATTCAAGGTCAAAGTCAAAGTCAAAGTCAAAGTCAAAGTCAAAGTCAAAGTCAAAGTCAAAGTCAAAGTCAAAGTCAAAGTCAAAGTCAAAGTCAAAGTCAAGGTCAAAGTCAAAGTCAAAGTCAAAGTCAAAGTCAAAGTCAAGGTCAAAGTCAAAGTCAAAGTCAAAGTCAAAGTCAAAGTCAAAGTCAAAGTAAAGGTCAAAGTCAAAGTCAAAGTCAAAGTCAAGGTCAAATTCAAGGTCAAAGTCAAAGTCAAAGTCAAAGTCAAAGTCAAAGTCAAGGTCAAAGTCAAAGTCAAAGTCAAAGTCAAAGTCAAAGTAAAAGTCAAAGTCAAAGTCAAAGTCAAAGTCAAAGTCAAAGTCAAAGTCAAAGTCAAAGTCAAAGTCAAAGTCAAGGTCAAAGTCAAGGTCAAAGTCAAAGTCAAGGTCAAAGTCAAAGTCATAGTCAAAGTCAAAGTCAAAGTCAAAGTCAAAGTAAAAGTCAAAGTCAAAGTCATAGTAAAAGTAAAAGTAAAAGTAAAAGTCAAAGTCAAAGTCAAAGTCAAAGTCAAAGTCAAAGTAAAGGTCAAGGTCAAAGTCAAAGTCAAGGTCAAATTCAAAGTCAAAGTCAAAGTCAAAAGTCAAAGTAAAGGTCAAAGTCAAAGTCAAGGTCAAATTCAAGGTCAAAGTCAAAGTCAAAGTCAAAGTCAAAGTCAAAGTCAAAGTCAAGGTCAAAGTCAAAGTCAAAGTCAAAGTCAAAGTAAAAGTCAAAGTCAAAGTCAAAGTCAAAGTCAAAGTCAAAGTCAAAGTCAAAGTCAAAGTCAAAGTCAAAGTCAAAGTCAAAGTCAAGGTCAAAGTCAAGGTCAAAGTCAAAGTCAAAGTCAAAGTCAAAGTCAAAGTCATAGTAAAAGTAAAAGTAAAAGTAAAAGTAAAAGTCAAAGTCAAAGTCAAAGTCAAAGTCAAAGTCAAAGTCAAAGTAAAGGTCAAAGTCAAAGTCAAAGTCAAAGTCAAAGTCAAGGTCAAAGTCAAAGTCAAAGTCAAAGTCAAAGTAAAGGTCAAAGTCAAAGTCAAAGTCAAAGTCAAAGTCAAGGTCAAAGTCAAGGTCAAATTCAAAGTCAAAGTCAAAGTCAAAGTCAAAGTAAAGGTCAAAGCCAAAGTCAAAGTCAAGGTCAAATTCAAGGTCAAAGTCAAAGTCAAAGTCAAAGTCAAAGTCAAAGTCAAGGTCAAAGTCAAAGTCAAAGTCAAAGTCAAGGTCAAATTCAAGGTCAAAGTCAAAGTCAAAGTAAAAGTCAAAGTCAAAGTCAAGGTCAAAGTCAAAGTCAAAGTCAAAGTCAAAGTCAAAGTCAAAGTCAAAGTCAAAGTCAAAGTCAAAGTCAAAGTAAAGGTCAAAGTCAAAGTCAAAGTCAAAGTCAAGGTCAAATTCAAGGTCAAAGTCAAAGTCAAAGTCAAAGTCAAAGTAAAAGTCAAAGTCAAAGTCAAAGCCAAAGTCAAAGTCAAAGTCAAAGCCAAAGTCAAAGTCAAAGTCAAAGTCAAAGTCAAAGTCAAAGTCAAAGTCAAAGTCAAAGTCAAGGTCAAAGTCAAAGTCAAAGTCAAAGTCAAATTCAAGGTCAAAGTCAAAGTCAAAGTCAAAGTCAAAGTCAAAGTCAAAGTCAAAGTCAAAGTCAAAGTCAAAGTCAAAGTCAAAGTCAAAGTCAAAGTCAAAGTCAAAGTCAAAGTAAAGGTCAAAGCCAAAGTCAAAGTCAAGGTCAAATTCAAGGTCAAAGTCAAAGTCAAAGTCAAAGTCAAAGTCAAAGTCAAAGTCAAAGTCAAAGTCAAAGTCAAAGTCAAGGTCAAAGTCAAAGTCAAAGTCAAAGTCAAAGTCAAAGTCAAAGTCAAAGTCAAAGTCAAAGTCAAAGTCAAAGTCAAAGTCAAAGTCAAAGTCAAAGTCAAAGTCAAAGTCAAAGTCAAAGTCAAAGTCAAAGTCAAAGTCAAGGTCAAAGTCAAAGTCAAAGTCAAAGTCAAAGTCAAAGTCAAGGTCAAAGTCAAAGTCAAAGTCAAAGTCAAAGTCAAAGTCAAAGTCAAAGTCAAAGTCAAAGTCAAAGTCAAAGTCAAAGTCAAAGTCAAAGTCAAGGTCAAGGTCAAAGTCAAAGTCAAAGTCAAAGTCAAAGTCAAAGTCAAAGTCAAAGTCAAGGTCAAAGTCAAAGTCAAAGTCAAAGTCAAAGTCAAAGTCAAAGTAAAGGTCAAAGTCAAAGTCAAAGTCAAAGTCAAGGTCAAATTCAAGGTCAAAGTCAAAGTCAAAGTCAAAGTCAAAGTCAAAGTCAAGGTCAAAGTCAAAGTCAAAGTCAAAGTCAAAGTCAAAGTCAAAGTAAAAGTCAAAGTCAAAGTCAAAGTCAAAGTCAAAGTCAAAGTCAAAGTAAAAGTCAAAGTCAAAGTCAAAGTCAAAGTCAAAGTCAAAGTCAAAGTCAAAGTCAAAGTCAAAGTCAAAGTCAAAGTCAAAGTCAAAGTCAAGGTCAAAGTCAAGGTCAAAGTCAAAGTCAAAGTCAAAGTCAAAGTCAAAGTCATAGTAAAAGTAAAAGTAAAAGTAAAAGTAAAAGTCAAAGTCAAAGTCAAAGTCAAAGTCAAAGTCAAAGTCAAAGTAAAGGTCAAAGTCAAAGTCAAAGTCAAAGTCAAAGTCAAGGTCAAAGTCAAAGTCAAAGTCAAAGTCAAAGTAAAGGTCAAAGTCAAAGTCAAAGTCAAAGTCAAAGTCAAGGTCAAAGTCAAGGTCAAATTCAAAGTCAAAGTCAAAGTCAAAGTAAAGGTCAAAGCCAAAGTCAAAGTCAAGGTCAAATTCAAGGTCAAAGTCAAAGTCAAAGTCAAAGTCAAAGTCAAAGTCAAGGTCAAAGTCAAAGTCAAAGTCAAAGTCAAGGTCAAATTCAAGGTCAAAGTCAAAGTCAAAGTAAAAGTCAAAGTCAAAGTCAAGGTCAAAGTCAAAGTCAAAGTAAAAGTCAAAGTCAAAGTCAAAGTCAAAGTCAAAGTCAAAGTCAAAGTCAAAGTCAAAGTCAAAGTCAAAGTCAAAGTCAAAGTCAAAGTCAAGGTCAAAGTCAAGGTCAAAGTCAAAGTCAAAGTCAAAGTCAAAGTCAAAGTCATAGTAAAAGTAAAAGTAAAAGTAAAAGTAAAAGTCAAAGTCAAAGTCAAAGTCAAAGTCAAAGTAAAGGTCAAAGTCAAAGTCAAAGTCAAAATCAAAGTCAAGGTCAAAGTCAAAGTCAAAGTCAAAGTCAAAGTCAAAGTCAAAGTCAAAGTCAAAGTCAAAGTCAAAGTCAAAGTCAAAGTCAAAGTAAAGGTCAAAGCCAAAGTCAAAGTCAAGGTCAAATTCAAGGTCAAAGTCAAAGTCAAAGTCAAAGTCAAAGTCAAAGTCAAAGTCAAAGTCAAAGTCAAAGTCAAAGTCAAGGTCAAAGTCAAAGTCAAAGTCAAAGTCAAAGTCAAAGTCAAAGTCAAAGTCAAAGTCAAAGTCAAAGTCAAAGTCAAAGTCAAAGTCAAAGTCAAAGTCAAAGTCAAAGTCAAAGTCAAAGTCAAAGTCAAAGTCAAAGTCAAAGTCAAAGTCAAGGTCAAAGTCAAAGTCAAAGTCAAAGTCAAAGTCAAAGTCAAGGTCAAAGTCAAAGTCAAAGTCAAAGTCAAAGTCAAAGTCAAAGTCAAAGTCAAAGTCAAAGTCAAAGTCAAAGTCAAAGTCAAAGTCAAAGTCAAGGTCAAGGTCAAAGTCAAAGTCAAAGTCAAAGTCAAAGTCAAAGTCAAAGTCAAAGTCAAGGTCAAAGTCAAAGTCAAAGTCAAAGTCAAAGTCAAAGTCAAAGTAAAGGTCAAAGTCAAAGTCAAAGTCAAAGTCAAGGTCAAATTCAAGGTCAAAGTCAAAGTCAAAGTCAAAGTCAAAGTCAAAGTCAAGGTCAAAGTCAAAGTCAAAGTCAAAGTCAAAGTCAAAGTCAAAGTAAAAGTCAAAGTCAAAGTCAAAGTCAAAGTCAAAGTCAAAGTCAAAGTCAAAGTCAAAGTCAAAGTCAAGGTCAAAGTCAAGGTCAAAGTCAAAGTCGAAGTCAAAGTCAAAGTCAAAGTCAAAGTCAAAGTCAAAGTCAAAGTCAAAGTCAAAGTCAAAGTCAAAGTCAAAGTCAAAGTCAAAGTCAAAGTCATAGTAAAAGTAAAAGTAAAAGTAAAAGTAAAAGTAAAAGTAAAAGTCAAAGTCAAAGTCAAAGTCAAAGTCAAAGTAAAGGTCAAGGTCAAAGTCAAAGTCAAGGTCAAATTCAAAGTCAAAGTCAAAGTCAAAGTCAAAGTAAAGGTCAAAGTCAAAGTCAAAGTCAAGGTCAAATTCAAGGTCAAAGTCAAAGTCAAAGTCAAAGTCAAAGTCAAAGTCAAGGTCAAAGTCAAAGTCAAAGTCAAAGTCAAAGTCAAAGTCAAAGTCAAAGTCAAAGTCAAAGTAAAAGTCAAAGTCAAAGTCAAAGTCAAAGTCAAAGTCAAAGTCAAAGTCAAAGTCAAAGTCAAAGTCAAAGTCAAAGTCAAAGTCAAAGTCAAGGTCAAAGTCAAGGTCAAAGTCAAAGTCAAAGTCAAAGTCAAAGTCAAAGTCAAAGTCAAAGTCAAAGTAAAAGTCAAAGTCAAAGTCAAAGTCAAAGCCAAAGTCAAAGTCAAAGTCAAAGTCAAAGTCAAAGTCAAAGTCAAGGTCAAAGTCAAAGTCAAAGCCAAAGGCAAAGTCAAAGTCAAAGTCAAAGTCAAAGTCAAAGTCAAAGTCAAAGTCAAAGTCAAAGTCAAGGTCAAAGTCAAAGTCAAAGTCAAAGTCAAAGTCAAAGTCAAGGTCAAATTCAAGGTCAAATTCAAGGTCAAAGTCAAAGTCAAAGTCAAAGTCAAAGTCAAAGTCAAAGTCAAAGTCAAAGTCAAAGTCAAAGTCAAAGTCAAAGTCAAAGTCAAAGTCAAGGTCAAAGTAAAAGTCAAAGTCAAAGTCAAAGTCAAAGCCAAAGTCAAAGTCAAAGTCAAAGTCAAAGTCAAGGTCAAATTCAAGGTCAAAGTCAAAGTCAAAGTCAAAGTCACAGTCACAGTCAAAGTCAAAGTCAAAAACAAAGTCAAAGTCAAAGCCAAAGTCAAAGTCAAAGTCAAAGTCAAAGTCAAAGTCAAAGTCAAGGTCAAAGTCAAAGTCAAAGTCAAAGTCAAAGTCAAAGTCAAAGTCAAAGTCAAAGTCAAAGTCAAAGTCAAAGTCAAAGTCAACGTCAAAGTCAAAGTCAAAGTCAAGGTCAAAGTCAAAGTCAAAGTCAAAGTCAAAGTCAAAGTCAAAGTCAAAGTCAAAGTCAAAGTCAAAGTCAAAGTCAAAGTCAAAGTCAAAGTCAAAGTCAAAGTCAAAGTCAAAGTCAAAGTCAAAGTCAAAGTCAAAGTCAAAGTCAAAGTCAAAGTCAAAGTCAAAGTCAAAGTCAATGTCAAAGTCAAAGTCAAAGTCAAAGTCAAAGTCAAAGTCAAAGTCACAGTCAAAGTCAAAGTCAAAGTCAAGGTCAAAGGCAAGGTCAAAGTCAAAGTCAAAGTCAAAGTCAAAGTCAAAGTCAAAGTCAAAGTAAAGGTCAAAGTCAAAGTCAAAGTCAAAGTCAAAGTCAAGGTCAAATTCAAGGTCAAAGTCAAAGTCAAAGTCAAAGTCAAAGTCAAAGTCAAAGTCAAAGTCAAAGTCAAAGTCAAAGTCAAAGTCAAAGTCAAAGTCAAAGTCAAAGTCAAAGTCAAAGTCAAAGTCAAGGTCAAAGTAAAAGTCAAAGTCAAAGTCAAATTCAAAGTCAAAGTCAAAGTCAAAGTCAAAGTCAAGGTCAAAGTCAAAGTCAAAGTCAAAGTCAAAGTCAAAGTCAAAGTCAAAGTCAAAGTCAAAGTCAAGGTCAAAGTCAAAGTCAAAGTCAAAGTCAAAGTCAAAGTCAAAGTCAAAGTCAAAGTCAAAGTCAAAGTCAAAGTCAAAGTCAAAGTCAAAGTCAAAGTCAAAGTCAAAGTCAAAGTCAAAGTCAAAGTCAAGGTCAAAGTCAAAGTCAAAGTCAAAGTCAAAGTCAAAGTCAAAGTCAAAGTCAAAGTCAAGGTCAAAGTCAAAGTCAAAGTCAAAGTCAAATTCAAGGTCAAAGTCAAAGTCAAAGTCAAAGTCAAAGTCAAAGTCAAAGTCAAAGTCAAAGTCAAAGTCAAAGTCAAAGTCAAAGTCAAAGTCAAAGTCAAAGTCAAAGTCAAAGTCAAAGTCAAGGTCAAAGTCAAAGTCAAAGTCAAAGTCAAAGTCAAAGTCAAGGTCAAGGTCAAAGTCAAGGTCAAAGTCAAAGTCAAAGTCAAAGTCAAAGTCAAAGTCAAAGTCAAAGTAAAGGTCAAAGTCAAAGTCAAAGTCAAAGTCAAAGTCAAGGTCAAATTCAAGGTCAAAGTCAAAGTCAAAGTCAAAGTCAAAGTCAAAGTCAAAGTCAAAGTCAAAGTCAAAGTCAAAGTCAAAGTCAAAGTCAAAGTCAAAGTCAAAGTCAAAGTCAAAGTCAAAGTCAAAGTCAAAGTCAAGGTCAAAGTCAAGGTCAAAGTCAAAGTCAAAGTCAAAGTCAAAGTCAAAGTCAAAGTCAAGGTCAAAGTCAAAGTCAAGGTCAAAGTCAAAGTCAAAGTCAAAGTCAAAGTCAAAGTCAAAGTCAAAGTCAAAGTCAAAGTCAAAGTCAAAGTCAAAGTCAAAGTCAAGGTCAAAGTCAAAGTCAAAGTCAAAGTCAAAGTCAAAGTCAAAGTCAAAGTCAAAGTCAAAGTCAAAGTCAAAGTCAAAGTCAAAGTCAAAGTCAAAGTCAAAGTCAAAGTCAAAGTCAAAGTCAAAGTCAAAGTAAAGGTCAAAGTCAAAGTCAAAGTCAAAGTCAAAGTCAAGGTCAAATTCAAGGTCAAAGTCAAAGTCAAAGTCAAAGTCAAAGTCAAAGTCAAAGTCAAAGTCAAAGTCAAAGTCAAAGTCAAAGTCAAAGTCAAAGTCAAAGTCAAAGTCAAAGTCAAAGTCAAAGTCAAAGTCAAAGTCAAAGTCAAAGTCAAAGTCAAAGTCAAAGTCAAAGTCAAAGTCAAAGTCAAAGTCATAGTAAAAGTAAAAGTAAAAGTAAAAGTCAAAGTCAAAGTCAAAGTCAAAGTCAAAGTAAAGGTCAAAGTCAAAGTCAAAGTCAAAGTCAAAGTCAAGGTCAAATTCAAGGTCAAAGTCAAAGTCAAAGTCAAAGTCAAAGTCAAAGTCAAAGTCAAAGTCAAAGTCAAAGTCAAAGTCAAAGTCAAAGTCAAAGTCAAAGTCAAAGTCAAAGTCAAAGTCAAAGTCAAAGTCAAAGTCAAAGTCAAAGTCAAAGTCAAAGTCAAGGTCAAAGTAAAAGTCAAAGTCAAAGGCAAATTCAAAGTCAAAGTCAAAGTCAAAGTCAAAGTCAAGGTCAAAGTCAAAGTCAAAGTCAAAGTCAAAGTCAAAGTCAAAGTCAAAGTCAAGGTCAAAGTCAAAGTCAAAGTCAAAGTCAAAGCCAAAGTCAAAGTCAAAGTCAAAGTCAAAGTCAAAGTCAAAGTCAAAGTCAAAGTCAAAGTCAAAGTCAAAGTCAAAGTCAAAGTCAAAGTCAAAGTCAAAGTCAAAGTCAAAGTCAAAGTCAAAGTCAAAGTCAAGGTCAAAGTCAAAGTCAAAGTCAAAGTCAAAGTCAAAGTCAAAGTCAAAGTCAAGGTCAAAGTCAAAGTCAAAGTCAAAGTCAAGGTCAAATTCAAGGTCAAAGTCAAAGTCAAAGTCAAAGTCAAAGTCAAAGTCAAAGTCAAAGTCAAAGTCAAAGTCAAAGTCAAAGTCAAAGTCAAGGTCAAAGTCAAAGTCAAAGTCAAAGTCAAAGTCAAAGTCAAAGTCAAAGTCAAAGTAAAGGTCAAAGTCAAAGTCAAAGTCAAAGTCAAGGTCAAATTCAAGGTCAAAGTCAAAGTCAAAGTCAAAGTCAAAGTCAAAGTCAAGGTCAAAGTCAAAGTCAAAGTCAAAGTCAAAGTCAAAGTAAAAGTCAAAGTCAAAGTCAAAGTCAAAGTCAAAGTCAAAGTCAAAGTCAAAGTCAAAGTCAAAGTCAAAGTCAAGGTCAAAGTCAAGGTCAAAGTCAAAGTCAAGGTCAAAGTCAAAGTCATAGTCAAAGTCAAAGTCAAAGTCAAAGTCAAAGTAAAAGTCAAAGTCAAAGTCATAGTAAAAGTAAAAGTAAAAGTAAAAGTCAAAGTCAAAGTCAAAGTCAAAGTCAAAGTCAAAGTAAAGGTCAAGGTCAAAGTCAAAGTCAAGGTCAAATTCAAAGTCAAAGTCAAAGTCAAAAGTCAAAGTAAAGGTCAAAGTCAAAGTCAAGGTCAAATTCAAGGTCAAAGTCAAAGTCAAAGTCAAAGTCAAAGTCAAAGTCAAAGTCAAGGTCAAAGTCAAAGTCAAAGTCAAAGTCAAAGTAAAAGTCAAAGTCAAAGTCAAAGTCAAAGTCAAAGTCAAAGTCAAAGTCAAAGTCAAAGTCAAAGTCAAAGTCAAAGTCAAAGTCAAAGTCAAGGTCAAAGTCAAGGTCAAAGTCAAAGTCAAAGTCAAAGTCAAAGTCAAAGTCATAGTAAAAGTAAAAGTAAAAGTAAAAGTCAAAGTCAAAGTCAAAGTCAAAGTCAAAGTCAAAGTCAAAGTAAAGGTCAAAGTCAAAGTCAAAGTCAAAGTCAAAGTCAAGGTCAAAGTCAAAGTCAAAGTCAAAGTCAAAGTAAAGGTCAAAGTCAAAGTCAAAGTCAAAGTCAAAGTCAAGGTCAAAGTCAAGGTCAAATTCAAAGTCAAAGTCAAAGTCAAAGTCAAAGTAAAGGTCAAAGCCAAAGTCAAAGTCAAGGTCAAATTCAAGGTCAAAGTCAAAGTCAAAGTCAAAGTCAAAGTCAAGGTCAAAGTCAAAGTCAAAGTCAAAGTCAAGGTCAAATTCAAGGTCAAAGTCAAAGTCAAAGTAAAAGTCAAAGTCAAAGTCAAGGTCAAAGTCAAAGTCAAAGTCAAAGTCAAAGTCAAAGTCAAAGTCAAAGTCAAAGTCAAAGTCAAAGTCAAAGTCAAAGTCAAAGTCAAAGTCAAAGTCAAAGTCATAGTAAAAGTCAAAGTCAAAGTCAAAGTCAAAGTCAAAGTCAAAGTCAAAGTCAAAGTAAAAGTCAAAGTCAAAGTCAAAGTCAAAGTCAAAGTCAAAGTCAACGTCAAAGTCAAAGTCAAAGTCAAAGTCAAAGTCAAAGTCAAAGTCAAAGTAAAGGTCAAAGTCAAAGTCAAAGTCAAGGTCAAAGTCAAAGTCAAAGTCAAAGTCAAAGTCAAAGTCAAAGTCAATGTCAAAGGCAAAGTCAAAGTCAAAGTCAAAGTCAAAGTCAAAGTCAAAGTCAAAGTCAAAGTCACAGTCAAAGTCAAAGTCAAAGTCAAAGTCAAGGTCAAAGTCAAGGTCAAAGTCAAAGTCAAAGTCAAAGTCAAAGTCAAAGTCAAAGTCAAAGTCAAAGTCAAGGTCAAAGTCAAAGTCAAAGTCAAAGTCAAAGTCAAAGTCAAGGTCAAATTCAAGGTCAAATTCAAGGTCAAAGTCAAAGTCAAAGTCAAAGTCAAAGTCAAAGTCAAAGTCAAAGTCAAAGTCAAAGTCAAAGTCAAAGTCAAAGTCAAAGTCAAAGTCAAAGTCAAAGTCAAAGTCAAGGTCAAAGTCAAAGTCAAAGTCAAAGTCAAGGTCAAAGTCAAAGTCAAAGTCAAAGTCAAAGTCAAAGTCAAAGTCAAAGTCAAAGTCAAAGTCAAAGTCAAGGTCAAAGTCAAAGTCAAAGTCAAAGTCAAAGTCAAAGTCGAAGTCGAAGTCAATGTCAAAGTCAAAGTCAAAGTCAAAGTCAAAGTCAAAGTCACAGTCAAAGTCAAAGTCAAAGTCAAAGTCAAGGTCAAAGTCAAGGTCAAAGTCAAAGTCAAAGTCAAAGTCAAAGTCAAAGTCAAAGTCAAAGTAAAGGTCAAAGTCAAAGTCAAAGTCAAAGTCAAAGTCAAAGTAAAGGTCAAAGTCAAAGTCAAAGTCAAAGTCAAAGTCAAGGTCAAAGTCAAAGTCAAAGTCAAAGTCAAAGTAAAGGTCAAAGTCAAAGTCAAAGTCAAAGTCAAAGTCAAGGTCAAAGTCAAGGTCAAATTCAAAGTCAAAGTCAAAGTCAAAGTCAAAGTAAAGGTCAAAGCCAAAGTCAAAGTCAAGGTCAAATTCAAGGTCAAAGTCAAAGTCAAAGTCAAAGTCAAAGTCAAAGTCAAGGTCAAAGTCAAAGTCAAAGTCAAAGTCAAAGTCAAGGTCAAATTCAAGGTCAAAGTCAAAGTCAAAGTCAAAGTCAAAGTCAAAGTCAAAGTCAAAGTCAAGGTCAAAGTCAAAGTCAAAGTCAAAGTCAAAGTCAAAGTCAAAGTCAAAGTCAAAGTCAAAGTCAAAGTCAAAGTCAAAGTCAAAGTCAAAGTCATAGTAAAAGTCAAAGTCAAAGTCAAAGTCAAAGTCAAAGTCAAAGTCAAAGTCAAAGTCAAAGTCAAAGTCAACGTCAAAGTCAAAGTCAAAGTCAAAGTCAAAGTCAAAGTCAAAGTCAAAGTCAAAGTCAAAGTCAAAGTCAAAGTAAAGGTCAAAGCCAAAGTCAAAGTCAAGGTCAAATTCAAGGTCAAAGTCAAAGTCAAAGTCAAAGTCAAAGTCAAAGTCAAAGTCAAAGTCAAAGTCAAAGTCAAAGTCAAGGTCAAAGTCAAAGTCAAAGTCAAAGTCAAGGTCAAAGTCAAAGTCAAAGTCAAAGTCAAAGTCAAAGTCAAAGTCAAAGTCAAGGTCAAAGTCAAAGTCAAAGTCAAAGTGAAAGCCAAAGTCAAAGTCAAAGTCAAAGTCAAAGTCAAAGTCAAAGTCAAAGTCAAAGTCAAAGTCAAAGTCAAAGTCAAAGTCAAAGTCAAAGTCAAAGTCAAAGTCAAAGTCAAAGTCAAAGTCAAGGTCAAAGTCAAAGTCAAAGTCAAAGTCAAAGTCAAAGTCAAAGTCAAGGTCAAATTCAAGGTCAAAGTCAAAGTCAAAGTAAAAGTCAAAGTCAAAGTCAAGGTCAAAGTCAAAGTCAAAGTCAAAGTCAAAGTCAAAGTCAAAGTCAAAGTCAAAGTCAAAGTCAAAGTCAAAGTCAAAGTCAAAGTCAAAGTCAAAGTCAAAGTCAAAGTCATAGTAAAAGTCAAAGTCAAAGTCAAAGTCAAAGTCAAAGTCAAAGTCAAAGTCAAAGTCAAAGTCAAAGTCAAAGTCAAAGTCAAAGTCAAAGTCAAAGTCAAAGTCAACGTCAAAGTCAAAGTCAAAGTCAAAGTCAAAGTCAAAGTCAAAGTCAAAGTAAAGGTCAAAGTCAAAGTCAAAGTCAAGGTCAAAGTCAAAGTCAAAGTCAAAGTCAAAGTCAAAGTCAAAGTCAATGTCAAAGGCAAAGTCAAAGTCAAAGTCAAAGTCAAAGTCAAAGTCAAAGTCAAAGTCAAAGTCAAAGTCACAGTCAAAGTCAAAGTCAAAGTCAAAGTCAAGGTCAAAGTCAAGGTCAAAGTCAAAGTCAAAGTCAAAGTCAAAGTCAAAGTCAAAGTCAAAGTCAAAGTCAAAGTCAAGGTCAAAGTCAAATTCAAAGTCAAAGTCAAAGTCAAAGTCAAGGTCAAATTCAAGGTCAAATTCAAGGTCAAAGTCAAAGTCAAAGTCAAAGTCAAAGTCAAAGTCAAAGTCAAAGTCAAAGTCAAAGTCAAAGTCAAAGTCAAAGTCAAAGTCAAAGTCAAAGTCAAAGTCAAGGTCAAAGTCAAAGTCAAAGTCAAAGTCAAGGTCAAAGTCAAAGTCAAAGTCAAAGTCAAAGTCAAAGTCAAAGTCAAAGTCAAAGTCAAAGTCAAAGTCAAGGTCAAAGTCAAAGTCAAAGTCAAAGTCAAAGTCAAAGTCGAAGTCAATGTCAAAGTCAAAGTCAAAGTCAAAGTCAAAGTCAAAGTCACAGTCAAAGTCAAAGTCAAAGTCAAAGTCAAGGTCAAAGTCAAGGTCAAAGTCAAAGTCAAAGTCAAAGTCAAAGTCAAAGTCAAAGTCAAAGTAAAGGTCAAAGTCAAAGTCAAAGTCAAAGTCAAAGTCAAAGTAAAGGTCAAAGTCAAAGTCAAAGTCAAAGTCAAAGTCAAGGTCAAAGTCAAAGTCAAAGTCAAAGTAAAGGTCAAAGTCAAAGTCAAAGTCAAAGTCAAAGTCAAGGTCAAAGTCAAGGTCAAATTCAAAGTCAAAGTCAAAGTCAAAGTAAAGGTCAAAGCCAAAGTCAAAGTCAAGGTCAAATTCAAGGTCAAAGTCAAAGTCAAAGTCAAAGTCAAAGTCAAAGTCAAGGTCAAAGTCAAAGTCAAAGTCAAAGTCAAAGTCAAGGTCAAATTCAAGGTCAAAGTCAAAGTCAAAGTCAAAGTCAAAGTCAAAGTCAAAGTCAAGGTCAAAGTCAAAGTCAAAGTCAAAGTCAAAGTCAAAGTCAAAGTCAAAGTCAAAGTCAAAGTCAAAGTCAAAGTCAAAGTCAAAGTCAAAGTCATAGTAAAAGTCAAAGTCAAAGTCAAAGTCAAAGTCAAAGTCAAAGTCAAAGTCAAAGTCAAAGTCAAAGTCAACGTCAAAGTCAAAGTCAAAGTCAAAGTCAAAGTCAAAGTCAAAGTCAAAGTCAAAGTCAAAGTCAAAGTCAAAGTCAAAGTAAAGGTCAAAGCCAAAGTCAAAGTCAAGGTCAAATTCAAGGTCAAAGTCAAAGTCAAAGTCAAAGTCAAAGTCAAAGTCAAAGTCAAAGTCAAAGTCAAAGTCAAAGTCAAGGTCAAAGTCAAAGTCAAAGTCAAAGTCAAAGTCAAAGTCAAAGTCAAAGTCAAAGTCAAAGTCAAAGTCAAAGTCAAAGTCAAAGTCAAAGTCAAAGTCAAAGTCAAAGTCATAGTAAAAGTCAAAGTCAAAGTCAAAGTCAAAGTCGAAGTCAAAGTCAAAGTCAAGGTCAAGGTCAAAGTAAAAGTCAAAGTCAAAGTCAAATTCAAAGTCAAAGTCAAAGTCAAAGTCAAAGTCAAGGTCAAAGTCAAAGTCAAAGTCAAAGTCAAAGTCAAAGTCAAAGTCAAAGTCAAAGTCAAAGTCAAAGTCAAAGTCAAAGTCAAAGTCAAGGTCAAAGTCAAAGTCAAAGTCAAAGTCAAAGTCAAAGTCAAGGTCAAAGTCAAAGTCAAAGTCAAAGTCAAAGTCAAAGTCAAAGTCAAAGTCAAAGTCAAAGTCAAAGTCAAAGTCAAAGTCAAAGTCAAAGTCAAAGTCAAAGTCAAGGTCAAAGTCAAAGTCAAAGTCAAAGTCAAAGTCAAAGTCAAGGTCAAAGTCAAAGTCAAAGTCAAAGTCAAAGTCAAAGTCAAAGTAAAGGTCAAAGTCAAAGTCAAAGTCAAAGTCAAGGTCAAATTCAAGGTCAAAGTCAAAGTCAAAGTCAAAGTCAAAGTCAAAGTCAAAGTCAAAGTCAAAGTCAAGGTCAAAGTCAAAGTCAAAGTCAAAGTCAAAGTCAAAGTCAAAGTAAAAGTCAAAGTCAAAGTCAAAGTCAAAGTCAAAGTCAAAGTCAAAGTCAAAGTCAAAGTCAAAGTCAAAGTCAAAGTCAAAGTCAAGGTCAAAGTCAAGGTCAAAGTCAAAGTCAAAGTCAAAGTCAAAGTCAAAGTCAAAGTCAAAGTCAAAGTCAAAGTCAAAGTCAAAGTCAAAGTCAAAGTCAAAGTCAAAGTCAAAGTCATAGTAAAAGTAAAAGTAAAAGTAAAAGTAAAAGTCAAAGTCAAAGTCAAAGTCAAAGTCAAAGTAAAGGTCAAGGTCAAAGTCAAAGTCAAGGTCAAATTCAAAGTCAAAGTCAAAGTCAAAGTCAAAGTAAAGGTCAAAGTCAAAGTCAAAGTCAAGGTCAAATTCAAGGTCAAAGTCAAAGTCAAAGTCAAAGTCAAAGTCAAAGTCAAGGTCAAAGTCAAAGTCAAAGTCAAAGTCAAAGTCAAAGTCAAAGTCAAAGTCAAAGTAAAAGTCAAAGTCAAAGTCAAAGTCAAAGTCAAAGTCAAAGTCAAAGTCAAAGTCAAAGTCAAAGTCAAAGTCAAAGTCAAAGTCAAGGTCAAAGTCAAGGTCAAAGTCAAAGTCAAAGTCAAAGTCAAAGTCAAAGTCATAGTAAAAGTAAAAGTAAAAGTAAAAGTAAAAGTCAAAGTCAAAGTCAAAGTCAAAGTAAAGGTCAAAGTCAAAGTCAAAGTCAAAGTCAAAGTCAAGGTCAAAGTCAAAGTCAAAGTCAAAGTCAAAGTAAAGGTCAAAGTCAAAGTCAAAGTCAAAGTCAAAGTCAAGGTCAAAGTCAAGGTCAAATTCAAAGTCAAAGTCAAAGTCAAAGTCAAAGTAAAGGTCAAAGTCAAAGTCAAAGTCAAAGTCAAGGTCAAACTCAAGGTCAAAGTCAAAGTCAAAGTCAAAGTCAAAGTCAAAGTCAAGGTCAAAGTCAAAGTCAAAGTCAAAGTCAAGGTCAAATTCAAGGTCAAAGTCAAAGTCAAAGTCAAAGTCAAAGTCAAAGTCAAGGTCAAAGTCAAAGTCAAAGTCAAAGTCAAAGTCAAAGTAAAAGTCAAAGTCAAAGTCAAAGTCAAAGTCAAAGTCAAAGTCAAAGTCAAAGTCAAAGTCAAAGTCAAAGTCAAAGTCAAAGTCAAAGTCAAAGTCAAAGTCAAAGTCAAAGTCAAAGTCAAGGTCAAAGTCAAAGTCAAAGTCAAAGTCAAAGTAATGGTCAAAGTCAAAGCCAAAGTCAAAGTCAAAGTCAAAGTCAAAGTCAAAGTCAAAGTCAAAGTCAAAGTCAAAGTCAAAGTCAAAGTCAAAGTCAATGTCAAAGTCAAAGTCAAAGTCAAAGTCAAAGTCAAAGTCATAGTCAAAGTCACAGTCAAAGTCAAAGTCAAAGTCAAAGTCAAAGTCAAGGTCAAAGTCAAGGTCAAAGTCAAAGTCAAAGTCAAAGTCAAAGTCAAAGTCAAAGTCAAAGTCAAAGTCAAAGTCAAAGTCAAAGTCAAAGTCAAAGTCAAAGTCAAAGTCAAAGTCAAAGTCAAAGTGAAGGTCAAAGTCAAAGTCAAAGTCAAAGTCAAAGTCAAAGTCAAGGTCAAAGTCAAAGTCAAAGTCAAAGTCAAAGTCAAAGTCAAAGTAAAGGTCAAAGTCAAAGTCAAAGTCAAAGTCAAGGTCAAATTCAAGGTCAAAGTCAAAGTCAAAGTCAAAGTCAAAGTCAAAGTCAAAGTCAAGGTCAAAGTCAAAGTCAAAGTCAAAGTCAAAGTCAAAGTCAAAGTCAAAGTCAAAGTCAAAGTCAAAGTCAAAGTCAAAGTCAAAGTCAAAGTCAAAGTCAAAGTCAAAGTCAAAGTCAAAGTCAAAGTCAAAGTCAAAGTCAAAGTCAAGGTCAAAGTCAAGGTCAAAGTCAAAGTCAAAGTCAAAGTCAAAGTCAAAGTCAAAGTCAAAGTCAAAGTCAAAGTCAAAGTCAAAGTCAAAGTCAAAGTCAAAGTCAAAGTCAAAGTCAAAGTCATAGTAAAAGTAAAAGTAAAAGTAAAAGTCAAAGTCAAAGTCAAAGTCAAAGTCAAAGTAAAGGTCAAGGTCAAAGTCAAAGTCAAGGTCAAATTCAAGGTCAAAGTCAAAGTCAAAGTCAAAGTCAAAGTCAAAGTCAAAGTCAAAGTCAAAGTCAAAGTCAAAGTCAAAGTCAAAGTCAAGGTCAAAGTCAAAGTCAAAGTCAAAGTCAAAGTCAAAGTCAAGGTCAAATTCAAGGTCAAATTCAAGGTCAAAGTCAAAGTCAAAGTCAAAGTAAAGGTCAAAGTCAAAGTCAAGGTCAAAGTAAAGGTCAAGGTCAAAGTCAAAGTCAAAGTCAAAGTCAAAGTCACAGTCAAAGTCAAAGTCAAAGACAAAGTCAAAGTCAAAGTCAAAGTCAAAGCCAAAGTCAAAGTCAAAGTCAAAGCCAAAGTCAAAGTCAAAGTCAAAGTCAAAGTCAAAGTCAAAGTCAAGGTCAAAGTCAAAGTCAAAGTCAAAGTCAAAGTCAAAGTCAAAGTCAAAGTCAAAGTCAAAGTCAAAGTCAAAGTCAAAGTCAAAGTCAAAGTAAAGGTCAAAGTCAAAGTCAAGGTCAAAGTAAAGGTCAAGGTCAAAGTCAAAGTCAAAGTCAAAGTCAAAGTCACAGTCAAAGTCAAAGTCAAAGACAAAGTCAAAGTCAAAGTCAAAGTCAAAGCCAAAGTCAAAGTCAAAGTCAAAGCCAAAGTCAAAGTCAAAGTCAAAGTCAAAGTCAAAGTCAAAGTCAAAGTCAAAGTCAAGGTCAAAGTCAAAGTCAAAGTCAAAGTCAAAGTCAAAGTCAAAGTCAAAGTCAGAGTCAAGGTCAAAGTCAAAGTCAAAGTCAAAGTCAAAGTCAAAGTCAAAGCCAAAGTCAAAGTCAAAGTAAAAGCCAAAGTCAAAGTCAAAGTCAAAGTCAAAGTCAAAGTCAAAGTCAAGGTCAAAGTCAAAGTCAAAGTCAAAGTCAAAGTCAAGGTCAAAGTCAAAGTCAAAGTCAAAGTCAAAGTCAAAGTCAAAGTCAAAGTCAAAGTCAAAGTCAAAGTCAAAGCCAAAGTCAAAGTCAAAGTCAAAGTCAAAGTCAAAGTCAAAGTCAAAGTCAAAGTCAAAGTCAAGGTCAAAGTCAAAGTCAAAGCCAAAGTCAAAGTCAAAGTCAAAGTCAAAGTCAAAGTCAAAGTCAAAGTCAAAGTCAAAGTCAAGGTCAAAGTCAAAGTCAAAGTCAAAGTCAAAGTCAAAGTCAAAGTCAAGGTCAAATTCAAGGTCAAAGTCAAAGTCAAGGTCAAAGTGAAAGTCAAAGTCAAAGTCAAAGTCAAAGTCAAAGTCAAAGTCAAAGTCAAAGTCAAAGTCAAAGTCAAAGCCAAAGTCAAAGTCAAAGTCAAAGTCAAAGTCAAAGTCAAAGTCAAAGTCAAAGTCAAAGTCAAAGTCAAAGTCAAAGTCAAAGTCAAAGTCAAAGTCAAAGTCAAGGTCAAAGTCAAAGTCAAAGTCAAGGTCAAATTCAAGGTCAAAGTCAAAGTCAAAGTCAAAGTCAAAGTCAAAGTCAAAGTCAAAGTCAAAGTCAAAGTCAAAGTCAAAGTCAAAGTCAAAGTCAAAGTCAAAGTCAAAGTCAAAGTCAAAGTCAAGGTCAAAGTCAAAGTCAAAGTCAAAGTCAAAGTCAAAGTCAAAGCCAAAGTCAAAGTCAAAGTCAAAGTCAAAGTCAAAGTCAAAGTCAAAGTCAAAGTCAAAGTCAAAGTCAAAGTCAAAGTCAAAGTCAAGGTCAAAGTCAAAGTTCAAAGTCAAAGTCAAAGTCAAAGTCAAAGTCAAAGTCAAAGTCAAAGTCAAAGTCAAAGTCAAAGTCAAAGTCAAAGTCAAAGTCAAAGTCAAAGTCAAAGTCAAAGTCAAGGTCAAAGTCAAAGTCAAAGTCAAAGTCAAAGTCAAAGTCAAAGTCAAAGTAAAGGTCAAAGTCAAAGTCAAAGTCAAAGTCAAGGTCAAATTCAGGGTCAAGGTCAAAGTCAAAGTCAAAGTCAAAGTCAAAGTCAAAGTCAAAGTCAAAGTCAAAGTCAAGGTCAAATTCAAGGTCAAAGTCAAAGTCAAAGTCAAAGTCAAAGTCAAAGTCAAAGTCAAAGTCAAAGTCAAAGTCAAAGTCAAAGTCAAAGTCAAAGTCAAAGTCAAAGTCAAAGTCAAAGTCAAGGTCAAAGTCAAAGTCAAAGTCAAGGTCAAAGTCAAAGTCAAAGTCAAAGTCAAAGTCAAAGTCAAAGTCAAAGTCAAAGTCAAAGTCAAAGTCAAAGTCAAAGTCAAAGTCAAAGTCAAAGTCAAAGTCAAAGTCAAAGTCAAAGTCATAGTAAAAGTAAAAGTCAAAGTCAAAGTCAAAGTCAAAGTAAAGGTCAAGGTCAAAGTCAAAGTCAAAGTCAAAGTCAAGGTCAAAGTCAAAGTCAAAGTCAAAGTCAAAGTCAAAGTCAAAGTCAAAGTCAAAGTCAAAGTCAAAGTCAAAGTCAAAGTCAAGGTCAAAGTCAAAGTCAAAGTCAAAGTCAAAGTCAAGGTCAAAGTCAAAGTCAAAGTCAAAGTCAAAGTCAAAGTCAAAGTCAAAGTCAAAGTCAAAGTCAAAGTCAAAGTCAAAGTCAAAGTCAAAGTCAAAGTCAAAGTCAAAGTCAAAGTCAAAGTCAAAGTCAAAGTCAAAGTCAAAGTCAAAGTCAAAGTCAAAGTCAAAGCAAAGCCAAAGTCAAAGTCAAAGTCAAAGTCAAAGTCAAAGTCAAAGTCAAAGTCAAAGTCAAAGTCAAAGTCAAAGTCAAGGTCAAAGTCAAAGTCAAAGTCAAGGTCAAGGTCAAATTCAAGGTCAAAGTCAAAGTCAAAGTCAAAGTCAAAGTCAAAGTCAAAGTCAAAGTCAAAGTCAAAGTCAAAATCAAAGTCAAAGTCAAAGTCAGAGTCAAGGTCAAGGTCAAAGTCAAAGTCAAAGTCAAAGTCAAAGTCAAAGTCAAAGTCAAAGCCAAAGTCAAAGTCAAAGTCAAAGTCAAAGTCAAAGTCAAGGTCAAAGTCAAAGTCAAAGTCAAAGTCAAGGTCAAAGTCAAAGTCAAAGTCAAAGTCAAAGTCAAAGTCAAAGTCAAAGTCAAAGTCAAAGTCAAAGTCAAAGTCAAAGTCAAAGTCAAAGTCAAAGTCAAAGTCAAAGTCAAAGTCAAAGTCAAAGTCAAAGTCAAAGTCAAAGTCAAAGTCAAAGTCAAAGTCAAAGTCAAAGTCAAAGTCAAAGTCAAAGTCAAAGTCAAAGTCAAAGTCAAAGTCAAAGTCAAAGTCAAAGTCAAAGTCAAAGTCAAAGTCAAAGTCAAAGTCAAAGTCAAAGTCAAAGCCAAAGTCACAGTCAAAGTCAAAGTCAAAGTCAAAGTCAAAGTCAAAGTCAAAGTCAAAGTCAAAGTCAAACCCAAAGTCAAAGTCAAAGTCAAAGTCAAAGTCAAAGTCAAAGTCAAAGTCAAATTCAAAGTCAAAGTCAAAGTCAAAGTCAAAGTCAAAGTCAAAGTCAAAGTAAAGGTCAAAGTCAAAGTCAAGGTCAAAGTAAAGGTCAAGGTCAAAGTCAAAGTCAAAGTCAAAGTCAAAGTCACAGTCAAAGTCAAAGTCAAAGTCAAAGTCAAAGTCAAAGTCAAAGTCAAAGCCAAAGTCAAAGTCAAAGTCAAAGCCAAAGTCAAAGTCAAAGTCAAAGTCAAAGTCAAAGTCAAAGTCAAAGTCAAAGTCAAGGTCAAAGTCAAAGTCAAAGTCAAAGTCAAAGTCAAAGTCAAAGTCAAAGTCAAAGTCAAAGTCAAAGTCAAAGTCAGAGTCAAGGTCAAAGTCAAAGTCAAAGTCAAAGTCAAAGTCAAAGTCAAAGTCAAAGTCAAAGTCAAAGTCAAAGTCAAAGTCAAAGTCAAAGTCAAAGTCAAAGTCAAAGTCAAAGTCAAAGTCAAAGTCAAAGTCAAAGTCAAAGTCAAAGTCAAAGTCAAAGTCAAAGTCAAAGTCAAAGTCAAAGTCAAAGTCAAAGTCAAAGTCAAAGTCAAAGTCAAAGTCAAAGTCAAAGTCAAAGTCAAAGTCAAAGTCAAAGTCAAGGTCAAAGTCAAAGTCAAAGTCAAAGTCAAAGTCAAAGTCAAAGTCAAAGTCAAAGTCAAAGTCAAAGTCAAAGTCAAAGTCAAAGTCAAAGTCAAAGTCAAAGTCAAAGTCAAAGTCAAAGTCAAAGTCAAAGTCAAAGTCAAAGTCAAAGTCAAAGTCAAAGTCAAAGTCAAAGTCAAAGTCAAAGTCAAAGTCAAAGTCAAAGTCAATGTCAAAGTCAAAGTCAAAGTCAAAGTCAAAGTCAAAGTCAAAGTCAATGTCAAAGTCAAAGTCAAAGTCAAAGTCAAAGTCAAAGTCAAGGTCAAAGTCAAAGTCAAAGTCAAAGTCAAATTCAAGGTCAAAGTCAAAGTCAAAGTCAAAGTCAAAGTCAAAGTCAAAGTCAAAGTCAAAGTCAAAGTCAAAGTCAAAGTCAAAGTCAAAGTCAAAGTCAAAGTCAAAGTCAAAGTCAAAGTCAAAGTCAAAGTCAAAGTCAAAGTCAAAGTCAAAGTCAAAGTCAAAGTCAAAGTCAAAGTCAAAGTCAAAGTCAAAGTCAAAGTCAAAGTCAAAGTCAAAGTCAAAGTCAAAGTCAAAGTCAAAGTCAAAGTCAAAGTCAAAGTCAAATTCAAGGTCAAAGTCAAAGTCAAAGTCAAAGTCAAAGTCAAAGTCAAAGTCAAAGTCAAAGTCAAAGCCAAAGTCAAAGTCAAAGTCAAAGTCAAAGTCAAAGTCAAAGTCAAAGTCAAAGTAAAGGTCAAAGTCAAAGTCAAAGTCAAAGTCAAGGTCAAATTCAAGGTCAAAGTCAAAGTCAAAGTCAAAGTCAAAGTCAAAGTCAAAGTCAAAGTCAAAGTCAAAGTCAAAGTCAAAGTCAAAGTCAAAGTCAAAGTCAAAGTCAAAGTAAAGGTCAAAGTCAAAGTCAAAGTCAAGGTCAAATTCAAGGTCAAAGTCAAAGTCAAAGACAAAGTCAAAGTCAAAGTCAAAGACAAAGTCAAAGTCAAAGTCAAAGTCAAAGTCAAAGACAAAGTCAAAGTCAAAGTCAAAGTCAAAGCCAAAGTCAAAGTCAAAGTCAAAGTCAAAGTCAAAGTCAAAGTCAAAGTCAAAGCCAAAGTCAAAGTCAAAGCCAAAGTCAAAGTCAAAGCCAAAGTCAAAGTCAAAGCCAAAGTCAAAGTCAAAGTCAAAGTCAAAGTCAAAGTCAAAGTCAAAGTCAAAGTCAAAGTCAAGGTCAAAGTCAAAGTCAAAGTCAAAGTCAAAGTCAAAGTCAAAGTCAAAGTCAAAGTAAAGGTCAAAGTCAAAGTCAAAGTCAAAGTCAAGGTCAAATTCAAGGTCAAAGTCAAAGTCAAAGTCAAAGTCAAAGTCAAAGTCAAAGTCAAAGTCAAAGTCAAAGTCAAAGTCAAAGTCAAAGTCAAAGTCAAAGTCAAAGTAAAGGTCAAAGTCAAAGTCAAAGTCAAGGTCAAATTCAAGGTCAAAGTCAAAGTCAAAGACAAAGTCAAAGTCAAAGTCAAAGACAAAGTCAAAGTCAAAGTCAAAGTCAAAGCCAAAGTCAAAGTCAAAGTCAAAGTCAAAGTCAAAGTCAAAGTCAAAGTCAAAGTCAAAGTCAAAGTCAAAGTCAAAGTCAAAGTCACAGTCAAAGTCAAAGTCAAAGTCAAGGTCAAAGTCAAAGTCAAAGTCAAGGTCAAAGTCAAAGTCAAAGTCAAAGTCAAAGTCAAAGTCAAAGTCAAAGTCAAAGTCAAAGTCAAAGTCAAAGTCAGAGTCAAAATCAAAGTCAAAGTCAAGGTCAAATTCAAGGTCAAAGTCAAAGTCAAAGTCAAAGTCAAAGTCAAAGTCAAAGTCAAAGTCAAAGTCAAAGTCAAAGTCAAAGTCAAAGTCAAAGTCAAAGTCAAAGTCAAAGTCACAGTCAAAGTCAAAGTCAAAGTCAAAGTCAAAGTCAAAGTCAAAGTCAAAGTCAAAGTCAAGGTCAAATTCAAGGTCAAAGTCAAAGTCAAAGTCAAAGTCAAAGTCAAAGTAAAAGTCAAAGTCAAAGTCATAGTAAAAGTCAAAGTAAAAGTCAAAGTCAAAGTCAAAGTCAAAGTCAAAGTCAAAGTCAAAGTCAAAGTCAAAGTCAAAGTCAAAGTCAAAGTCAAAGTCAAAGTCAAGGTCAAATTCAAGGTCAAAGTCAAAGTCAAAGTCAAAGTCAAAGTCACAGTCAAAGTCAAAGTCAAAGTCAAAGTCAAAGTCAAAGTCAAAGACAAAGTCAAAGTCAAAGTCAAAGTCAAGGTCAAGGTCAAAGTCAAAGTCAAAGTCAAAGTCAAGGTCAAATTCAAGGTCAAAGTCAAAGTCAAAGTCAAAGTCAAAGTCAAGGTCAAATTCAAGGTCAAAGTCAAAGTCAAAGTCAAAGTCAAAGTCACAGTCAAAGTCAAAGTCAAAGACAAAGTCAAAGTCAAAGTCAAAGTCAAAGTCAAAGTCAAAGTCAAAGTCAAAGTCAAAGTCAAAGTCAAAGTAAAGGTCAAAGTCAAAGTCAAAGTCAAAGTCAAAGTCAAAGTCAAAGTCAAGGTCAAAGTCAAAGTCAAAGTCAAAGTCAAGGTCAAAGTCAAGGTCAAAGTCAAAGTCAAAGTCAAAGCCAAAGTCAAAGTCAAAGTCAAATTCAAGGTCAAAGTCAAAGTCAAAGCCAAAGTCAAGGTCAAAGTCAAGGTCAAAGTCAAAGTCAAAGTCAAAGTCAAAGTCAAAGTCAAAGTCAAAGTCAAAGTCAAAGTCAAAGTCAAAGTCAAAGTCAAAGTCAAAGTCAAAGTCAAAGTCACAGTCACAGTCAAAGTCAAAGTCAAAGTCAAAGTCAAAGTCAAAGTCAAAGTCAAAGTCAAAGTCAAAGTCAAAGTCAAAGTCAAAGTCAAAGTCAAAGTCAAAGTCAAGGTCAAAGTCAAAGTCAAAGTCAAGGTCAAAGTCAAAGTCAAAGTCAAAGTCAAAGTCAAAGTCAAAGTCAAAGTCAAAGTCAAAGTCAAAGTCAAAGTCAAAGTCAAAGTCTAAGTCAAAGTCAAAGTAAAGGTCAAAGTCAAAGTCAAAGTCAAAGTCAAAGTCAAAGTCAAAGTCAAGGTCAAATTCAAGGTCAAAGTCAAAGTCAAAGTCAAAGTCAAAGTCAAAGTCAAAGTCAAAGTCAAAGTCAAAGTCATAGTAAAAGTAAAAGTAAAAGTCAAAGTAAAAGTCAAAGTCAAAGTCAAAGTCAAAGTCAAAGTCAAAGTAAAGGTCAAAGTCAAAGTCAAAGTCAAAGTCAAAGCCAAAGTCAAAGTCAAGGTCAAATTCAAGGTCAAAGTCAA
Organism: Anastrepha obliqua; assembly: GCF_027943255.1. Classification (NCBI taxonomy): domain Eukaryota; kingdom Metazoa; phylum Arthropoda; class Insecta; order Diptera; family Tephritidae; genus Anastrepha; species Anastrepha obliqua. The sequence continues at coordinate 817,877 of NW_026562190.1, forward strand.
AGTCAAAGTCAAAGTCAAAGTCAAGGTCAAATTCAAGGTCAAAGTCAAAGTCAAAGTCAAAGTCAAAGTCAAAGTCAAAGTCAAAGTCAAAGTCAAAGTCAAAGTCAAAGTCAAAGTCAAAGTCAAAGTCAAAGTCAAAGTCAAAGTCATAGTAAAAGTAAAAGTAAAAGTCAAAGTAAAAGTCAAAGTCAAAGTCAAAGTCAAAGTCAAAGTCAAAGTCAAAGTCAAGGTCAAATTCAAGGTCAAAGTCAAAGTCAAAGTCAAAGTCACAGTCACAGTCAAAGTCAAAGTCAAAAACAAAGTCAAAGTCAAAGCCAAAGTCAAAGTCAAAGTCAAAGTCAAAGTCAAAGTCAAAGTCAAGGTCAAAGTCAAAGTCAAAGTCAAAGTCAAAGCCAAAGTCAAAGTCAAAGTCAAAGTCAAAGTCAAAGTCAAAGTCAAAGTCAAAGTCAAGGTCAAAGTCAAAGTCAAAGTCAAAGTCAAAGTCAAAGTCAAAGTCAAAGTCAAAGTCAAAGTCAAAGTCAAAGTCAAAGTCAAAGTCAAGGTCAAAGTCAAAGTCAAAGTCAAAGTCAAAGTCAAAGTCAAAGTCAAAGTCAAGGTCAAAGTCAAAGTCAAAGTCAAAGTCAAAGTCAAAGTAAAGGTCAAAGTCAAAGTCAAAGTCAAAGTCAAGGTCAAATTCAAGGTCAAAGTCAAAGTCAAAGTCAAAGTCAAAGTCAAAGTCAAAGTCAAAGTCAAAGTCAAAGTCAAAGTCAAAGTCAAAGTCAAAGTCAAAGTCAAAGTCAAAGTCAAAGTCAAGGTCAAATTCAAGGTCAAAGTCAAAGTCAAAGTCAAAGTCAAAGTCAAAGTCACAGTCAAAGTCAAAGTCAAAGACAAAGTCAAAGTCAAAGTCAAAGTCAAAGCCAAAGTCAAAGTCAAAGTCAAAGTCAAAGTCAAAGTCAAAGTCAAAGTCAAAGTCAAGGTCAAGGTCAAAGTCAAAGTCAAAGTCAAAGTCAAAGTCAAAGTCAAAGTCAAAGTCAAAGTCAAAGTAAAGGTCAAAGTCAAAGTCAAAGTCAAAGTCAAGGTCAAATTCAAGGTCAAAGTCAAAGTCAAAGTCAAAGTCAAAGTCAAAGTCAAAGTCAAAGTCAAAGTCAAAGTAAAGGTCAAAGTCAAAGTCAAAGTCAAAGTCAAAGTCAAAGTCAAAGTCATAGTAAAAGTAAAAGTAAAAGTCAAAGTAAAAGTCAAAGTCAAAGTCAAAGTCAAAGTCAAAGTCAAAGTCAAAGTCAAGGTCAAATTCAAGGTCAAAGTCAAAGTCAAAGTCAAAGTCACAGTCACAGTCAAAGTCAAAGTCAAAAACAAAGTCAAAGTCAAAGCCAAAGTCAAAGTCAAAGTCAAAGTCAAAGTCAAAGTCAAAGTCAAAGTCAAAGTCAAGGTCAAAGTCAAAGTCAAAGTCAAAGTCAAAGTCAAAGTCAAAGTCAAAGCCAAAGTCACAGTCAAAGTCAAAGTCAAAGTCAAAGTCAAAGTCAAAGTCAAAGTCAAAGTCAAAGTCAAACCCAAAGTCAAAGTCAAAGTCAAAGTCAAAGTCAAAGTCAAAGTCAAAGTCAAAGTCAAAGTCAAAGTCAAAGTCAAAGTCAAAGTCAAAGTCAAAGTCAAAGTAAAGGTCAAAGTCAAAGTCAAGGTCAAAGTAAAGGTCAAGGTCAAAGTCAAAGTCAAAGTCAAAGTCAAAGTCACAGTCAAAGTCAAAGTCAAAGTCAAAGTCAAAGTCAAAGTCAAAGTCAAAGCCAAAGTCAAAGTCAAAGTCAAAGCCAAAGTCAAAGTCAAAGTCAAAGTCAAAGTCAAAGTCAAAGTCAAAGTCAAAGTCAAGGTCAAAGTCAAAGTCAAAGTCAAAGTCAAAGTCAAAGTCAAAGTCAAAGTCAAAGTCAAAGTCAAAGTCAAAGTCAGAGTCAAGGTCAAAGTCAAAGTCAAAGTCAAAGTCAAAGTCAAAGTCAAAGTCAAAGTCAAAGTCAAAGTCAAAGTCAAAGTCAAAGTCAAAGTCAAAGTCAAAGTCAAAGTCAAAGTCAAAGTCAAAGTCAAAGTCAAAGTCAAAGTCAAAGTCAAAGTCAAAGTCAAAGTCAAAGTCAAAGTCAAAGTCAAAGTCAAAGTCAAAGTCAAAGTCAAAGTCAAAGTCAAAGTCAAAGTCAAAGTCAAAGTCAAAGTCAAAGTCAAGGTCAAAGTCAAAGTCAAAGTCAAAGTCAAAGTCAAAGTCAAAGTCAAAGTCAAAGTCAAAGTCAAAGTCAAAGTCAAAGTCAAAGTCAAAGTCAAAGTCAAAGTCAAAGTCAAAGTCAAAGTCAAAGTCAAAGTCAAAGTCAAAGTCAAAGTCAAAGTCAAAGTCAAAGTCAAAGTCAAAGTCAAAGTCAAAGTCAATGTCAAAGTCAAAGTCAAAGTCAAAGTCAAAGTCAAAGTCAAAGTCAATGTCAAAGTCAAAGTCAAAGTCAAAGTCAAAGTCAAAGTCAAGGTCAAAGTCAAAGTCAAAGTCAAAGTCAAATTCAAGGTCAAAGTCAAAGTCAAAGTCAAAGTCAAAGTCAAAGTCAAAGTCAAAGTCAAAGTCAAAGTCAAAGTCAAAGTCAAAGTCAAAGTCAAAGTCAAAGTCAAAGTCAAAGTCAAAGTCAAAGTCAAAGTCAAAGTCAAAGTCAAAGTCAAAGTCAAAGTCAAAGTCAAAGTCAAAGTCAAAGTCAAAGTCAAAGTCAAAGTCAAAGTCAAAGTCAAAGTCAAAGTCAAAGTCAAAGTCAAAGTCAAAGTCAAAGTCAAAGTCAAAGTCAAATTCAAGGTCAAAGTCAAAGTCAAAGTCAAAGTCAAAGTCAAAGTCAAAGTCAAAGTCAAAGTCAAAGCCAAAGTCAAAGTCAAAGTCAAAGTCAAAGTCAAAGTCAAAGTCAAAGTCAAAGTAAAGGTCAAAGTCAAAGTCAAAGTCAAAGTCAAGGTCAAATTCAAGGTCAAAGTCAAAGTCAAAGTCAAAGTCAAAGTCAAAGTCAAAGTCAAAGTCAAAGTCAAAGTCAAAGTCAAAGTCAAAGTCAAAGTCAAAGTCAAAGTCAAAGTAAAGGTCAAAGTCAAAGTCAAAGTCAAGGTCAAATTCAAGGTCAAAGTCAAAGTCAAAGACAAAGTCAAAGTCAAAGTCAAAGACAAAGTCAAAGTCAAAGTCAAAGTCAAAGTCAAAGACAAAGTCAAAGTCAAAGTCAAAGTCAAAGCCAAAGTCAAAGTCAAAGTCAAAGTCAAAGTCAAAGTCAAAGTCAAAGTCAAAGCCAAAGTCAAAGTCAAAGCCAAAGTCAAAGTCAAAGCCAAAGTCAAAGTCAAAGCCAAAGTCAAAGTCAAAGTCAAAGTCAAAGTCAAAGTCAAAGTCAAAGTCAAAGTCAAGGTCAAAGTCAAAGTCAAAGTCAAAGTCAAAGTCAAAGTCAAAGTCAAAGTCAAAGTAAAGGTCAAAGTCAAAGTCAAAGTCAAAGTCAAGGTCAAATTCAAGGTCAAAGTCAAAGTCAAAGTCAAAGTCAAAGTCAAAGTCAAAGTCAAAGTCAAAGTCAAAGTCAAAGTCAAAGTCAAAGTCAAAGCCAAAGTCAAAGTCAAAGTCAAAGTCAAAGTCAAAGTCAAAGTCAAAGTCAAAGTAAAGGTCAAAGTCAAAGTCAAAGTCAAAGTCAAGGTCAAATTCAAGGTCAAAGTCAAAGTCAAAGTCAAAGTCAAAGTCAAAGTCAAAGTCAAAGTCAAAGTCAAAGTCAAAGTCAAAGTCAAAGTCAAAGTCAAAGTCAAAGTCAAAGTAAAGGTCAAAGTCAAAGTCAAAGTCAAGGTCAAATTCAAGGTCAAAGTCAAAGTCAAAGACAAAGTCAAAGTCAAAGTCAAAGACAAAGTCAAAGTCAAAGTCAAAGTCAAAGTCAAAGACAAAGTCAAAGTCAAAGTCAAAGTCAAAGCCAAAGTCAAAGTCAAAGTCAAAGTCAAAGTCAAAGTCAAAGTCAAAGTCAAAGCCAAAGTCAAAGTCAAAGCCAAAGTCAAAGTCAAAGCCAAAGTCAAAGTCAAAGCCAAAGTCAAAGTCAAAGTCAAAGTCAAAGTCAAAGTCAAAGTCAAAGTCAAAGTCAAAGTCAAGGTCAAAGTCAAAGTCAAAGTCAAAGTCAAAGTCAAAGTCAAAGTCAAAGTCAAAGTAAAGGTCAAAGTCAAAGTCAAAGTCAAAGTCAAGGTCAAATTCAAGGTCAAAGTCAAAGTCAAAGTCAAAGTCAAAGTCAAAGTCAAAGTCAAAGTCAAAGTCAAAGTCAAAGTCAAAGTCAAAGTCAAAGTCAAAGTCAAAGTAAAGGTCAAAGTCAAAGTCAAAGTCAAGGTCAAATTCAAGGTCAAAGTCAAAGTCAAAGACAAAGTCAAAGTCAAAGTCAAAGACAAAGTCAAAGTCAAAGTCAAAGTCAAAGCCAAAGTCAAAGTCAAAGTCAAAGTCAAAGTCAAAGTCAAAGTCAAAGTCAAAGTCAAAGTCAAAGTCAAAGTCAAAGTCAAAGTCACAGTCAAAGTCAAAGTCAAAGTCAAGGTCAAAGTCAAAGTCAAAGTCAAGGTCAAAGTCAAAGTCAAAGTCAAAGTCAAAGTCAAAGTCAAAGTCAAAGTCAAAGTCAAAGTCAAAGTCAAAGTCAGAGTCAAAATCAAAGTCAAAGTCAAGGTCAAATTCAAGGTCAAAGTCAAAGTCAAAGTCAAAGTCAAAGTCAAAGTCAAAGTCAAAGTCAAAGTCAAAGTCAAAGTCAAAGTCAAAGTCAAAGTCAAAGTCAAAGTCAAAGTCACAGTCAAAGTCAAAGTCAAAGTCAAAGTCAAAGTCAAAGTCAAAGTCAAAGTCAAAGTCAAGGTCAAATTCAAGGTCAAAGTCAAAGTCAAAGTCAAAGTCAAAGTCAAAGTAAAAGTCAAAGTCAAAGTCATAGTAAAAGTCAAAGTAAAAGTCAAAGTCAAAGTCAAAGTCAAAGTCAAAGTCAAAGTCAAAGTCAAAGTCAAAGTCAAAGTCAAAGTCAAAGTCAAAGTCAAAGTCAAGGTCAAATTCAAGGTCAAAGTCAAAGTCAAAGTCAAAGTCAAAGTCACAGTCAAAGTCAAAGTCAAAGTCAAAGTCAAAGTCAAAGTCAAAGACAAAGTCAAAGTCAAAGTCAAAGTCAAGGTCAAGGTCAAAGTCAAAGTCAAAGTCAAAGTCAAGGTCAAATTCAAGGTCAAAGTCAAAGTCAAAGTCAAAGTCAAAGTCAAGGTCAAATTCAAGGTCAAAGTCAAAGTCAAAGTCAAAGTCAAAGTCACAGTCAAAGTCAAAGTCAAAGACAAAGTCAAAGTCAAAGTCAAAGTCAAAGTCAAAGTCAAAGTCAAAGTCAAAGTCAAGGTCAAAGTCAAAGTCAAAGTCAAAGTCAAAGTCAAAGTCAAGGTCAAATTCAAGGTCAAATTCAAGGTCAAAGTCAAAGTCAAAGTCAAAGTAAAGGTCAAAGTCAAAGTCAAGGTCAAAGTAAAGGTCAAGGTCAAAGTCAAAGTCAAAGTCAAAGTCAAAGTCACAGTCAAAGTCAAAGTCAAAGACAAAGTCAAAGTCAAAGTCAAAGTCAAAGCCAAAGTCAAAGTCAAAGTCAAAGCCAAAGTCAAAGTCAAAGTCAAAGTCAAAGTCAAAGTCAAAGTCAAGGTCAAAGTCAAAGTCAAAGTCAAAGTCAAAGTCAAAGTCAAAGTCAAAGTCAAAGTCAAAGTCAAAGTCAAAGTCAAAGTCAAAGTAAAGGTCAAAGTCAAAGTCAAGGTCAAAGTAAAGGTCAAGGTCAAAGTCAAAGTCAAAGTCAAAGTCAAAGTCACAGTCAAAGTCAAAGTCAAAGACAAAGTCAAAGTCAAAGTCAAAGTCAAAGCCAAAGTCAAAGTCAAAGTCAAAGCCAAAGTCAAAGTCAAAGTCAAAGTCAAAGTCAAAGTCAAAGTCAAAGTCAAAGTCAAGGTCAAAGTCAAAGTCAAAGTCAAAGTCAAAGTCAAAGTCAAAGTCAAAGTCAGAGTCAAGGTCAAAGTCAAAGTCAAAGTCAAAGTCAAAGTCAAAGTCAAAGCCAAAGTCAAAGTCAAAGTAAAAGCCAAAGTCAAAGTCAAAGTCAAAGTCAAAGTCAAAGTCAAAGTCAAGGTCAAAGTCAAAGTCAAAGTCAAAGTCAAAGTCAAGGTCAAAGTCAAAGTCAAAGTCAAAGTCAAAGTCAAAGTCAAAGTCAAAGTCAAAGTCAAAGTCAAAGTCAAAGTCAAAGCCAAAGTCAAAGTCAAAGTCAAAGTCAAAGTCAAAGTCAAAGTCAAAGTCAAAGTCAAAGTCAAGGTCAAAGTCAAAGTCAAAGCCAAAGTCAAAGTCAAAGTCAAAGTCAAAGTCAAAGTCAAAGTCAAAGTCAAAGTCAAGGTCAAAGTCAAAGTCAAAGTCAAAGTCAAAGTCAAAGTCAAAGTCAAAGTCAAGGTCAAATTCAAGGTCAAAGTCAAAGTCAAGGTCAAAGTGAAAGTCAAAGTCAAAGTCAAAGTCAAAGTCAAAGTCAAAGTCAAAGTCAAAGTCAAAGTCAAAGTCAAAGCCAAAGTCAAAGTCAAAGTCAAAGTCAAAGTCAAAGTCAAAGTCAAAGTCAAAGTCAAAGTCAAAGTCAAAGTCAAAGTCAAAGTCAAAGTCAAAGTCAAGGTCAAAGTCAAAGTCAAAGTCAAGGTCAAATTCAAGGTCAAAGTCAAAGTCAAAGTCAAAGTCAAAGTCAAAGTCAAAGTCAAAGTCAAAGTCAAAGTCAAAGTCAAAGTCAAAGTCAAAGTCAAAGTCAAAGTCAAAGTCAAAGTCAAAGTCAAAGTCAAGGTCAAAGTCAAAGTCAAAGTCAAAGTCAAAGTCAAAGTCAAAGCCAAAGTCAAAGTCAAAGTCAAAGTCAAAGTCAAAGTCAAAGTCAAAGTCAAAGTCAAAGTCAAAGTCAAAGTCAAAGTCAAAGTCAAGGTCAAAGTCAAAGTCAAAGTCAAAGTCAAAGTCAAAGTCAAAGTCAAAGTCAAAGTCAAAGTCAAAGTCAAAGTCAAAGTCAAAGTCAAAGTCAAAGTCAAAGTCAAAGTCAAAGTCAAAGTCAAAGTCAAAGTCAAAGTCAAGGTCAAAGTCAAAGTCAAAGTCAAAGTCAAAGTCAAAGTCAAAGTCAAAGTAAAGGTCAAAGTCAAAGTCAAAGTCAAAGTCAAGGTCAAATTCAGGGTCAAGGTCAAAGTCAAAGTCAAAGTCAAAGTCAAAGTCAAAGTCAAAGTCAAAGTCAAAGTCAAGGTCAAATTCAAGGTCAAAGTCAAAGTCAAAGTCAAAGTCAAAGTCAAAGTCAAAGTCAAAGTCAAAGTCAAAGTCAAAGTCAAAGTCAAAGTCAAAGTCAAAGTCAAAGTCAAAGTCAAAGTCAAGGTCAAAGTCAAAGTCAAAGTCAAGGTCAAAGTCAAAGTCAAAGTCAAAGTCAAAGTCAAAGTCAAAGTCAAAGTCAAAGTCAAAGTCAAAGTCAAAGTCAAAGTCAAAGTCAAAGTCAAAGTCAAAGTCAAAGTCAAAGTCATAGTAAAAGTAAAAGTCAAAGTCAAAGTCAAAGTCAAAGTAAAGGTCAAGGTCAAAGTCAAAGTCAAAGTCAAAGTCAAGGTCAAAGTCAAAGTCAAAGTCAAAGTCAAAGTCAAAGTCAAAGTCAAAGTCAAAGTCAAAGTCAAAGTCAAAGTCAAAGTCAAGGTCAAAGTCAAAGTCAAAGTCAAAGTCAAAGTCAAGGTCAAAGTCAAAGTCAAAGTCAAAGTCAAAGTCAAAGTCAAAGTCAAAGTCAAAGTCAAAGTCAAAGTCAAAGTCAAAGTCAAAGTCAAAGTCAAAGTCAAAGTCAAAGTCAAAGTCAAAGTCAAAGTCAAAGTCAAAGTCAAAGTCAAAGTCAAAGTCAAAGTCAAAGCCAAAGTCAAAGTCAAAGTCAAAGTCAAAGTCAAAGTCAAAGTCAAAGTCAAAGTCAAAGTCAAAGTCAAAGTCAAGGTCAAAGTCAAAGTCAAAGTCAAGGTCAAGGTCAAATTCAAGGTCAAAGTCAAAGTCAAAGTCAAAGTCAAAGTCAAAGTCAAAGTCAAAGTCAAAGTCAAAGTCAAAATCAAAGTCAAAGTCAAAGTCAGAGTCAAGGTCAAGGTCAAAGTCAAAGTCAAAGTCAAAGTCAAAGTCAAAGTCAAAGTCAAAGCCAAAGTCAAAGTCAAAGTCAAAGTCAAAGTCAAAGTCAAGGTCAAAGTCAAAGTCAAAGTCAAAGTCAAGGTCAAAGTCAAAGTCAAAGTCAAAGTCAAAGTCAAAGTCAAAGTCAAAGTCAAAGTCAAAGTCAAAGTCAAAGTCAAAGTCAAAGTCAAAGTCAAAGTCAAAGTCAAAGTCAAAGTCAAAGTCAAAGTCAAAGTCAAAGTCAAAGTCAAAGTCAAAGTCAAAGTCAAAGTCAAAGTCAAAGTCAAAGTCAAAGTCAAAGTCAAAGTCAAAGTCAAAGTCAAAGTCAAAGTCAAAGTCAAAGTCAAAGTCAAAGTCAAAGTCAAAGTCAAAGTCAAAGTCAAAGCCAAAGTCACAGTCAAAGTCAAAGTCAAAGTCAAAGTCAAAGTCAAAGTCAAAGTCAAAGTCAAAGTCAAACCCAAAGTCAAAGTCAAAGTCAAAGTCAAAGTCAAAGTCAAAGTCAAAGTCAAATTCAAAGTCAAAGTCAAAGTCAAAGTCAAAGTCAAAGTCAAAGTCAAAGTCAAAGTAAAGGTCAAAGTCAAAGTCAAGGTCAAAGTAAAGGTCAAGGTCAAAGTCAAAGTCAAAGTCAAAGTCAAAGTCACAGTCAAAGTCAAAGTCAAAGTCAAAGTCAAAGTCAAAGTCAAAGTCAAAGCCAAAGTCAAAGTCAAAGTCAAAGCCAAAGTCAAAGTCAAAGTCAAAGTCAAAGTCAAAGTCAAAGTCAAAGTCAAAGTCAAGGTCAAAGTCAAAGTCAAAGTCAAAGTCAAAGTCAAAGTCAAAGTCAAAGTCAAAGTCAAAGTCAAAGTCAAAGTCAGAGTCAAGGTCAAAGTCAAAGTCAAAGTCAAAGTCAAAGTCAAAGTCAAAGTCAAAGTCAAAGTCAAAGTCAAAGTCAAAGTCAAAGTCAAAGTCAAAGTCAAAGTCAAAGTCAAAGTCAAAGTCAAAGTCAAAGTCAAAGTCAAAGTCAAAGTCAAAGTCAAAGTCAAAGTCAAAGTCAAAGTCAAAGTCAAAGTCAAAGTCAAAGTCAAAGTCAAAGTCAAAGTCAAAGTCAAAGTCAAAGTCAAAGTCAAAGTCAAAGTCAAGGTCAAAGTCAAAGTCAAAGTCAAAGTCAAAGTCAAAGTCAAAGTCAAAGTCAAAGTCAAAGTCAAAGTCAAAGTCAAAGTCAAAGTCAAAGTCAAAGTCAAAGTCAAAGTCAAAGTCAAAGTCAAAGTCAAAGTCAAAGTCAAAGTCAAAGTCAAAGTCAAAGTCAAAGTCAAAGTCAAAGTCAAAGTCAAAGTCAAAGTCAAAGTCAATGTCAAAGTCAAAGTCAAAGTCAAAGTCAAAGTCAAAGTCAAAGTCAATGTCAAAGTCAAAGTCAAAGTCAAAGTCAAAGTCAAAGTCAAGGTCAAAGTCAAAGTCAAAGTCAAAGTCAAATTCAAGGTCAAAGTCAAAGTCAAAGTCAAAGTCAAAGTCAAAGTCAAAGTCAAAGTCAAAGTCAAAGTCAAAGTCAAAGTCAAAGTCAAAGTCAAAGTCAAAGTCAAAGTCAAAGTCAAAGTCAAAGTCAAAGTCAAAGTCAAAGTCAAAGTCAAAGTCAAAGTCAAAGTCAAAGTCAAAGTCAAAGTCAAAGTCAAAGTCAAAGTCAAAGTCAAAGTCAAAGTCAAAGTCAAAGTCAAAGTCAAAGTCAAAGTCAAAGTCAAAGTCAAATTCAAGGTCAAAGTCAAAGTCAAAGTCAAAGTCAAAGTCAAAGTCAAAGTCAAAGTCAAAGTCAAAGCCAAAGTCAAAGTCAAAGTCAAAGTCAAAGTCAAAGTCAAAGTCAAAGTCAAAGTAAAGGTCAAAGTCAAAGTCAAAGTCAAAGTCAAGGTCAAATTCAAGGTCAAAGTCAAAGTCAAAGTCAAAGTCAAAGTCAAAGTCAAAGTCAAAGTCAAAGTCAAAGTCAAAGTCAAAGTCAAAGTCAAAGTCAAAGTCAAAGTCAAAGTAAAGGTCAAAGTCAAAGTCAAAGTCAAGGTCAAATTCAAGGTCAAAGTCAAAGTCAAAGACAAAGTCAAAGTCAAAGTCAAAGACAAAGTCAAAGTCAAAGTCAAAGTCAAAGTCAAAGACAAAGTCAAAGTCAAAGTCAAAGTCAAAGCCAAAGTCAAAGTCAAAGTCAAAGTCAAAGTCAAAGTCAAAGTCAAAGTCAAAGCCAAAGTCAAAGTCAAAGCCAAAGTCAAAGTCAAAGCCAAAGTCAAAGTCAAAGCCAAAGTCAAAGTCAAAGTCAAAGTCAAAGTCAAAGTCAAAGTCAAAGTCAAAGTCAAAGTCAAGGTCAAAGTCAAAGTCAAAGTCAAAGTCAAAGTCAAAGTCAAAGTCAAAGTCAAAGTAAAGGTCAAAGTCAAAGTCAAAGTCAAAGTCAAGGTCAAATTCAAGGTCAAAGTCAAAGTCAAAGTCAAAGTCAAAGTCAAAGTCAAAGTCAAAGTCAAAGTCAAAGTCAAAGTCAAAGTCAAAGTCAAAGTCAAAGTCAAAGTAAAGGTCAAAGTCAAAGTCAAAGTCAAGGTCAAATTCAAGGTCAAAGTCAAAGTCAAAGACAAAGTCAAAGTCAAAGTCAAAGACAAAGTCAAAGTCAAAGTCAAAGTCAAAGCCAAAGTCAAAGTCAAAGTCAAAGTCAAAGTCAAAGTCAAAGTCAAAGTCAAAGTCAAAGTCAAAGTCAAAGTCAAAGTCAAAGTCACAGTCAAAGTCAAAGTCAAAGTCAAGGTCAAAGTCAAAGTCAAAGTCAAGGTCAAAGTCAAAGTCAAAGTCAAAGTCAAAGTCAAAGTCAAAGTCAAAGTCAAAGTCAAAGTCAAAGTCAAAGTCAGAGTCAAAATCAAAGTCAAAGTCAAGGTCAAATTCAAGGTCAAAGTCAAAGTCAAAGTCAAAGTCAAAGTCAAAGTCAAAGTCAAAGTCAAAGTCAAAGTCAAAGTCAAAGTCAAAGTCAAAGTCAAAGTCAAAGTCAAAGTCACAGTCAAAGTCAAAGTCAAAGTCAAAGTCAAAGTCAAAGTCAAAGTCAAAGTCAAAGTCAAGGTCAAATTCAAGGTCAAAGTCAAAGTCAAAGTCAAAGTCAAAGTCAAAGTAAAAGTCAAAGTCAAAGTCATAGTAAAAGTCAAAGTAAAAGTCAAAGTCAAAGTCAAAGTCAAAGTCAAAGTCAAAGTCAAAGTCAAAGTCAAAGTCAAAGTCAAAGTCAAAGTCAAAGTCAAAGTCAAGGTCAAATTCAAGGTCAAAGTCAAAGTCAAAGTCAAAGTCAAAGTCACAGTCAAAGTCAAAGTCAAAGTCAAAGTCAAAGTCAAAGTCAAAGACAAAGTCAAAGTCAAAGTCAAAGTCAAGGTCAAGGTCAAAGTCAAAGTCAAAGTCAAAGTCAAGGTCAAATTCAAGGTCAAAGTCAAAGTCAAAGTCAAAGTCAAAGTCAAGGTCAAATTCAAGGTCAAAGTCAAAGTCAAAGTCAAAGTCAAAGTCACAGTCAAAGTCAAAGTCAAAGACAAAGTCAAAGTCAAAGTCAAAGTCAAAGTCAAAGTCAAAGTCAAAGTCAAAGTCAAAGTCAAAGTCAAAGTAAAGGTCAAAGTCAAAGTCAAAGTCAAAGTCAAAGTCAAAGTCAAAGTCAAGGTCAAAGTCAAAGTCAAAGTCAAAGTCAAGGTCAAAGTCAAGGTCAAAGTCAAAGTCAAAGTCAAAGCCAAAGTCAAAGTCAAAGTCAAATTCAAGGTCAAAGTCAAAGTCAAAGCCAAAGTCAAGGTCAAAGTCAAGGTCAAAGTCAAAGTCAAAGTCAAAGTCAAAGTCAAAGTCAAAGTCAAAGTCAAAGTCAAAGTCAAAGTCAAAGTCAAAGTCAAAGTCAAAGTCAAAGTCAAAGTCACAGTCAAAGTCAAAGTCAAAGTCAAAGTCAAAGTCAAAGTCAAAGTCAAAGTCAAAGTCAAAGTCAAAGTCAAAGTCAAAGTCAAAGTCAAAGTCAAAGTCAAAGTCAAGGTCAAAGTCAAAGTCAAAGTCAAGGTCAAAGTCAAAGTCAAAGTCAAAGTCAAAGTCAAAGTCAAAGTCAAAGTCAAAGTCAAAGTCAAAGTCAAAGTCAAAGTCAAAGTCTAAGTCAAAGTCAAAGTAAAGGTCAAAGTCAAAGTCAAAGTCAAAGTCAAAGTCAAAGTCAAAGTCAAGGTCAAATTCAAGGTCAAAGTCAAAGTCAAAGTCAAAGTCAAAGTCAAAGTCAAAGTCAAAGTCAAAGTCAAAGTCATAGTAAAAGTAAAAGTAAAAGTCAAAGTAAAAGTCAAAGTCAAAGTCAAAGTCAAAGTCAAAGTCAAAGTAAAGGTCAAAGTCAAAGTCAAAGTCAAAGTCAAAGCCAAAGTCAAAGTCAAGGTCAAATTCAAGGTCAAAGTCAAAGTCAAAGTCAAAGTCAAAGTCAAGGTCAAATTCAAGGTCAAAGTCAAAGTCAAAGTCAAAGTCAAAGTCAAAGTCAAAGTCAAAGTCAAAGTCAAAGTCAAAGTCAAAGTCAAAGTCAAAGTCAAAGTCAAAGTCAAAGTCAAAGTCATAGTAAAAGTAAAAGTAAAAGTCAAAGTAAAAGTCAAAGTCAAAGTCAAAGTCAAAGTCAAAGTCAAAGTCAAAGTCAAGGTCAAATTCAAGGTCAAAGTCAAAGTCAAAGTCAAAGTCACAGTCACAGTCAAAGTCAAAGTCAAAAACAAAGTCAAAGTCAAAGCCAAAGTCAAAGTCAAAGTCAAAGTCAAAGTCAAAGTCAAAGTCAAGGTCAAAGTCAAAGTCAAAGTCAAAGTCAAAGCCAAAGTCAAAGTCAAAGTCAAAGTCAAAGTCAAAGTCAAAGTCAAAGTCAAAGTCAAGGTCAAAGTCAAAGTCAAAGTCAAAGTCAAAGTCAAAGTCAAAGTCAAAGTCAAAGTCAAAGTCAAAGTCAAAGTCAAAGTCAAAGTCAAGGTCAAAGTCAAAGTCAAAGTCAAAGTCAAAGTCAAAGTCAAAGTCAAAGTCAAGGTCAAAGTCAAAGTCAAAGTCAAAGTCAAAGTCAAAGTAAAGGTCAAAGTCAAAGTCAAAGTCAAAGTCAAGGTCAAATTCAAGGTCAAAGTCAAAGTCAAAGTCAAAGTCAAAGTCAAAGTCAAAGTCAAAGTCAAAGTCAAAGTCAAAGTCAAAGTCAAAGTCAAAGTCAAAGTCAAAGTCAAAGTCAAAGTCAAGGTCAAATTCAAGGTCAAAGTCAAAGTCAAAGTCAAAGTCAAAGTCAAAGTCACAGTCAAAGTCAAAGTCAAAGACAAAGTCAAAGTCAAAGTCAAAGTCAAAGCCAAAGTCAAAGTCAAAGTCAAAGTCAAAGTCAAAGTCAAAGTCAAAGTCAAAGTCAAGGTCAAGGTCAAAGTCAAAGTCAAAGTCAAAGTCAAAGTCAAAGTCAAAGTCAAAGTCAAAGTCAAAGTAAAGGTCAAAGTCAAAGTCAAAGTCAAAGTCAAGGTCAAATTCAAGGTCAAAGTCAAAGTCAAAGTCAAAGTCAAAGTCAAAGTCAAAGTCAAAGTCAAAGTCAAAGTAAAGGTCAAAGTCAAAGTCAAAGTCAAAGTCAAAGTCAAAGTCAAAGTCATAGTAAAAGTAAAAGTAAAAGTCAAAGTAAAAGTCAAAGTCAAAGTCAAAGTCAAAGTCAAAGTCAAAGTCAAAGTCAAGGTCAAATTCAAGGTCAAAGTCAAAGTCAAAGTCAAAGTCACAGTCACAGTCAAAGTCAAAGTCAAAAACAAAGTCAAAGTCAAAGCCAAAGTCAAAGTCAAAGTCAAAGTCAAAGTCAAAGTCAAAGTCAAAGTCAAAGTCAAGGTCAAAGTCAAAGTCAAAGTCAAAGTCAAAGTCAAAGTCAAAGTCAAAGCCAAAGTCACAGTCAAAGTCAAAGTCAAAGTCAAAGTCAAAGTCAAAGTCAAAGTCAAAGTCAAAGTCAAACCCAAAGTCAAAGTCAAAGTCAAAGTCAAAGTCAAAGTCAAAGTCAAAGTCAAAGTCAAAGTCAAAGTCAAAGTCAAAGTCAAAGTCAAAGTCAAAGTCAAAGTAAAGGTCAAAGTCAAAGTCAAGGTCAAAGTAAAGGTCAAGGTCAAAGTCAAAGTCAAAGTCAAAGTCAAAGTCACAGTCAAAGTCAAAGTCAAAGTCAAAGTCAAAGTCAAAGTCAAAGTCAAAGCCAAAGTCAAAGTCAAAGTCAAAGCCAAAGTCAAAGTCAAAGTCAAAGTCAAAGTCAAAGTCAAAGTCAAAGTCAAAGTCAAGGTCAAAGTCAAAGTCAAAGTCAAAGTCAAAGTCAAAGTCAAAGTCAAAGTCAAAGTCAAAGTCAAAGTCAAAGTCAGAGTCAAGGTCAAAGTCAAAGTCAAAGTCAAAGTCAAAGTCAAAGTCAAAGTCAAAGTCAAAGTCAAAGTCAAAGTCAAAGTCAAAGTCAAAGTCAAAGTCAAAGTCAAAGTCAAAGTCAAAGTCAAAGTCAAAGTCAAAGTCAAAGTCAAAGTCAAAGTCAAAGTCAAAGTCAAAGTCAAAGTCAAAGTCAAAGTCAAAGTCAAAGTCAAAGTCAAAGTCAAAGTCAAAGTCAAAGTCAAAGTCAAAGTCAAAGTCAAAGTCAAAGTCAAAGTCAAAGTCAAGGTCAAAGTCAAAGTCAAAGTCAAAGTCAAAGTCAAAGTCAAAGTCAAAGTCAAAGTCAAAGTCAAAGTCAAAGTCAAAGTCAAAGTCAAAGTCAAAGTCAAAGTCAAAGTCAAAGTCAAAGTCAAAGTCAAAGTCAAAGTCAAAGTCAAAGTCAAAGTCAAAGTCAAAGTCAAAGTCAAAGTCAAAGTCAAAGTCAATGTCAAAGTCAAAGTCAAAGTCAAAGTCAAAGTCAAAGTCAAAGTCAATGTCAAAGTCAAAGTCAAAGTCAAAGTCAAAGTCAAAGTCAAGGTCAAAGTCAAAGTCAAAGTCAAAGTCAAATTCAAGGTCAAAGTCAAAGTCAAAGTCAAAGTCAAAGTCAAAGTCAAAGTCAAAGTCAAAGTCAAAGTCAAAGTCAAAGTCAAAGTCAAAGTCAAAGTCAAAGTCAAAGTCAAAGTCAAAGTCAAAGTCAAAGTCAAAGTCAAAGTCAAAGTCAAAGTCAAAGTCAAAGTCAAAGTCAAAGTCAAAGTCAAAGTCAAAGTCAAAGTCAAAGTCAAAGTCAAAGTCAAAGTCAAAGTCAAAGTCAAAGTCAAAGTCAAAGTCAAAGTCAAAGTCAAATTCAAGGTCAAAGTCAAAGTCAAAGTCAAAGTCAAAGTCAAAGTCAAAGTCAAAGTCAAAGTCAAAGCCAAAGTCAAAGTCAAAGTCAAAGTCAAAGTCAAAGTCAAAGTCAAAGTCAAAGTAAAGGTCAAAGTCAAAGTCAAAGTCAAAGTCAAGGTCAAATTCAAGGTCAAAGTCAAAGTCAAAGTCAAAGTCAAAGTCAAAGTCAAAGTCAAAGTCAAAGTCAAAGTCAAAGTCAAAGTCAAAGTCAAAGTCAAAGTCAAAGTCAAAGTAAAGGTCAAAGTCAAAGTCAAAGTCAAGGTCAAATTCAAGGTCAAAGTCAAAGTCAAAGACAAAGTCAAAGTCAAAGTCAAAGACAAAGTCAAAGTCAAAGTCAAAGTCAAAGTCAAAGACAAAGTCAAAGTCAAAGTCAAAGTCAAAGCCAAAGTCAAAGTCAAAGTCAAAGTCAAAGTCAAAGTCAAAGTCAAAGTCAAAGCCAAAGTCAAAGTCAAAGCCAAAGTCAAAGTCAAAGCCAAAGTCAAAGTCAAAGCCAAAGTCAAAGTCAAAGTCAAAGTCAAAGTCAAAGTCAAAGTCAAAGTCAAAGTCAAAGTCAAGGTCAAAGTCAAAGTCAAAGTCAAAGTCAAAGTCAAAGTCAAAGTCAAAGTCAAAGTAAAGGTCAAAGTCAAAGTCAAAGTCAAAGTCAAGGTCAAATTCAAGGTCAAAGTCAAAGTCAAAGTCAAAGTCAAAGTCAAAGTCAAAGTCAAAGTCAAAGTCAAAGTCAAAGTCAAAGTCAAAGTCAAAGTCAAAGTCAAAGTAAAGGTCAAAGTCAAAGTCAAAGTCAAGGTCAAATTCAAGGTCAAAGTCAAAGTCAAAGACAAAGTCAAAGTCAAAGTCAAAGACAAAGTCAAAGTCAAAGTCAAAGTCAAAGCCAAAGTCAAAGTCAAAGTCAAAGTCAAAGTCAAAGTCAAAGTCAAAGTCAAAGTCAAAGTCAAAGTCAAAGTCAAAGTCAAAGTCACAGTCAAAGTCAAAGTCAAAGTCAAGGTCAAAGTCAAAGTCAAAGTCAAGGTCAAAGTCAAAGTCAAAGTCAAAGTCAAAGTCAAAGTCAAAGTCAAAGTCAAAGTCAGAGTCAAAATCAAAGTCAAAGTCAAGGTCAAATTCAAGGTCAAAGTCAAAGTCAAAGTCAAAGTCAAAGTCAAAGTCAAAGTCAAAGTCAAAGTCAAAGTCAAAGTCAAAGTCAAAGTCAAAGTCAAAGTCAAAGTCAAAGTCACAGTCAAAGTCAAAGTCAAAGTCAAAGTCAAAGTCAAAGTCAAAGTCAAAGTCAAAGTCAAGGTCAAATTCAAGGTCAAAGTCAAAGTCAAAGTCAAAGTCAAAGTCAAAGTAAAAGTCAAAGTCAAAGTCATAGTAAAAGTCAAAGTAAAAGTCAAAGTCAAAGTCAAAGTCAAAGTCAAAGTCAAAGTCAAAGTCAAAGTCAAAGTCAAAGTCAAAGTCAAAGTCAAAGTCAAAGTCAAAGTCAAAGTCAAGGTCAAATTCAAGGTCAAAGTCAAAGTCAAAGTCAAAGTCAAAGTCACAGTCAAAGTCAAAGTCAAAGTCAAAGTCAAAGTCAAAGTCAAAGACAAAGTCAAAGTCAAAGTCAAAGTCAAGGTCAAGGTCAAAGTCAAAGTCAAAGTCAAAGTCAAGGTCAAATTCAAGGTCAAAGTCAAAGTCAAAGTCAAAGTCAAAGTCAAGGTCAAATTCAAGGTCAAAGTCAAAGTCAAAGTCAAAGTCAAAGTCACAGTCAAAGTCAAAGTCAAAGACAAAGTCAAAGTCAAAGTCAAAGTCAAAGTCAAAGTCAAAGTCAAAGTCAAAGTCAAAGTCAAAGTCAAAGTAAAGGTCAAAGTCAAAGTCAAAGTCAAAGTCAAAGTCAAAGTCAAAGTCAAGGTCAAAGTCAAAGTCAAAGTCAAAGTCAAGGTCAAAGTCAAGGTCAAAGTCAAAGTCAAAGTCAAAGCCAAAGTCAAAGTCAAAGTCAAATTCAAGGTCAAAGTCAAAGTCAAAGCCAAAGTCAAGGTCAAAGTCAAGGTCAAAGTCAAAGTCAAAGTCAAAGTCAAAGTCAAAGTCAAAGTCAAAGTCAAAGTCAAAGTCAAAGTCAAAGTCAAAGTCAAAGTCAAAGTCAAAGTCAAAGTCACAGTCAAAGTCAAAGTCAAAGTCAAAGTCAAAGTCAAAGTCAAAGTCAAAGTCAAAGTCAAAGTCAAAGTCAAAGTCAAAGTCAAAGTCAAAGTCAAAGTCAAAGTCAAGGTCAAAGTCAAAGTCAAAGTCAAGGTCAAAGTCAAAGTCAAAGTCAAAGTCAAAGTCAAAGTCAAAGTCAAAGTCAAAGTCAAAGTCAAAGTCAAAGTCAAAGTCAAAGTCTAAGTCAAAGTCAAAGTAAAGGTCAAAGTCAAAGTCAAAGTCAAAGTCAAAGTCAAAGTCAAAGTCAAGGTCAAATTCAAGGTCAAAGTCAAAGTCAAAGTCAAAGTCAAAGTCAAAGTCAAAGTCAAAGTCAAAGTCAAAGTCAAAGTCATAGTAAAAGTAAAAGTAAAAGTCAAAGTAAAAGTCAAAGTCAAAGTCAAAGTCAAAGTCAAAGTCAAAGTAAAGGTCAAAGTCAAAGTCAAAGTCAAAGTCAAAGCCAAAGTCAAAGTCAAGGTCAAATTCAAGGTCAAAGTCAAAGTCAAAGTCAAAGTCAAAGTCAAGGTCAAATTCAAGGTCAAAGTCAAAGTCAAAGTCAAAGTCAAAGTCAAAGTCAAAGTCAAAGTCAAAGTCAAAGTCAAAGTCAAAGTCAAAGTCAAAGTCAAAGTCAAAGTCAAAGTCAAAGTCATAGTAAAAGTAAAAGTAAAAGTCAAAGTAAAAGTCAAAGTCAAAGTCAAAGTCAAAGTCAAAGTCAAAGTCAAAGTCAAGGTCAAATTCAAGGTCAAAGTCAAAGTCAAAGTCAAAGTCACAGTCACAGTCAAAGTCAAAGTCAAAAACAAAGTCAAAGTCAAAGCCAAAGTCAAAGTCAAAGTCAAAGTCAAAGTCAAAGTCAAAGTCAAGGTCAAAGTCAAAGTCAAAGTCAAAGTCAAAGCCAAAGTCAAAGTCAAAGTCAAAGTCAAAGTCAAAGTCAAAGTCAAAGTCAAAGTCAAGGTCAAAGTCAAAGTCAAAGTCAAAGTCAAAGTCAAAGTCAAAGTCAAAGTCAAAGTCAAAGTCAAAGTCAAAGTCAAAGTCAAAGTCAAGGTCAAAGTCAAAGTCAAAGTCAAAGTCAAAGTCAAAGTCAAAGTCAAGGTCAAAGTCAAAGTCAAAGTCAAAGTCAAAGTCAAAGTAAAGGTCAAAGTCAAAGTCAAAGTCAAAGTCAAGGTCAAATTCAAGGTCAAAGTCAAAGTCAAAGTCAAAGTCAAAGTCAAAGTCAAAGTCAAAGTCAAAGTCAAAGTCAAAGTCAAAGTCAAAGTCAAAGTCAAAGTCAAAGTCAAAGTCAAAGTCAAGGTCAAATTCAAGGTCAAAGTCAAAGTCAAAGTCAAAGTCAAAGTCAAAGTCACAGTCAAAGTCACAGTCAAAGACAAAGTCAAAGTCAAAGTCAAAGTCAAAGCCAAAGTCAAAGTCAAAGTCAAAGTCAAAGTCAAAGTCAAAGTCAAAGTCAAAGTCAAGGTCAAGGTCAAAGTCAAAGTCAAAGTCAAAGTCAAAGTCAAAGTCAAAGTCAAAGTCAAAGTCAAAGTAAAGGTCAAAGTCAAAGTCAAAGTCAAAGTCAAGGTCAAATTCAAGGTCAAAGTCAAAGTCAAAGTCAAAGTCAAAGTCAAAGTCAAAGTCAAAGTCAAAGTCAAAGTAAAGGTCAAAGTCAAAGTCAAAGTCAAAGTCAAGGTCAAATTCAAGGTCAAAGTCAAAGTCAAAGTCAAAGTCAAAGTCAAAGTCAAAGTCAAAGTCAAAGTCAAAGTCAAAGTCAAAGTCAAAGTCAAAGTCAAAGTCAAAGTCAAAGTCAAAGTCAAGGTCAAAGTCAAAGTCAAAGTCAAAGTCAAAGTCAAAGTCAAAGTCAAGGTCAAATTCAAGGTCAAAGTCAAAGTCAAAGTCAAAGTCAAAGTCAAAGTCAAAGTCAAGGTCAAAGTCAAAGTCAAAGTCAAAGTCAAAGTCAAAGTCAAAGTCAAAGTCAAAGTCAAAGTCAAAGTCAAAGTCAAAGTCAAAGTCAAAGTCAAAGTCAAAGTCAAAGTCAAAGTCAAAGTCAAAGTCAAAGTCAAAGTCAAAGTCAAAGTCAAAGTCAAAGTCAAAGTCAAAGTCAAAGTCAAAGTCATAGTAAAAGTAAAAGTAAAAGTAAAGGTCAAGGTCAAAGTCAAAGTCAAAGTCAAAGTAAAGGTCAAGGTCAAAGTCAAAGTCAAAGTCAAAGTAAAGGTCAAGGTCAAAGTCAAAGTCAAGGTCAAATTCAAGGTCAAAGTCAAAGTCGAAGTCAAAGTCAAAGTCACAGTCAAAGTCAAAGTCAAAGACAAAGTCAAAGTCAAAGTCAAAGTCAAAGTCAAAGCCAAAGTCAAAGTCAAAGTAAAAGCCAAAGTCAAAGTCAAAGTCAAAGTCAAAGTCATAGTCAAAGTCAAAGTCAAAGTCGAAGTCAAATTCAAAGTCAAAGTCAAAGTCAAAGTCAAAGTCAAAGTCAAAGTCAAAGTCAAAGTCAAAGTCAAAGTCAAAGTCAAAGTCAAAGTCAAAGTCAAAGTCAAAGTCAAAGTCAAAGTCAAAGTCAAAGTCAAAGTCAAAGTCAAAGTCAAAGTCAAGGTCAAAGTCAAAGTCAAAGTCAAAGTCAAAGTCAAAGTCAAAGTCAAAGTCAAAGTCAAAGTCAAAGTCAAAGTCAAAGTCAAAGTCAAAGTCAAGGTCAAAGTCAAAGTCAAAGTCAAAGTCAAAGTCAAAGTCAAAGTCAAAGTAAAAGTCAAAGTCAAAGTCAAAGCCAAAGTCAAAGTCAAAGTCAAAGTCAAAGTCAAAGTCAAAGTCAAAGTCAAAGTCAAAGTCAAAGTCAAAGTCAAGGTCAAAGTCAAAGTCAAAGCCAAAGTCAAAGTCAAAGTCAAAGTCAAAGTCAAAGTCAAAGTCAAAGTCAAAGTCAAAGTCAAAGTCAAAGTCAAAGTCAAAGTCAAAGTCAAAGTCAACGTCAAAGTCAAAGTCAAAGTCAAAGTCAAAGTCACAGTCAAAGTCAAAGTCAAGGTCAAAGTCAAGGTCAAAGTCAAAGTCAAAGTCAAAGTCAAAGTCATAGTAAAAGTAAAGGTCAAAGTCAAAGTCAAAGTCAAAGTCAAAGTCAAAGTCAAAGTCAAAGTCAAAGTCAAGGTCAAAGTCAAAGTCAAAGTCAAAGTCAAAGTCATAGTCAAAGTCACAGTCAAAGTCAAAGTCAAGGTCAAAGTCAAAGTCAAAGTCAAAGTCAAGGTCAAAGTCAAAGTCAAAGTCAAAGTCAAAGTCAAAGTCAAAGTCAAAGTCAAAGTCAAAGTCAAAGTCAAAGTCAAAGTCAAAGTCAAAGTCAAAGTCAAAGTCAAAGTCAAAGTCAAAGTCAAGGTCAAAGTCAAAGTCAAAGTCAAAGTCAAAGTCAAAGTCAAAGTAAAGGTCAAAGTCAAAGTCAAAGTCAAAGTCAAAGTCAAGGTCAAATTAAAGGTCAAAGTCAAAGTCAAAGTCAAAGTCAAAGTCAAAGTCAAAGTCAAAGTCAAAGTCAAAGTCAAAGTCAAGGTCAAAGTCAAAGTCAAAGTCAAAGTCAAAGTCAAAGTCAAAGTCAAAGTCGTAGTAAAAGTAAAAGTCAAAGTCAAAGTCCAAGTCAAAGTCAAAGTCAAAGTCAAAGTCAAAGTCAAAGTCAAAGTCAAAGTCAAAGTCAAAGTCAAAGTCAAGGTCAAAGTCAAAGTCAAAGTCAAAGCCAAAGTCAAAGTCAAAGTCAAAGTCAAAGTCAAAGTCAAAGTCAAAGTCAAAGTCAAAGTCAAAGTCAAAGTCAAAGTCAAAGTCAAAGTCAAAGTCAAAGTCAAGGTCAAAGTCAAAGTCAAAGTCAAAGTCAAAGTCAAAGTCAAAGTCAAGGTCAAAGTCAAAGTCAAAGTCAAAGTCAAAGTCAAAGTCAAAGTCAAAGTCAAAGTCAAAGTCAAAGTCAAAGTCAAAGTCAAAGTAAAGGTCAAAGTCAAAGTCAAGGTCAAAGTAAAGGTCAAGGTCAAAGTCAAAGTCAAAGTCAAAGTCACAGTCAAAGTCAAAGTCAAAGACAAAGTCAAAGTCAAAGTCTAAGTCAAAGCCAAAGTCAAAGTCAAAGTCAAAGCCAAAGTCAAAGTCAAAGTCAAAGTCAAAGTCAAAGTCAAAGTCAAAGTCAAGGTCAAAGTCAAAGTCAAAGTCAAAGTCAAAGTCAAAGTCAAAGTCAAAGTCAAAGTCAAAGTCAAAGTCAAAGTCAAAGTCAAAGTCAAAGTCAGAGTCAAGGTCAAAGTCAAAGTCAAAGTCAAAGTCAAAGTCAAAGTCAAAGTCAAAGTCAAAGTCAAAGTCAAAGTCAAAGTCAAAGTCAAAGTCAAAGTCAAAGTCAAAGTCAAAGTCAAAGTCAAAGTCAAAGTCAAAGTCAAAGTCAAAGTCAAAGTCAAAGTCAAAGTCAAAGTCAAAGTCAAAGTCAAAGTCAAAGTCAAAGTCAAGGTCAAAGTCAAGGTCAAAGTCAAAGTCAAAGTCAAAGTCAAAGTCAAAGTCAAAGTCAAAGTCAAAGTCAAAGTCAAAGTCAAAGTCATAGTAAAAGTAAAAGTAAAAGTAAAGGTCAAGGTCAAAGTCAAAGTCAAAGTCAAAGTAAAGGTCAAGGTCAAAGTCAAAGTCAAGGTCAAATTCAAGGTCAAAGTCAAAGTCGAAGTCAAAGTCAAAGTCACAGTCAAAGTCAAAGTCAAAGACAAAGTCAAAGTCAAAGTCAAAGTCAAAGTCAAAGCCAAAGTCAAAGTCAAAGTCAAAGTCAAAGTCAAAGTCAAAGTCGAAGTCAAATTCAAAGTCAAAGTCAAAGTCAAAGTCAAAGTCAAAGTCAAAGTCAAAGTCAAAGTCAAAGTCAAAGTCAAAGTCAAAGTCAATGTCAAAGTCAAAGTCAAAGTCAAAGTCAAAGTCAAAGTCAAAGTCAAAGTCAAAGTCAAAGTCAAGGTCAAAGTCAAAGTCAAAGTCAAAGTCAAAGTCAAAGTCAAAGTCAAAGTCAAAGTCAAAGTCAAAGTCAAAGTCAAAGTCAAAGTCAAGGTCAAAGTCAAAGTCAAAGTCAAAGTCAAAGTCAAGGTCAAAGTCAAAGTCAAAGTCAAAGTCAAAGTCAAAGTCAAAGTCGAAGTCAAATTCAAAGTCAAAGTCAAAGTCAAAGTCAAAGTCAAAGTCAAAGTCAAAGTCAAAGTCAAAGTCAAAGTCAAAGTCAAAGTCAAAGTCAAAGTCAAAGTCAAAGTCAAAGTCAAAGTCAAAGTCAAAGTCAAAGTCAAAGTCAAAGTCAAGGTCAAAGTCAAAGTCAAAGTCAAAGTCAAAGTCAAAGTCAAAGTCAAAGTCAAAGTCAAAGTCAAAGTCAAAGTCAAAGTCAAGGTCAAAGTCAAAGTCAAAGTCAAAGTCAAAGTCAAGGTCAAAGTCAAAGTCAAAGTCAAAGTCAAAGTCAAAGTCAAAGTCAAAGTCAAAGTAAAAGTCAAAGTCAAAGTCAAAGCCAAAGTCAAAGTCAAAGTCAAAGTCAAAGTCAAAGTCAAAGTCAAAGTCAAAGTCAAAGTCAAAGTCAAGGTCAAAGTCAAAGTCAAAGTCAAAGCCAAAGTCAAAGTCAAAGTCAAAGTCAAAGTCAAAGTCAAAGTCAAAGTCAAAGTCAAAGTCAAGGTCAAAGTCAAAGTCAAAGTCAAAGTCAAAGTCAAAGTCAAAGTCAAGGTCAAATTCAAGGTCAAATTCAAGGTCAAAGTCAAAGTCAAGGTCAAAGTGAAAGTCAAAGTCAAAGTCAAAGTCAAAGTCAAAGTCAAAGTCAAAGTCAAAGTCAAAGTCAAAGTCAAAGTCAAAGTCAAAGTCAAAGTCAAAGCCAAAGTCAAAGTCAAAGTCAAAGTCAAAGTCAAAGTCAAAGTCAAAGTCAAAGTCAAAGTCAAAGTCAAAGTCAAGGTCAAAGTCAAAGTCAAAGTCAAGGTCAAATTCAAGGTCAAAGTCAAAGTCAAAGTCAAAGTCAAAGTCAAAGTCAAAGTCAAAGTCAAAGTCAAAGTCAAAGTCAAAGTCAAAGTCAAAGTCAAAGTCAAAGTCAAAGTCAAAGTCAAAGTCAAAGTCAAAGTCAAAGTCAAAGTCAAAGTCAAAGTCAAAGTCAAAGTCAAAGTCAAAGTCAAAGCCAAAGTCAAAGTCAAAGTCAAAGTCAAAGTCAAAGTCAAAGTCAAAGTCAAAGTCAAAGTCAAAGTCAAAGTCAAAGTCAAAGTCAAGGTCAAAGTCAAAGTCAAAGTCAAGGTCAAATTCAAGGTCAAAGTCAAAGTCAAAGTCAAGGTCAAATTCAAGGTCAAAGTCAAAGTCAAAGTCAAAGTCAAAGTCAAAGTCAAAGTCAAAGTCAAAGTCAAAGTCAAAGTCAAAGTCAAAGTCAAAGTCAAAGTCAAAGTCAAAGTCAAAGTCAAAGTCAAAGTCAAAGTCAAAGTCAAAGTCAAAGTCAAAGTCAAAGTCAAAGTCAAAGTCAAAGTCAAAGTCAAAGTCAAAGTCAAAGCCAAAGTCAAAGTCAAAGTCAAAGTCAAAGTCAAGGTCAAAGTCAAAGTCAAAGTCAAAGTCAAAGTCAAAGTCAAAGTCAAAGTCAAAGTCAAAGTCAAAGTCAAAGTCAAAGTCAAAGTCAAAGTCAAAGTCAAAGTCAAAGTCAAAGTCAAAGTCAAAGTCAAAGTCAAAGTCAAAGTCAAAGTCAAAGTCAAAGTCAAAGTCAAAGTCAAGGTCAAAGTCAAAGTCAAAGTCAAAGTCAAAGTCAAAGTCAAAGTCAAAGTCAAAGTCAAAGTCAAAGTCAAAGTCAAGGTCAAAGTCAAAGTCAAAGTCAAAGTCAAAGTCAAAGTCAAAGTCAAGGTCAAATTCAAGGTCAAATTCAAGGTCAAAGTCAAAGTCAAGGTCAAAGTGAAAGTCAAAGTCAAAGTCAAAGTCAAAGTCAAAGTCAAAGTCAAAGTCAAAGTCAAAGTCAAAGTCAAAGTCAAAGTCAAAGTCAAAGTCAAAGTCAAAGCCAAAGTCAAAGTCAAAGTCAAAGTCAAAGTCAAAGTCAAAGTCAAAGTCAAAGTCAAAGTCAAAGTCAAAGTCAAAGTCAAGGTCAAAGTCAAAGTCAAAGTCAAGGTCAAATTCAAGGTCAAAGTCAAAGTCAAAGTCAAAGTCAAAGTCAAAGTCAAAGTCAAAGTCAAAGTCAAAGTCAAAGTCAAAGTCAAAGTCAAAGTCAAAGTCAAAGTCAAAGTCAAAGTCAAAGTCAAAGTCAAAGTCAAAGTCAAAGTCAAAGTCAAAGTCAAAGTCAAAGTCAAAGTCAAAGCCAAAGTCAAAGTCAAAGTCAAAGTCAAAGTCAAAGTCAAAGTCAAAGTCAAAGTCAAAGTCAAAGTCAAAGTCAAAGTCAAAGTCAAAGTCAAAGTCAAAGTCAAAGTCAAGGTCAAAGTCAAAGTCAAAGTCAAGGTCAAATTCAAGGTCAAAGTCAAAGTCAAAGTCAAAGTCAAAGTCAAAGTCAAAGTCAAAGTCAAAGTCAAAGTCAAAGTCAAAGTCAAAGTCAAAGTCAAAGTCAAAGTCAAAGTCAAGGTCAAAGTCAAAGTCAAAGTCAAAGTCAAAGTCAAAGTCAAAGCCAAAGTCAAAGTCAAAGTCAAATTCAAGGTCAAAGTCAAAGTCAAAGTCAAAGTCAAAGTCAAAGTCAAAGTCAAAGTCAAAGTCAAAGTCAAAGTCAAAGTCAAAGTCAAAGTCAAAGTCAAAGTCAAAGTCAAAGTCAAAGTCAAAGTCACAGTCAAAGTCAAAGTCAAAGACAAAGTCAAAGTCAAAGTCAAAGTCAAAGCCAAAGTCAAAGTCAAAGTCAAAGCCAAAGTCAAAGTCAAAGTCAAAGTCAAAGTCAAAGTCAAAGTCAAAGTCAAAGTCAAGGTCAAAGTCAAAGTCAAAGTCAAAGTCAAAGTCAAAGTCAAAGTCAAAGTCAAAGTCAAAGTCAAAGTCAAAGTCAAAGTCAAAGTCAGAGTCAAGGTCAAAGTCAAAGTCAAAGTCAAAGTCAAAGTCAAAGTCAAAGTCAAAGTCAAAGTCAAAGTCAAAGTCAAAGTCAAAGTCAAAGTCAAAGTCAAAGTCAGAGTCAAGGTCAAAGTCAAAGTCAAAGTCAAAGTCAAAGTCAAAGTCAAAGTCAAAGTCAAAGTCAAAGTCAAAGTCAAGGTCAAAGTCAAAGTCAAAGTCAAGGTCAAAGTCAAAGTCAAAGTCAAAGTCAAAGTCAAAGTCAAAGTCAAAGTCAAAGTCAAAGTCAAAGTCAAAGTCAAAGTCAAAGTCAAAGTCAAGGTCAAAGTCAAAGTCAAAGTCAAAGTCAAAGTCAAAGTCAAAGTCAAAGTCAAAGTAAAGGTCAAAGTCAAAGTCAAAGTCAAAGTCAAGGTCAAATTCAAGGTCAAGGTCAAAGTCAAAGTCAAAGTCAAAGTCAAAGTCAAAGTCAAAGTCAAAGTCAAGGTCAAATTCAAGGTCAAAGTCAAAGTCAAAGTCAAAGTCAAAGTCAAAGTCAAAGTCAAAGTCAAAGTCAAAGTCAAAGTCAAAGTCAAAGTCAAAGTCAAAGTCAAAGTCAAAGTCAAGGTCAAAGTCAAAGTCAAAGTCAAGGTCAAAGTCAAAGCCAAAGTCAAAGTCAAAGTCAAAGTCAAAGTCAAAGTCAAAGTCAAAGTCAAAGTCAAAGTCAAAGTCAAAGTCAAAGTCAAAGTCAAAGTCAAAGTCAAAGTCAAAGTCAAGGTCAAATTCAAAGTCAAAGTCAAAGTCAAAGTCAAAGTAAAGGTCAAAGTCAAAGTCAAAGTCAAGGTCAAATTCAAGGTCAAAGTCAAAGTCAAGGTCAAAGTCAAAGTCAAAGTCAAAGTCAAAGTCAAAGTCAAAGTCAAAGTCAAAGTAAAATTCAAGGTCAAAGTCAAAGTCAAAGTCAAAGTCAAAGTCAAAGTCAAGGTCAAAGTCAAAGTCAAAGTCAAAGTCAAAGTCAAAGTCAAGGTCAAAGTCAAAGTCAAAATCAAAGTCAAAGTCAAAGTCAAAGTCAAAGTCAAAGTAAAATTCAAGGTCAAAGTCAAAGTCAAAGTCAAAGTCAAAGTCAAAGTCAAGGTCAAAGTCAAAGTCAAAGTCAAAGTCAAAGTCAAAGTCAAAGTCAAAGTCAAAGTCAAAGTCAAAGTCAAAGTCAAAGTCAAAGTCAAAGTCAAAGTCAAAGTCAAAGTCAAAGTCAAAGTCAAGGTCAAAGTCAAAGTCAAAGTCAAAGTAATGGTCAAAGTCAAAGTCAAGGTCAAATTCAAGGTCAAAGTCAAAGTCAAAGTCAAAGTCAAAGTCAAAGTCAAAGTCAAAGTCAAAGTCAAAGTCAAAGTCAATGTCAAAGTCAAAGTCAAAGTCAAAGTCAAAGTCAAAGTCAAAGTCAAAGTCAAAGTCAAAGTCACAGTCAAAGTCAAAGTCAAAGTCAAAGTCAAAGTCAAGGTCAAAGTCAAGGTCAAAGTCAAAGTCAAAGTCAAAGTCAAAGTCAAAGTCAAAGTCAAAGTCAAAGTCAAAGTCAAAGTCAAAGTCAAAGTCAAAGTCAAAGTCAAAGTCAAAGTCAAAGTCAAAGTCAAAGTCAAAGTCAAAGTCAAAGTCAAAGTCAAAGTCAAAGTCAAAGTCAAAGTCAAAGTCAAAGTCAAAGTCAAGGTCAAAGTCAAAGTCAAAGTCAAAGTCAAGGTCAAATTCAAGGTCAAAGTCAAAGTCGAAGTCAAAGTCAAAGTCACAGTCAAAGTCAAAGTCAAAGACAAAGTCAAAGTCAAAGTCAAAGTCAAAGTCAAAGCCAAAGTCAAAGTCAAAGTAAAAGTCAAAGTCAAAGTCAAAGTCATAGTAAAAGTAAAAGTAAAAGTAAAAGTAAAAGTAAAAGTCAAAGTCAAAGTCAAAGTCAAAGTCAAAGTCAAAGTCAAAGCCAAAGTCAAAGTCAAAGTCAAAGTCAAAGTCAAAGTCAAAGTCAAAGTCAAAGTCATAGTAAAAGTAAAAGTAAAAGTAAAAGTAAAAGTCAAAGTCAAAGTCAAAGTCAAAGTCAAAGTCAAAGTAAAGGTCAAGGTCAAAGTCAAAGTCAAGGTCAAATTCAAAGTCAAAGTCAAAGTCAAAGTCAAAGTAAAGGTCAAAGTCAAAGTCAAAGTCAAGGTCAAATTCAAGGTCAAAGTCAAAGTCAAAGTCAAAGTCAAAGTCAAAGTCAAGGTCAAAGTCAAAGTCAAAGTCAAAGTCAAAGTCAAAGTCAAAGTCAAAGTCAAAGTAAAAGTCAAAGTCAAAGTCAAAGTCAAAGTCAAAGTCAAAGTCAAAGTCAAAGTCAAAGTCAAAGTCAAAGTCAAAGTCAAAGTCAAGGTCAAAGTCAAGGTCAAAGTCAAAGTCAAAGTCAAAGTCAAAGTCAAAGTCATAGTAAAAGTAAAAGTAAAAGTCAAAGTCAAAGTCAAAGTCAAAGTAAAGGTCAAAGTCAAAGTCAAATTCAAGGTCAAAGTCAAGGTCAAAGTCAAAGTCAAAGTCAAAGTCAAAGTAAAGGTCAAAGTCAAAGTCAAAGTCAAAGTCAAGGTCAAAGTCAAGGTCAAAGTCAAGGTCAAATTCAAAGTCAAAGTCAAAGTCAAAGTCAAAGTAAAGGTCAAAGTCAAAGTCAAAGTCAAAGTCAAAGTAAAGGTCAAAGTCAAAGTCAAAGTCAAAGTCAAAGTCAAGGTCAAAGTCAAGGTCAAAGTCAAGGTCAAATTCAAAGTCAAAGTCAAAGTCAAAGTCAAAGTAAAGGTCAAAGTCAAAGTCAAAGTCAAAGTCAAGGTCAAATTCAAGGTCAAAGTCAAAGTCAAAGTCAAAGTCAAAGTCAAAGTCAAAGTCAAGGTCAAAGTCAAAGTCAAAGTCAAAGTCAAAGTCAAGGTCAAATTCAAGGTCAAAGTCAAAGTCAAAGTCAAAGTCAAAGTCAAAGTCAAGGTCAAAGTCAAAGTCAAAGTCAAAGTCAAAGTCAAAGTCAAAGTCAAAGTCAAAGTCAAAGTCAAAGTCAAAGTCAAAGTCAAAGTCAAAGTCAAAGTCAAAGTCAAAGTCAAAGTCAAAGTCAAAGTCAAAGTCAAGGTCAAAGTCAAAGTCAAAGTCAAAGTCAAAGTCAAAGTAAAGGTCAAAGTCAAAGTCAAAGTCAAAGTCAAGGTCAAATTCAAGGTCAAAGTCAAAGTCAAAGTCAAAGTCAAAGTCAAAGTCAAAGTCAAAGTCAAAGTCAAAGTCAAAGTCAATGTCAAAGTCAAAGTCAAAGTCAAAGTCAAAGTCAAAGTCAAAGTCACAGTCAAAGTCAAAGTCAAAGTCAAAGTCAAAGTCAAGGTCAAAGTCAAGGTCAAAGTCAAAGTCAAAGTCAAAGTCAAAGTCAAAGTCAAAGTCAAAGTCAAAGTCAAAGTCAAAGTCAAAGTCAAAGTCAAAGTCAAAGTCAAAGTCAAAGTCAAAGTCAAAGTCAAAGTCATAGTAAAAGTAAAAGTAAAAGTAAAAGTAAAAGTCAAAGTCAAAGTCAAAGTCAAAGTAAAGGTCAAAGTCAAAGTCAAAGTCAAAGTCAAAGTCAAAGTCAAAGTCAAAGTCAAAGTCACAGTCAAAGTCAAAGTCAAAGACAAAGTCAAAGTCAAAGTCAAAGTCAAAGCCAAAGTCAAAGTCAAAGTCAAAGCCAAAGTCAAAGTCAAAGTCAAAGTCAAAGTCAAAGTCAAAGTCAAAGTCAAAGTCAAGGTCAAAGTCAAAGTCAAAGTCAAAGTCAAAGTCAAAGTCAAAGTCAAAGTCAAAGTCAGAGTCAAGGTCAAAGTCAAAGTCAAAGTCAAAGTCAAAGTCAAAGTCAAAGTCAAAGTCAAAGTCAAAGTCAAAGTCAAAGTCAAAGTCAAAGTCAAAGTCAAAGTCAAAGTCAAAGTCAAAGTCAAAGTCAAAGTCAAAGTCAAAGTCAAAGTCAAAGTCAAAGTCAAAGTCAAAGTCAAAGTCAAAGTCAAAGTCAAAGTCAAAGTCAAAGTCAAAGTCAAAGTCAAAGCCAAAGTCAAAGTCAAAGTCAAAGTCAAAGTCAAAGTCACAGTCAAAGTCAAAGTCAAAGACAAAGTCAAAGTCAAAGTCAAAGTCAAAGCCAAAGTCAAAGTCAAAGTAAAGGTCAAAGTCAAAGTCAAAGTCAAGGTCAAATTCAAGGTCAAAGTCAAAGTCAAGGTCAAAGTCAAAGTCAAAGTCAAAGTCAAAGTCAAAGTCAAAGTCAAAGTCAAAGTCAAAGTCAAAGTCAAAGTCAAAGTCAAAGTCAAAGTCACAGTCAAAGTCAAAGTCAAAGACAAAGTCAAAGTCAAAGTCAAAGTCAAAGCCAAAGTCAAAGTCAAAGTCAAAGCCAAAGTCAAAGTCAAAGTCAAAGTCAAAGTCAAAGTCAAAGTCAAAGTCAAAGTCAAGGTCAAAGTCAAAGTCAAAGTCAAAGTCAAAGTCAAAGTCAAAGTCAAAGTCAAAGTCAAAGTCAAAGTCAAAGTCAAAGTCAAGGTCAAAGTCAAAGTCAAAGTCAAAGTCAAAGTCAAAGTCAAAGTCAAAGTCAAAGTCAAAGTCAAAGTCAAAGTCAAAGTCAAAGTCAAAGTCAAAGTCAAAGTCAAAGTCAAAGTCAAAGTCAAAGTCAAAGTCAAAGTCAAAGTCAAAGTCAAAGTCAAAGTCAAAGTCAAAGTCAAAGTCAAAGTCAAAGTCAAAGTCAAAGTCAAAGTCAAAGTCAAAGTCAAAGTCAAAGTCAAGGTCAAAGTCAAAGTCAAAGTCAAAGTAATGGTCAAAGTCAAAGTCAAGGTCAAATTCAAGGTCAAAGTCAAAGTCAAAGTCAAAGTCAAAGTCAAAGTCAAAGTCAAAGTCAAAGTCAAAGTCAAAGTCAATGTCAAAGTCAAAGTCAAAGTCAAAGTCAAAGTCAAAGTCAAAGTCAAAGTCAAAGTCAAAGTCAAAGTCAAAGTCAAAGTCAAAGTCAAAGTCAAAGTCAAAGTCAAAGTCAAAGTCAAAGTCAAAGTCAAGGTCAAATTCAAAGTCAAAGTCAAAGTCAAAGTCAAAGTAAAGGTCAAAGTCAAAGTCAAAGTCAAGGTCAAATTCAAGGTCAAAGTCAAAGTCAAGGTCAAAGTCAAAGTCAAAGTCAAAGTCAAAGTCAAAGTCAAAGTCAAAGTCAAAGTCAAAGTCAAAGTAAAATTCAAGGTCAAAGTCAAAGTCAAAGTCAAAGTCAAAGTCAAAGTCAAGGTCAAAGTCAAAGTCAAAGTCAAAGTCAAAGTCAAAGTCAAAGTCAAAGTCAAAGTCAAAGTCAAAGTCAAAGTCAAAGTCAAAGTCAAAGTCAAAGTCAAAGTCAAAGTCAAAGTCAAGGTCAAAGTCAAGGTCAAAGTCAAAGTCAAAGTCAAAGTCAAAGTCAAAGTCAAAGTCAAAGTCAAAGTCAAAGTCAAAGTCAAAGTCATAGTAAAAGTAAAAGTAAAAGTAAAGGTCAAGGTCAAAGTCAAAGTCAAAGTCAAAGTAAAGGTCAAGGTCAAAGTCAAAGTCAAGGTCAAATTCAAGGTCAAAGTCAAAGTCGAAGTCAAAGTCAAAGTCACAGTCAAAGTCAAAGTCAAAGACAAAGTCAAAGTCAAAGTCAAAGTCAAAGTCAAAGCCAAAGTCAAAGTCAAAGTAAAAGCCAAAGTCAAAGTCAAAGTCAAAGTCAAAGTCATAGTCAAAGTCAAAGTCAAAGTCGAAGTCAAATTCAAAGTCAAAGTCAAAGTCAAAGTCAAAGTCAAAGTCAAAGTCAAAGTCAAAGTCAAAGTCAAAGTCAAAGTCAAAGTCAATGTCAAAGTCAAAGTCAAAGTCAAAGTCAAAGTCAAAGTCAAAGTCAAAGTCAAAGTCAAAGTCAAGGTCAAAGTCAAAGTCAAAGTCAAAGTCAAAGTCAAAGTCAAAGTCAAAGTCAAAGTCAAAGTCAAAGTCAAAGTCAAGGTCAAAGTCAAAGTCAAAGTCAAAGTCAAGGTCAAAGTCAAAGTCAAAGTCAAAGTCAAAGTCAAGGTCAAAGTCAAAGTAAAAGTCAAAGTCAAAGTCAAAGTCGAAGTCAAATTCAAAGTCAAAGTCAAAGTCAAAGTCAAAGTCAAAGTCAAAGTCAAAGTCAAAGTCAAAGTCAAAGTCAAAGTCAAAGTCAAAGTCAAAGTCAAAGTCAAAGTCAAAGTCAAAGTCAAAGTCAAAGTCAAAGTCAAAGTCAAAGTCAAGGTCAAAGTCAAAGTCAAAGTCAAAGTCAAAGTCAAAGTCAAAGTCAAAGTCAAAGTCAAAGTCAAAGTCAAAGTCAAAGTCAAGGTCAAAGTCAAAGTCAAAGTCAAAGTCAAAGTCAAAGTCAAAGTCAAGGTCAAAGTCAAAGTCAAAGTCAAAGTCAAAGTCAAAGTCAAAGTCAAAGTCAAAGTCAAAGTCAAAGTCAAAGTCAAGGTCAAAGTCAAAGTCAAAGTCAAAGTCAAAGTCAAGGTCAAAGTCAAAGTCAAAGTCAAAGTCAAAGTCAAAGTCAAAGTCGAAGTCAAATTCAAAGTCAAAGTCAAAGTCAAAGTCAAAGTCAAAGTCAAAGTCAAAGTCAAAGTCAAAGTCAAAGTCAAAGTCAAAGTCAAAGTCAAAGTCAAAATCAAAGTCAAAGTCAAAGTCAAAGTCAAAGTCAAAGTCAAAGTCAAAGTCAAGGTCAAAGTCAAAGTCAAAGTCAAAGTCAAAGTCAAAGTCAAAGTCAAAGTCAAAGTCAAAGTCAAAGTCAAAGTCAAAGTCAAAGTCAAAGTCAAAGTCAAGGTCAAAGTCAAAGTCAAAGTCAAAGTCAAAGTCAAGGTCAAAGTCAAAGTCAAAGTCAAAGTCAAAGTCAAAGTCAAAGTCAAAGTAAAAGTCAAAGTCAAAGTCAAAGCCAAAGTCAAAGTCAAAGTCAAAGTCAAAGTCAAAGTCAAAGTCAAAGTCAAAGTCAAAGTCAAAGTCAAGGTCAAAGTCAAAGTCAAAGTCAAAGCCAAAGTCAAAGTCAAAGTCAAAGTCAAAGTCAAAGTCAAAGTCAAAGTCAAAGTCAAAGTCAAGGTCAAAGTCAAAGTCAAAGTCAAGGTCAAAGTCAAAGTCAAAGTCAAAGTCAAAGTCAAAGTCAAAGTCAAAGTCAAAGTCAAAGTCAAAGTCAAAGTCAAAGTCAAAGTCAAAGTCAAAGTCAAAGTCAAAGTCAAAGTCAAAGTCAAAGTCAAAGTCAAAGTCAAAGTCAAAGTCAAAGTCAAAGTCAAAGTCAAAGTCAAAGTCAAAGTCAAAGTCAAAGTCAAAGTCAAACCCAAAGTCAAAGTCAAAGTCAAAGTCAAAGTCAAAGTCAAAGTCAAAGTCAAAGTCAAAGTCAAAGTCAAAGTCAAAGTCAAAGTCAAAGTCAAAGTCAAAGTCAAAGTCAAAGTCAAAGTCAAAGTCAAAGTCAAAGTCAAAGTCAAAGTCAAAGTCAAAGTCAAAGTAAAGGTCAAAGTCAAACTCAAAGTCAAAGTCAAGGTCAAAGTAAAGGTCAAGGTCAAAGTCAAAGTCAAAGTCACAGTCAAAGTCAAAGTCAAAGACAAAGTCAAAGTCAAAGTCAAAGTCAAAGCCAAAGTCAAAGTCAACGTCAAAGTCAAAGTCAAAGTCAAAGTCAAAGTCAAAGTCAAAGTCAAAGTCAAAGTCAAAGTCAAAGTCAAAGTCAAAGTCAAAGTCAAAGTCAAAGTCAAAGTCAAAGTCAAGGTCAAAGTCAAAGTCAAAGTCAAAGTCAAAGTCAAAGTCAAAGTCAAAGTCAAAGTCAAAGTCAAAGTCAAAGTCAAAGACAAAGTCAAAGTCAAAGTCAAAGTCAAAGCCAAAGTCAAAGTCAAAGTCAAAGCCAAAGTCAAAGTCAAAGTCAAAGTCAAAGTCAAAGTCAAAGTCAAAGTCAAAGTCAAAGTCAAAGTCAAAGTCAAAGTCAAAGTCAAGGTCAAAGGCAAAGTCAAAGTCAAAGTCAAAGTCAAAGTCAAAGTCAAAGTCAAAGTCAAAGTCAAGGTCAAATTCAAGGTCAAAGTCAAAGTCAAAGTCAAAGTCAAAGTCAAAGTCAAAGTCAAAGTCAAAGTCAAAGTCAAAGTCAAAGTCAAAGTCAAAGTCAAAGTCAAAGTCAAAGTCAAAGTCAAAGTCAAAGTCAAAGTCAAAGTAAAGGTCAAAGTCAAAGTCAAAGTCAAGGTCAAAGTCAAAGTCAAAGTCAAAGTCAAAGTCAAAGTAAAGGTCAAAGTCAAAGTCAAAGTCAAGGTCAAATTCAAGGTCAAAGTCAAAGCCAAAGTCAAAGTCAAAGTCAAAGTCAAAGTCAAAGTCAAAGTCAAAGTCAAAGTCAAAGTCAAAGTAAAAGTCAAAGTCAAAGTAAAGGTCAAAGTCAAAGTCAAAGTCAAAGTCAAAGTCAAAGTCAAGGTCAAAGTCAAAGTCAAAGTCAAAGTCAAAGTCAAAGTCAAAGTCAAAGTCAAAGTCAAAGTCAAAGTCAAAGTCAAAGTCAAAGTCAAAGTCAAAGTCAAGGTCAAATTCAAGGTCAAAGTCAAAGTCAAAGCCAAAGTCAAGGTCAAAGTCAAGGTCAAAATCAAAGTCAAAGTCAAAGTCAAAGTCAAAGTCAAAGTCAAAGTCAAAGTCAAAGTCAAGGTCACAGTCAAAGTCAAAGTCAAAGTCAAAGTCAAAGTCAAGGTCAAAGTCAAGGTCAAAGTCAAAGTCAAAGTCAAAGTCAAAGTCAAGGTCAAATTCAAGGTCAAAGTCAAAGTCAAAGTCGAAGTCAAAGTCAAATTCAAGGTCAAAGTCAAAGTCAAAGTCAAAGTCAAAGTCAAAGTCAAAGTCAAAGTCAAAGTCAAAGTCAAATTCAAAGTCAAAGTCAAATTCAAAGTCAAAGTAAAAGTAAAAGTAAAAGTCAAAGTCAAAGTCAAAGTCAAAGCCAAAGTCAAAGTCAAAGTCAAAGTCAAAGTCAAAGTCAAAGTCAAAGTCAAAGTCAAATTCAAAGTCAAAATCAAAGTCAAAGTCAAAGTCAAAGTCAAAGTCAAAGTCAAAGTCAAAGTCAAAGTCAAAGTCAAAGCCAAAGTCAAAGTCAACGTCAAAGTCAAAGTCAAAGTCAAAGTCAAAGTCAAAGTCAAAGTCAAAGTCAAAGTCAAAGTCAAAGTCAAAGTCAAAGTCAAAGTCAAAGTCAAAGTAAAGGTCAAAGTCAAACTCAAAGTCAAAGTCAAGGTCAAAGTAAAGGTCAAGGTCAAAGTCAAAGTCAAAGTCACAGTCAAAGTCAAAGTCAAAGACAAAGTCAAAGTCAAAGTCAAAGTCAAAGCCAAAGTCAAAGTCAAAGTCAAAGTCAAAGTCAAAGCCAAAGTCAAAGTCAAAGTCAAAGTCAAAGTCAAAGTCAAAGTCAAAGTCAAGGTCAAAGTCAAAGTCAAAGTCAAAGTCAAAGTCAAAGTCAAAGTCAAAGTCAAAGTCAAAGTCAAAGTCAAAGTCAAGGTCAAAGTCAAAGTCAAAGTCAAAGTCAAAGTCAAGGTCAAAGTCAAAGTCAAAGTCAAAGTCAAAGTCAAAGTCAAAGTCAAAGTCAAAGTCAAAGTCAAAGTCAAAGTCAAAGTCAAAGTCAAAGTCAAAGTCAAAGTCAAAGTCAAAGTCAAAGTCAAAGTCAAAGTCAAAGTCAAAGTCAAAGTCAAAGTCAAAGTCAAAGTCAAAGTCAAAGTCAAAGTCAAAGTCAAAGTCAAAGTCAAAGTCAAAGTCAAAGTCAAAGTCAAAGTCAAAGTCAAAGTCAAAGCCAAAGTCAAAGTCAAAGTCAAAGTCAAAGTCAAAGTCAAAGTCAAAGTCAAAGTAAAAGTCAAAGTCAAAGTCAAAGTCAAAGTCAAGGTCAAAGTCAAAGTCAAAGTCAAGGTCAAGGTCAAATTCAAGGTCAAAGTCAAAGTCAAAGTCAAAGTCAAAGTCAAAGTCAAAGTCAAAGTCAAAGTCAAAGTCAAAATCAAAGTCAAAGTCAAAGTCAGAGTCAAGGTCAAGGTCAAAGTCAAAGTCAAAGTCAAAGTCAAAGTCAAAGTCAAAGCCAAAGTCAAAGTCAAAGTCAAAGTCAAAGTCAAAGTCAAAGTCAAGGTCAAAGTCAAAGTCAAAGTCAAAGTCAAAGTCAAAGTCAAAGTCAAAGTCAAAGTCAAAGTCAAAGTCAAAGTCAAAGTCAAAGTCAAAGTCAAAGTCAAAGTCAAAGTCAAAGTCAAAGTCAAAGTCAAAGTCAAGGTCAAAGTCAAAGTCAAAGTCAAAGTCAAAGTCAAAGTCAAAGTCAAAGTCAAAGTCAAAGTCAAAGTCAAAGTCAAAGTCAAAGTCAAAGTCAAAGTCAAAGTCAAAGTCAAAGTCAAAGTCAAAGTCAAAGTCAAAGTCAAAGTCAAAGTCAAAGTCAAAGTCAAACCCAAAGTCAAAGTCAAAGTCAAAGTCAAAGTCAAAGTCAAAGTCAAAGTCAAAGTCAAAGTCAAAGTCAAAGTCAAAGTCAAAGTCAAAGTCAAAGTCAAAGTCAAAGTCAAAGTCAAAGTCAAAGTCAAAGTAAAGGTCAAAGTCAAAGTCAAGGTCAAAGTAAAGGTCAAGGTCAAAGTCAAAGTCAAAGTCAAAGTCAAAGTCAAAGTCAAAGTCACAGTCAAAGTCAAAGTCAAAGACAAAGTCAAAGACAAAGTCAAAGTCAAAGTCAAAGTCAAAGCCAAAGTCAAAGTCAAAGTCAAAGTCAAAGTCAAAGTCAAGGTCAAAGTCAAAGTCAAAGTCAAAGTCAAAGTCAAAGTCAAAGTCAAAGTCAAAGTCAAAGTCAAAGTCAAAGTCAAAGTCAAAGTCAAAGTCAAAGTCAAAGTCAAGGTCAAAGTCAAGGTCAAAGTCAAAGTCAAAGTCAAAGTCAAAGTCAAAGTCAAAGTCAAAGTCAAAGTCAAAGTCAAAGTCAAAGTCAAAGTCAAAGTCAAAGTCAAAGTCAAAGTCAAAGTCAAAGTCAAAGTCAAAGTCAAAGTCATAGTAAAAGTAAAAGTAAAAGTAAAGGTCAAGGTCAAAGTCAAAGTCAAAGTCAAAGTAAAGGTCAAGGTCAAAGTCAAAGTCAAGGTCAAATTCAAGGTCAAAGTCAAAGTCGAAGTCAAAGTCAAAGTCACAGTCAAAGTCAAAGTCAAAGACAAAGTCAAAGTCAAAGTCAAAGTCAAAGCCAAAGTCAAAGTCAAAGTAAAAGCCAAAGTCAAAGTCAAAGTCAAAGTCAAAGTCATAGTCAAAGTCAAAGTCAAAGTCGAAGTCAAATTCAAAGTCAAAGTCAAAGTCAAAGTCAAAGTCAAAGTCAAAGTCAAAGTCAAAGTCAAAGTCAAAGTCAAAGTCAAAGTCAAAGTCAAAGTCAAAGTCAAAGTCAAAGTCAAAGTCAAAGTCAAAGTCAAAGTCAAAGTCAAAGTCAAAGTCAAAGTCAAAGTCAAAGTCAAGGTCAAAGTCAAAGTCAAAGTCAAAGTCAAAGTCAAAGTCAAAGTCAAAGTCAAAGTCAAAGTCAAGGTCAAAGTCAAAGTCAAAGTCAAAGTCAAAGTCAAAGTCAAAGTCAAAGTAAAAGTCAAAGTCAAAGTCAAAGCCAAAGTCAAAGTCAAAGTCAAAGTCAAAGTCAAAGTCAAAGTCAAAGTCAAAGTCAAAGTCAAAGTCAAAGTCAAAGTCAAGGTCAAAGTCAAAGTCAAAGCCAAAGTCAAAGTCAAAGTCAAAGTCAAAGTCAAAGTCAAAGTCAAAGTCAAAGTCAAAGTCAAGGTCAAAGTCAAAGTCAAAGTCAAAGTCAAAGTCAAAGTCAAAGTCAAAGTCAAAGTGAAGGTCAAATTCAAGGTCAAATTCAAGGTCAAAGTCAAAGTCAAGGTCAAAGTGAAAGTCAAAGTCAAAGTCAAAGTCAAAGTCAAAGTCAAAGTCAAAGTCAAAGTCAAAGTCAAAGTCAAAGTCAAAGTCAAAGTCAAAGTCAAAGTCAAAGCCAAAGTCAAAGTCAAAGTCAAAGTCAAAGTCAAAGTCAAAGTCAAAGTCAAAGTCAAAGTCAAAGTCAAAGTCAAAGTCAAAGTCAAAGTCAAAGTCAAAGTCAAAGTCAAGGTCAAAGTCAAAGTCAAAGTCAAGGTCAAATTCAAGGTCAAAGTCAAAGTCAAAGTCAAAGTCAAAGTCAAAGTCAAAGTCAAAGTCAAAGTCAAAGTCAAAGTCAAAGTCAAAGTCAAAGTCAAAGTCAAAGTCAAAGTCAAAGTCAAAGTCAAGGTCAAAGTCAAAGTCAAAGTCAAAGTCAAAGTCAAAGTCAAAGCCAAAGTCAAAGTCAAAGTCAAAGTCAAAGTCAAAGTCAAAGTCAAGGTCAAAGTCAAAGTCAAAGTCAAAGTCAAAGTCAAAGTCAAAGTCAAAGTCAAAGTCAAAGTCAAAGTCAAAGTCAAAGTCAAAGTCAAAGTCAAAGTCAAAGTCAAAGTCAAAGTCAAAGTCAAAGTCAAAGTCAAAGTCAAAGTCAAAGTCAAAGTCAAAGTCAAAGTCAAAGTCAAAGTCAAAGTCAAAGTCAAAGTCAAAGTCAAAGTCAAAGTCAAAGTCAAGGTCAAAGTCAAAGTCAAAGTCAAAGTCAAAGTCAAAGTCAAAGTCAAAGTCAAAGTCAAAGTCAAAGTCAAAGTCAAAGTCAAAGTCAAAGTCAAAGTCAAAGTCAAAGTCAAAGTCAAAGTCAAAGTCAAAGTCAAAGTCAAAGTCAAAGTCAAAGTCAAAGTCAAAGTC
This sequence comes from Anastrepha obliqua, assembly GCF_027943255.1. Classification (NCBI taxonomy): domain Eukaryota; kingdom Metazoa; phylum Arthropoda; class Insecta; order Diptera; family Tephritidae; genus Anastrepha; species Anastrepha obliqua. The sequence goes on from NW_026562190.1 coordinate 855,747, forward strand.
AAAGTCAAAGTCAAAGTCAAAGTCAAAGTCAAGGTCAAAGTCAAAGTCAAAGTCAAAGTCAAAGTCAAAGTCAAAGTCAAAGTCAAAGTCAAAGTCAAAGTCAAAGTCAAGGTCAAAGTCAAAGTCAAAGTCAAAGTCAAAGTCAAAGTCAAAGTCAAAGTCAAAGTCAAAGTCAAAGTCAAAGTCAAAGTCAAAGTCAAAGTCAAAGTCAAAGTCAAAGTCAAAGTCAAAGTCAAAGTCAAAGTCAAAGTCAAAGTCAAAGTCAAAGTCAAAGTCAAAGTCAAAGTCAAAGTCATAGTAAAAGTAAAAGTAAAAGTAAAGGTCAAGGTCAAAGTCAAAGTCAAAGTCAAAGTAAAGGTCAAGGTCAAAGTCAAAGTCAAAGTCAAAGTAAAGGTCAAGGTCAAAGTCAAAGTCAAGGTCAAATTCAAAGTCAAAGTCAAAGTCGAAGTCAAAGTCAAAGTCACAGTCAAAGTCAAAGTCAAAGACAAAGTCAAAGTCAAAGTCAAAGTCAAAGTCAAAGCCAAAGTCAAAGTCAAAGTAAAAGCCAAAGTCAAAGTCAAAGTCAAAGTCAAAGTCATAGTCAAAGTCAAAGTCAAAGTCGAAGTCAAATTCAAAGTCAAAGTCAAAGTCAAAGTCAAAGTCAAAGTCAAAGTCAAAGTCAAAGTCAAAGTCAAAGTCAAAGTCAAAGTCAAAGTCAAAGTCAAAGTCAAAGTCAAAGTCAAAGTCAAAGTCAAAGTCAAAGTCAAAGTCAAGGTCAAAGTCAAAGTCAAAGTCAAAGTCAAAGTCAAAGTCAAAGTCAAAGTCAAAGTCAAAGTCAAAGTCAAAGTCAAAGTCAAAGTCAAAGTCAAGGTCAAAGTCAAAGTCAAAGTCAAAGTCAAAGTCAAAGTCAAAGTCAAAGTAAAAGTCAAAGTCAAAGTCAAAGCCAAAGTCAAAGTCAAAGTCAAAGTCAAAGTCAAAGTCAAAGTCAAAGTCAAAGTCAAAGTCAAAGTCAAAGTCAAGGTCAAAGTCAAAGTCAAAGCCAAAGTCAAAGTCAAAGTCAAAGTCAAAGTCAAAGTCAAAGTCAAAGTCAAAGTCAAAGTCAAAGTCAAAGTCAAAGTCAAAGTCAAAGTCAACGTCAAAGTCAAAGTCAAAGTCAAAGTCAAAGTCACAGTCAAAGTCAAAGTCAAGGTCAAAGTCAAGGTCAAAGTCAAAGTCAAAGTCAAAGTCAAAGTCATAGTAAAAGTAAAGGTCAAAGTCAAAGTCAAAGTCAAAGTCAAAGTCAAAGTCAAAGTCAAAGTCAAAGTCAAGGTCAAAGTCAAAGTCAAAGTCAAAGTCAAAGTCATAGTCAAAGTCACAGTCAAAGTCAAAGTCAAGGTCAAAGTCAAAGTCAAAGTCAAAGTCAAGGTCAAAGTCAAAGTCAAAGTCAAAGTCAAAGTCAAAGTCAAAGTCAAAGTCAAAGTCAAAGTCAAAGTCAAAGTCAAAGTCAAAGTCAAAGTCAAAGTCAAAGTCAAAGTCAAAGTCAAGGTCAAAGTCAAAGTCAAAGTCAAAGTCAAAGTCAAAGTCAAAGTAAAGGTCAAAGTCAAAGTCAAAGTCAAAGTCAAAGTCAAGGTCAAATTAAAGGTCAAAGTCAAAGTCAAAGTCAAAGTCAAAGTCAAAGTCAAAGTCAAAGTCAAAGTCAAAGTCAAAGTCAAGGTCAAAGTCAAAGTCAAAGTCAAAGTCAAAGTCAAAGTCAAAGTCAAAGTCGTAGTAAAAGTAAAAGTCAAAGTCAAAGTCCAAGTCAAAGTCAAAGTCAAAGTCAAAGTCAAAGTCAAAGTCAAAGTCAAAGTCAAAGTCAAAGTCAAAGTCAAGGTCAAAGTCAAAGTCAAAGTCAAAGCCAAAGTCAAAGTCAAAGTCAAAGTCAAAGTCAAAGTCAAAGTCAAAGTCAAAGTCAAAGTCAAAGTCAAAGTCAAAGTCAAAGTCAAAGTCAAAGTCAAGGTCAAAGTCAAAGTCAAAGTCAAAGTCAAAGTCAAAGTCAAAGTCAAGGTCAAAGTCAAAGTCAAAGTCAAAGTCAAAGTCAAAGTCAAAGTCAAAGTCAAAGTCAAAGTCAAAGTCAAAGTCAAAGTCAAAGTAAAGGTCAAAGTCAAAGTCAAGGTCAAAGTAAAGGTCAAGGTCAAAGTCAAAGTCAAAGTCAAAGTCACAGTCAAAGTCAAAGTCAAAGACAAAGTCAAAGTCAAAGTCAAAGTCAAAGCCAAAGTCAAAGTCAAAGTCAAAGCCAAAGTCAAAGTCAAAGTCAAAGTCAAAGTCAAAGTCAAAGTCAAAGTCAAAGTCAAGGTCAAAGTCAAAGTCAAAGTCAAAGTCAAAGTCAAAGTCAAAGTCAAAGTCAAAGTCAAAGTCAAAGTCAAAGTCAAAGTCAAAGTCAAAGTCAAAGTCAGAGTCAAGGTCAAAGTCAAAGTCAAAGTCAAAGTCAAAGTCAAAGTCAAAGTCAAAGTCAAAGTCAAAGTCAAAGTCAAAGTCAAAGTCAAAGTCAAAGTCAAAGTCAAAGTCAAAGTCAAAGTCAAAGTCAAAGTCAAAGTCAAAGTCAAAGTCAAAGTCAAAGTCAAAGTCAAAGTCAAAGTCAAAGTCAAGGTCAAAGTCAAGGTCAAAGTCAAAGTCAAAGTCAAAGTCAAAGTCAAAGTCAAAGTCAAAGTCAAAGTCAAAGTCAAAGTCATAGTAAAAGTAAAAGTAAAAGTAAAGGTCAAGGTCAAAGTCAAAGTCAAAGTCAAAGTAAAGGTCAAGGTCAAAGTCAAAGTCAAGGTCAAATTCAAGGTCAAAGTCAAAGTCGAAGTCAAAGTCAAAGTCACAGTCAAAGTCAAAGTCAAAGACAAAGTCAAAGTCAAAGTCAAAGTCAAAGTCAAAGCCAAAGTCAAAGTCAAAGTAAAAGCCAAAGTCAAAGTCAAAGTCAAAGTCAAAGTCATAGTCAAAGTCAAAGTCAAAGTCGAAGTCAAATTCAAAGTCAAAGTCAAAGTCAAAGTCAAAGTCAAAGTCAAAGTCAAAGTCAAAGTCAAAGTCAAAGTCAAAGTCAAAGTCAATGTCAAAGTCAAAGTCAAAGTCAAAGTCAAAGTCAAAGTCAAAGTCAAAGTCAAAGTCAAAGTCAAGGTCAAAGTCAAAGTCAAAGTCAAAGTCAAAGTCAAAGTCAAAGTCAAAGTCAAAGTCAAAGTCAAAGTCAAAGTCAAAGTCAAAGTCAAGGTCAAAGTCAAAGTCAAAGTCAAAGTCAAAGTCAAGGTCAAAGTCAAAGTCAAAGTCAAAGTCAAAGTCAAAGTCAAAGTCGAAGTCAAATTCAAAGTCAAAGTCAAAGTCAAAGTCAAAGTCAAAGTCAAAGTCAAAGTCAAAGTCAAAGTCAAAGTCAAAGTCAAAGTCAAAGTCAAAGTCAAAGTCAAAGTCAAAGTCAAAGTCAAAGTCAAAGTCAAAGTCAAAGTCAAGGTCAAAGTCAAAGTCAAAGTCAAAGTCAAAGTCAAAGTCAAAGTCAAAGTCAAAGTCAAAGTCAAAGTCAAAGTCAAAGTCAAAGTCAAAGTCAAGGTCAAAGTCAAAGTCAAAGTCAAAGTCAAAGTCAAGGTCAAAGTCAAAGTCAAAGTCAAAGTCAAAGTCAAAGTCAAAGTCAAAGTCAAAGTAAAAGTCAAAGTCAAAGTCAAAGCCAAAGTCAAAGTCAAAGTCAAAGTCAAAGTCAAAGTCAAAGTCAAAGTCAAAGTCAAAGTCAAAGTCAAGGTCAAAGTCAAAGTCAAAGTCAAAGCCAAAGTCAAAGTCAAAGTCAAAGTCAAAGTCAAAGTCAAAGTCAAAGTCAAAGTCAAAGTCAAGGTCAAAGTCAAAGTCAAAGTCAAAGTCAAAGTCAAAGTCAAAGTCAAGGTCAAATTCAAGGTCAAATTCAAGGTCAAAGTCAAAGTCAAGGTCAAAGTGAAAGTCAAAGTCAAAGTCAAAGTCAAAGTCAAAGTCAAAGTCAAAGTCAAAGTCAAAGTCAAAGTCAAAGTCAAAGTCAAAGTCAAAGTCAAAGTCAAAGTCAAAGCCAAAGTCAAAGTCAAAGTCAAAGTCAAAGTCAAAGTCAAAGTCAAAGTCAAAGTCAAAGTCAAAGTCAAGGTCAAAGTCAAAGTCAAAGTCAAGGTCAAATTCAAGGTCAAAGTCAAAGTCAAAGTCAAAGTCAAAGTCAAAGTCAAAGTCAAAGTCAAAGTCAAAGTCAAAGTCAAAGTCAAAGTCAAAGTCAAAGTCAAAGTCAAAGTCAAAGTCAAAGTCAAAGTCAAAGTCAAAGTCAAAGTCAAAGTCAAAGTCAAAGTCAAAGTCAAAGCCAAAGTCAAAGTCAAAGTCAAAGTCAAAGTCAAAGTCAAAGTCAAAGTCAAAGTCAAAGTCAAAGTCAAAGTCAAAGTCAAAGTCAAAGTCAAGGTCAAAGTCAAAGTCAAAGTCAAGGTCAAATTCAAGGTCAAAGTCAAAGTCAAAGTCAAAGTCAAAGTCAAAGTCAAAGTCAAAGTCAAAGTCAAAGTCAAAGTCAAAGTCAAAGTCAAAGTCAAAGTCAAAGTCAAAGTCAAAGTCAAGGTCAAAGTCAAAGTCAAAGTCAAAGTCAAAGTCAAAGTCAAAGCCAAAGTCAAAGTCAAAGTCAAATTCAAGGTCAAAGTCAAAGTCAAAGTCAAAGTCAAAGTCAAAGTCAAAGTCAAAGTCAAAGTCAAAGTCAAAGTCAAAGTCAAAGTCAAAGTCAAAGTCAAAGTCAAAGTCAAAGTCAAAGTCAAAGTCAAAGTCACAGTCAAAGTCAAAGTAAAAGACAAAGTCAAAGTCAAAGTCAAAGTCAAAGCCAAAGTCAAAGTCAAAGTCAAAGCCAAAGTCAAAGTCAAAGTCAAAGTCAAAGTCAAAGTCAAAGTCAAAGTCAAAGTCAAGGTCAAAGTCAAAGTCAAAGTCAAAGTCAAAGTCAAAGTCAAAGTCAAAGTCAAAGTCAAAGTCAAAGTCAAAGTCAAAGTCAGAGTCAAGGTCAAAGTCAAAGTCAAAGTCAAAGTCAAAGTCAAAGTCAAAGTCGAAGTCAAAGTCAAAGTCAAAGTCAAAGTCAAGGTCAAAGTCAAAGTCAAAGTCAAAGTCAGAGTCAAGGTCAAAGTCAAAGTCAAAGTCAAAGTCAAAGTCAAAGTCAAAGTCAAAGTCAAAGTCAAAGTCAAAGTCAAGGTCAAAGTCAAAGTCAAAGTCAAGGTCAAAGTCAAAGTCAAAGTCAAAGTCAAAGTCAAAGTCAAAGTCAAAGTCAAAGTCAAAGTCAAAGTCAAAGTCAAAGTCAAAGTCAAAGTCAAAGTCAAGGTCAAAGTCAAAGTCAAAGTCAAAGTCAAAGTCAAAGTCAAAGTCAAAGTCAAAGTAAAGGTCAAAGTCAAAGTCAAAGTCAAAGTCAAGGTCAAATTCAAGGTCAAGGTCAAAGTCAAAGTCAAAGTCAAAGTCAAAGTCAAAGTCAAAGTCAAAGTCAAGGTCAAATTCAAGGTCAAAGTCAAAGTCAAAGTCAAAGTCAAAGTCAAAGTCAAAGTCAAAGTCAAAGTCAAAGTCAAAGTCAAAGTCAAGGTCAAAGTCAAAGTCAAAGTCAAAGTCAAAGTCAAAGTCAAGGTCAAAGTCAAAGTCAAAGTCAAGGTCAAAGTCAAAGTCAAAGTCAAAGTCAAAGTCAAAGTCAAAGTCAAAGTCAAAGTCAAAGTCAAAGTCAAAGTCAAAGTCAAAGTCAAAGTCAAAGTCAAAGTCAAAGTCAAAGTCAAAGTCAAGGTCAAATTCAAAGTCAAAGTCAAAGTCAAAGTCAAAGTCAAAGTCAAAGTCAAAGTCAAAGTCAAAGTCAAAGTCAAAGTCAAAGTCAAAGTCAAAGTCAAAGTCAAAGTCAAAGTCAAAGTCAAAGTCAAAGTCAAAGTCAAAGTCAAAGTCAAAGTCAGAGTCAAGGTCAAAGTCAAAGTCAAAGTCAAAGTCAAAGTCAAAGTCAAAGTCAAAGTCAAAGTCAAAGTCAAAGTCAAAGTCAAAGTCAAAGTCAAAGTCAAAGTCAAAGTCAAAGTCAAAGTCAAGGTCAAATTCAAGGTCAAAGTCAAAGTCAAGGTCAAAGTCAAAGTCAAAGTCAAAGTCAAAGTCAAAGTCAAAGTCAAAGTCAAAGTAAAATTCAAGGTCAAAGTCAAAGTCAAAGTCAAAGTCAAAGTCAAAGTCAAGGTCAAAGTCAAAGTCAAAGTCAAAGTCAAAGTCAAAGTCAAGGTCAAAGTCAAAGTCAAAATCAAAGTCAAAGTCAAAGTCAAAGTCAAAGTCAAAGTAAAATTCAAGGTCAAAGTCAAAGTCAAAGTCAAAGTCAAAGTCAAAGTCAAGGTCAAAGTCAAAGTCAAAGTCAAAGTCAAAGTCAAAGTCAAAGTCAAAGTCAAAGTCAAAGTCAAAGTCAAAGTCAAAGTCAAGGTCAAAGTCAAAGTCAAAGTCAAAGTAATGGTCAAAGTCAAAGTCAAGGTCAAATTCAAGGTCAAAGTCAAAGTCAAAGTCAAAGTCAAAGTCAAAGTCAAAGTCAAAGTCAAAGTCAAAGTCAAAGTCAATGTCAAAGTCAAAGTCAAAGTCAAAGTCAAAGTCAAAGTCAAAGTCAAAGTCAAAGTCAAAGTCACAGTCAAAGTCAAAGTCAAAGTCAAAGTCAAAGTCAAGGTCAAAGTCAAGGTCAAAGTCAAAGTCAAAGTCAAAGTCAAAGTCAAAGTCAAAGTCAAAGTCAAAGTCAAAGTCAAAGTCAAAGTCAAAGTCAAAGTCAAAGTCAAAGTCAAAGTCAAAGTCAAAGTCAAAGTCAAAGTCAAAGTCAAAGTCAAAGTCAAAGTCAAAGTCAAAGTCAAAGTCAAAGTCAAAGTCAAGGTCAAAGTCAAAGTCAAAGTCAAAGTCAAGGTCAAATTCAAGGTCAAAGTCAAAGTCGAAGTCAAAGTCAAAGTCACAGTCAAAGTCAAAGTCAAAGACAAAGTCAAAGTCAAAGTCAAAGTCAAAGTCAAAGCCAAAGTCAAAGTCAAAGTAAAAGTCAAAGTCAAAGTCAAAGTCATAGTAAAAGTAAAAGTAAAAGTAAAAGTAAAAGTAAAAGTAAAAGTCAAAGTCAAAGTCAAAGTCAAAGTCAAAGTCAAAGTCAAAGCCAAAGTCAAAGTCAAAGTCAAAGTCAAAGTCAAAGTCAAAGTCAAAGTCAAAGTCATAGTAAAAGTAAAAGTAAAAGTAAAAGTAAAAGTCAAAGTCAAAGTCAAAGTCAAAGTCAAAGTCAAAGTAAAGGTCAAGGTCAAAGTCAAAGTCAAGGTCAAATTCAAAGTCAAAGTCAAAGTCAAAGTCAAAGTAAAGGTCAAAGTCAAAGTCAAAGTCAAGGTCAAATTCAAGGTCAAAGTCAAAGTCAAAGTCAAAGTCAAAGTCAAAGTCAAGGTCAAAGTCAAAGTCAAAGTCAAAGTCAAAGTCAAAGTCAAAGTCAAAGTCAAAGTAAAAGTCAAAGTCAAAGTCAAAGTCAAAGTCAAAGTCAAAGTCAAAGTCAAAGTCAAAGTCAAAGTCAAAGTCAAAGTCAAGGTCAAAGTCAAGGTCAAAGTCAAAGTCAAAGTCAAAGTCAAAGTCAAAGTCATAGTAAAAGTAAAAGTAAAAGTAAAAGTCAAAGTCAAAGTCAAAGTCAAAGTAAAGGTCAAAGTCAAAGTCAAATTCAAGGTCAAAGTCAAGGTCAAAGTCAAAGTCAAAGTCAAAGTCAAAGTAAAGGTCAAAGTCAAAGTCAAAGTCAAAGTCAAAGTCAAGGTCAAAGTCAAGGTCAAAGTCAAGGTCAAATTCAAAGTCAAAGTCAAAGTCAAAGTCAAAGTAAAGGTCAAAGTCAAAGTCAAAGTCAAAGTCAAAGTAAAGGTCAAAGTCAAAGTCAAAGTCAAAGTCAAAGTCAAGGTCAAAGTCAAGGTCAAAGTCAAGGTCAAATTCAAAGTCAAAGTCAAAGTCAAAGTCAAAGTAAAGGTCAAAGTCAAAGTCAAAGTCAAAGTCAAGGTCAAATTCAAGGTCAAAGTCAAAGTCAAAGTCAAAGTCAAAGTCAAAGTCAAAGTCAAGGTCAAAGTCAAAGTCAAAGTCAAAGTCAAAGTCAAAGTCAAAGTCAAAGTCAAAGTAAAGGTCAAAGTCAAAGTCAAAGTCAAAGTCAAGGTCAAATTCAAGGTCAAGGTCAAAGTCAAAGTCAAAGTCAAAGTCAAAGTCAAAGTCAAAGTCAAAGTCAAGGTCAAATTCAAGGTCAAAGTCAAAGTCAAAGTCAAAGTCAAAGTCAAAGTCAAAGTCAAAGTCAAAGTCAAAGTCAAAGTCAAAGTCAAAGTCAAAGTCAAAGTCAAAGTCAAAGTCAAGGTCAAAGTCAAAGTCAAAGTCAAGGTCAAAGTCAAAGTCAAAGTCAAAGTCAAAGTCAAAGTCAAAGTCAAAGTCAAAGTCAAAGTCAAAGTCAAAGTCAAAGTCAAAGTCAAAGTCAAAGTCAAAGTCAAAGTCAAAGTCAAGGTCAAATTCAAAGTCAAAGTCAAAGTCAAAGTCAAAGTAAAGGTCAAAGTCAAAGTCAAAGTCAAGGTCAAATTCAAGGTCAAAGTCAAAGTCAAGGTCAAAGTCAAAGTCAAAGTCAAAGTCAAAGTCAAAGTCAAAGTCAAAGTCAAAGTCAAAGTCAAAGTCAAAGTCAAAGCCAAAGTCAAAGTCAAAGTCAAAGTCAAAGTCAAAGTCAAAGTCAAAGTCAAAGTCAAAGTCAAAGTCAAAGTCAAAGTCAAAGTCAAAGTCAAGGTCAAAGTCAAAGTCAAAGTCAAAGTCAAAGTCAAAGTCAAAGTCAAAGTCAAAGTCAAAGTCAAAGTCAAAGTCAAAGTCAAAGTCAAAGTCAAAGTCAAAGTCAAGGTCAAAGTCAAAGTCAAAGTCAAAGTCAAAGTCAAAGTCAAAGTCAAAGTAAAGGTCAAAGTCAAAGTCAAAGTCAAAGTCAAGGTCAAATTCAAGGTCAAGGTCAAAGTCAAAGTCAAAGTCAAAGTCAAAGTCAAAGTCAAAGTCAAAGTCAAAGTCAAAGTCAAAGTCAAAGTCAAAGTCAAAGTCAAAGTCAAAGTCAAAGTCAAAGTCAAAGTCAAAGTCAAGGTCAAAGTCAAAGTCAAAGTCAAGGTCAAAGTCAAAGTCAAAGTCAAAGTCAAAGTCAAAGTCAAAGTCAAAGTCAAAGTCAAAGTCAAAGTCAAAGTCAAAGTCAAAGTCAAAGTCAAAGTCAAAGTCAAGGTCAAAGTCAAGGTCAAAGTCAAAGTCAAAGTCAAAGTCAAAGTCAAAGTCAAAGTCAAAGTCAAAGTCAAAGTCAAAGTCAAAGTCAAAGTCAAAGTCAAAGTCAAAGTCAAAGTCAAAGTCAAAGTCAAAGTCAAAGTCAAAGTCAAAGTCAAATTCAAGGTCAAAGTCAAAGTCAAAGTCAAAGTCAAAGTAAAGGTCAAAGTCAAAGTCAAGGTCAAAGTCAAAGTCAAAGTCAAAGTCAAGGTCAAAGTCAAAGTCAAAGTCAAGGTCAAATTCAAGGTCAAAGTCAAAGTCAAAGTCAAAGTCAAAGTCAAAGTCAAAGTCAAAGTCAAAGTCAAAGTCAAAGTCAAAGTCAAAGTCAAAGTCAAAGTCAAAGTCAAAGTCAAAGTCAAAGTCAAAGTCAAAGTCAAAGTCAAAGTCAAGGTCAAAGTCAAAGTCAAAGTCAAAGTCAAAGTCAAAGTCAAAGCCAAAGTCAAAGTCAAAGTCAAAGTCAAAGTCAAAGTCAAAGTCAAAGTCAAAGTCAAAGTCAAAGTCAAAGTCAAAGTCAAAGTCAAAGTCAAAGTCAAGGTCAAAGTCAAAGTCAAAGTCAAAGTCAAAGTCAAAGTCAAAGTCAAAGTCAAAGTCAAAGTCAAAGTCAAAGTCAAAGTCAAAGTCAAAGTCAAAGTCAAAGTCAAAGTCAAGGTCAAAGTCAAAGTCAAAGTCAAAGTCAAAGTCAAAGTAAAGGTCAAAGTCAAAGTCAAAGTCAAAGTCAAGGTCAAATTCAAGGTCAAGGTCAAAGTCAAAGTCAAAGTCAAAGTCAAAGTCAAAGTCAAAGTCAAAGTCAAAGTCAAAGTCAAAGTCAAAGTCAAAGTCAAAGTCAAAGTCAAAGTCAAAGTCAAAGTCAAAGTCAAAGTCAAGGTCAAAGTCAAAGTCAAAGTCAAGGTCAAAGTCAAAGTCAAAGTCAAAGTCAAAGTCAAAGTCAAAGTCAAAGTCAAAGTCAAAGTCAAAGTCAAAGTCAAAGTCAAAGTCAAAGTCAAAGTCAAAGTCAAAGTCAAAGTCAAAGTCAAAGTCAAGGTCAAATTCAAAGTCAAAGTCAAAGTCAAAGTCAAAGTAAAGGTCAAAGTCAAAGTCAAAGTCAAGGTCAAATTCAAGGTCAAAGTCAAAGTCAAGGTCAAAGTCAAAGTCAAAGTCAAAGTCAAAGTCAAAGTCAAAGTCAAAGTCAAAGTCAAAGTCAAAGTCAAAGTCAAAGTCAAAGTCAAAGTCACAGTCAAAGTCAAAGTCAAAGACAAAGTCAAAGTCAAAGTCAAAGTCAAAGCCAAAGTCAAAGCCAAAGTCAAAGTCAAAGTCAAAGTCAAAGTCAAAGTCAAAGTCAAAGTCAAAGTCAAGGTCAAAGTCAAAGTCAAAGTCAAAGTCAAAGTCAAAGTCAAAGTCAAAGTCAAAGTCAAAGTCAAAGTCAGAGTCAAGGTCAAAGTCAAAGTCAAAGTCAAAGTCAAAGTCAAAGTCAAAGTCAAAGTCAAAGTCAAAGTCAAAGTCAAAGTCAAAGTCAAAGTCAAAGTCAAAGTCAAAGTCAAAGTCAAAGTCAAAGTCAAAGTCAAAGTCAAAGTCAAAGTCAAAGTCAAAGTCAAAGTCAAAGTCAAAGTCAAAGTCAAAGTCAAAGTCAAAGTCAAGGTCAAAGTCAAGGTCAAAGTCAAAGTCAAAGTCAAAGTCAAAGTCAAAGTCAAAGTCAAAGTCAAAGTCAAAGTCATAGTAAAAGTAAAAGTAAAAGTAAAGGTCAAGGTCAAAGTCAAAGTCAAAGTCAAAGTAAAGGTCAAGGTCAAAGTCAAAGTCAAGGTCAAATTCAAGGTCAAAGTCAAAGTCGAAGTCAAAGTCAAAGTCACAGTCAAAGTCAAAGTCAAAGACAAAGTCAAAGTCAAAGTCAAAGTCAAAGTCAAAGCCAAAGTCAAAGTCAAAGTAAAAGCCAAAGTCAAAGTCAAAGTCAAAGTCAAAGTCATAGTCAAAGTCAAAGTCAAAGTCGAAGTCAAATTCAAAGTCAAAGTCAAAGTCAAAGTCAAAGTCAAAGTCAAAGTCAAAGTCAAAGTCAAAGTCAAAGTCAAAGTCAAAGTCAAAGTCAATGTCAAAGTCAAAGTCAAAGTCAAAGTCAAAGTCAAAGTCAAAGTCAAAGTCAAAGTCAAAGTCAAGGTCAAAGTCAAAGTCAAAGTCAAAGTCAAAGTCAAAGTCAAAGTCAAAGTCAAAGTCAAAGTCAAAGTCAAAGTCAAGGTCAAAGTCAAAGTCAAAGTCAAAGTCAAAGTCAAGGTCAAAGTCAAAGTCAAAGTCAAAGTCAAAGTCAAAGTCAAAGTCGAAGTCAAATTCAAAGTCAAAGTCAAAGTCAAAGTCAAAGTCAAAGTCAAAGTCAAAGTCAAAGTCAAAGTCAAAGTCAAAGTCAAAGTCAAAGTCAAAGTCAAAATCAAAGTCAAAGTCAAAGTCAAAGTCAAAGTCAAAGTCAAAGTCAAAGTCAAGGTCAAAGTCAAAGTCAAAGTCAAAGTCAAAGTCAAAGTCAAAGTCAAAGTCAAAGTCAAAGTCAAAGTCAAAGTCAAAGTCAAAGTCAAAGTCAAGGTCAAAGTCAAAGTCAAAGTCAAAGTCAAAGTCAAGGTCAAAGTCAAAGTCAAAGTCAAAGTCAAAGTCAAAGTCAAAGTCAAAGTAAAAGTCAAAGTCAAAGTCAAAGCCAAAGTCAAAGTCAAAGTCAAAGTCAAAGTCAAAGTCAAAGTCAAAGTCAAAGTCAAAGTCAAAGTCAAAGTCAAAGTCAAAGTCAAAGTCAAAGTCAAAGTCAAAGTCAAAGTCAAAGTCAAAGTCAAAGTCAAAGTCAAAGTCAAAGTCAAAGTCAAAGTCAAAGTCAAAGTCAAAGTCAAACCCAAAGTCAAAGTCAAAGTCAAAGTCAAAGTCAAAGTCAAAGTCAAAGTCAAAGTCAAAGTCAAAGTCAAAGTCAAAGTCAAAGTCAAAGTCAAAGTCAAAGTCAAAGTCAAAGTCAAAGTCAAAGTCAAAGTCAAAGTCAAAGTCAAAGTCAAAGTCAAAGTCAAAGTCAAAGTCAAAGTCAAAGTCAAAGTCAAAGTAAAGGTCAAAGTCAAACTCAAAGTCAAAGTCAAGGTCAAAGTAAAGGTCAAGGTCAAAGTCAAAGTCAAAGTCACAGTCAAAGTCAAAGTCAAAGACAAAGTCAAAGTCAAAGTCAAAGTCAAAGCCAAAGTCAAAGTCAACGTCAAAGTCAAAGTCAAAGTCAAAGTCAAAGTCAAAGTCAAAGTCAAAGTCAAAGTCAAAGTCAAAGTCAAAGTCAAAGTCAAAGTCAAAGTCAAAGTCAAAGTCAAAGTCAAGGTCAAAGTCAAAGTCAAAGTCAAAGTCAAAGTCAAAGTCAAAGTCAAAGTCAAAGTCAAAGTCAAAGTCAAAGTCAAAGACAAAGTCAAAGTCAAAGTCAAAGTCAAAGCCAAAGTCAAAGTCAAAGTCAAAGCCAAAGTCAAAGTCAAAGTCAAAGTCAAAGTCAAAGTCAAAGTCAAAGTCAAAGTCAAAGTCAAAGTCAAAGTCAAAGTCAAAGTCAAGGTCAAAGGCAAAGTCAAAGTCAAAGTCAAAGTCAAAGTCAAAGTCAAAGTCAAAGTCAAGGTCAAATTCAAGGTCAAAGTCAAAGTCAAAGTCAAAGTCAAAGTCAAAGTCAAAGTCAAAGTCAAAGTCAAAGTCAAAGTCAAAGTCAAAGTCAAAGTCAAAGTCAAAGTCAAAGTCAAAGTCAAAGTCAAAGTCAAAGTCAAAGTAAAGGTCAAAGTCAAAGTCAAAGTCAAGGTCAAAGTCAAAGTCAAAGTCAAAGTCAAAGTCAAAGTAAAGGTCAAAGTCAAAGTCAAAGTCAAGGTCAAATTCAAGGTCAAAGTCAAAGCCAAAGTCAAAGTCAAAGTCAAAGTCAAAGTCAAAGTCAAAGTCAAAGTCAAAGTCAAAGTCAAAGTCAAAGTAAAAGTCAAAGTCAAAGTAAAGGTCAAAGTCAAAGTCAAAGTCAAAGTCAAAGTCAAAGTCAAGGTCAAAGTCAAAGTCAAAGTCAAAGTCAAAGTCAAAGTCAAAGTCAAAGTCAAAGTCAAAGTCAAAGTCAAAGTCAAAGTCAAAGTCAAAGTCAAAGTCAAAGTCAAGGTCAAATTCAAGGTCAAAGTCAAAGTCAAAGCCAAAGTCAAGGTCAAAGTCAAGGTCAAAATCAAAGTCAAAGTCAAAGTCAAAGTCAAAGTCAAAGTCAAAGTCAAAGTCAAAGTCAAGGTCACAGTCAAAGTCAAAGTCAAAGTCAAAGTCAAAGTCAAGGTCAAAGTCAAGGTCAAAGTCAAAGTCAAAGTCAAAGTCAAAGTCAAGGTCAAATTCAAGGTCAAAGTCAAAGTCAAAGTCGAAGTCAAAGTCAAATTCAAGGTCAAAGTCAAAGTCAAAGTCAAAGTCAAAGTCAAAGTCAAAGTCAAAGTCAAAGTCAAAGTCAAAGTCAAAGTCAAAGTCAAATTCAAAGTCAAAGTCAAATTCAAAGTCAAAGTAAAAGTAAAAGTAAAAGTCAAAGTCAAAGTCAAAGTCAAAGCCAAAGTCAAAGTCAAAGTCAAAGTCAAAGTCAAAGTCAAAGTCAAAGTCAAAGTCAAATTCAAAGTCAAAATCAAAGTCAAAGTCAAAGTCAAAGTCAAAGTCAAAGTCAAAGTCAAAGTCAAAGTCAAAGTCAAAGCCAAAGTCAAAGTCAACGTCAAAGTCAAAGTCAAAGTCAAAGTCAAAGTCAAAGTCAAAGTCAAAGTCAAAGTCAAAGTCAAAGTCAAAGTCAAAGTCAAAGTCAAAGTCAAAGTCAAAGTAAAGGTCAAAGTCAAACTCAAAGTCAAAGTCAAGGTCAAAGTAAAGGTCAAGGTCAAAGTCAAAGTCAAAGTCACAGTCAAAGTCAAAGTCAAAGACAAAGTCAAAGTCAAAGTCAAAGTCAAAGCCAAAGTCAAAGTCAAAGTCAAAGTCAAAGTCAAAGCCAAAGTCAAAGTCAAAGTCAAAGTCAAAGTCAAAGTCAAAGTCAAAGTCAAGGTCAAAGTCAAAGTCAAAGTCAAAGTCAAAGTCAAAGTCAAAGTCAAAGTCAAAGTCAAAGTCAAAGTCAAAGTCAAGGTCAAAGTCAAAGTCAAAGTCAAAGTCAAAGTCAAGGTCAAAGTCAAAGTCAAAGTCAAAGTCAAAGTCAAAGTCAAAGTCAAAGTCAAAGTCAAAGTCAAAGTCAAAGTCAAAGTCAAAGTCAAAGTCAAAGTCAAAGTCAAAGTCAAAGTCAAAGTCAAAGTCAAAGTCAAAGTCAAAGTCAAAGTCAAAGTCAAAGTCAAAGTCAAAGTCAAAGTCAAAGTCAAAGTCAAAGTCAAAGTCAAAGTCAAAGTCAAAGTCAAAGTCAAAGTCAAAGTCAAAGCCAAAGTCAAAGTCAAAGTCAAAGTCAAAGTCAAAGTCAAAGTCAAAGTCAAAGTAAAAGTCAAAGTCAAAGTCAAAGTCAAAGTCAAGGTCAAAGTCAAAGTCAAAGTCAAGGTCAAGGTCAAATTCAAGGTCAAAGTCAAAGTCAAAGTCAAAGTCAAAGTCAAAGTCAAAGTCAAAGTCAAAGTCAAAGTCAAAATCAAAGTCAAAGTCAAAGTCAGAGTCAAGGTCAAGGTCAAAGTCAAAGTCAAAGTCAAAGTCAAAGTCAAAGTCAAAGCCAAAGTCAAAGTCAAAGTCAAAGTCAAAGTCAAAGTCAAAGTCAAGGTCAAAGTCAAAGTCAAAGTCAAAGTCAAAGTCAAAGTCAAAGTCAAAGTCAAAGTCAAAGTCAAAGTCAAAGTCAAAGTCAAAGTCAAAGTCAAAGTCAAAGTCAAAGTCAAAGTCAAAGTCAAAGTCAAGGTCAAAGTCAAAGTCAAAGTCAAAGTCAAAGTCAAAGTCAAAGTCAAAGTCAAAGTCAAAGTCAAAGTCAAAGTCAAAGTCAAAGTCAAAGTCAAAGTCAAAGTCAAAGTCAAAGTCAAAGTCAAAGTCAAAGTCAAAGTCAAAGTCAAAGTCAAAGTCAAAGTCAAAGTCAAAGTCAAACCCAAAGTCAAAGTCAAAGTCAAAGTCAAAGTCAAAGTCAAAGTCAAAGTCAAAGTCAAAGTCAAAGTCAAAGTCAAAGTCAAAGTCAAAGTCAAAGTCAAAGTCAAAGTCAAAGTCAAAGTAAAGGTCAAAGTCAAAGTCAAGGTCAAAGTAAAGGTCAAGGTCAAAGTCAAAGTCAAAGTCAAAGTCAAAGTCAAAGTCAAAGTCAAAGTCACAGTCAAAGTCAAAGTCAAAGACAAAGTCAAAGACAAAGTCAAAGTCAAAGTCAAAGTCAAAGCCAAAGTCAAAGTCAAAGTCAAAGTCAAAGTCAAAGTCAAGGTCAAAGTCAAAGTCAAAGTCAAAGTCAAAGTCAAAGTCAAAGTCAAAGTCAAAGTCAAAGTCAAAGTCAAAGTCAAAGTCAAAGTCAAAGTCAAAGTCAAAGTCAAGGTCAAAGTCAAGGTCAAAGTCAAAGTCAAAGTCAAAGTCAAAGTCAAAGTCAAAGTCAAAGTCAAAGTCAAAGTCAAAGTCAAAGTCAAAGTCAAAGTCAAAGTCAAAGTCAAAGTCAAAGTCAAAGTCAAAGTCAAAGTCATAGTAAAAGTAAAAGTAAAAGTAAAGGTCAAGGTCAAAGTCAAAGTCAAAGTCAAAGTAAAGGTCAAGGTCAAAGTCAAAGTCAAGGTCAAATTCAAGGTCAAAGTCAAAGTCGAAGTCAAAGTCAAAGTCACAGTCAAAGTCAAAGTCAAAGACAAAGTCAAAGTCAAAGTCAAAGTCAAAGCCAAAGTCAAAGTCAAAGTAAAAGCCAAAGTCAAAGTCAAAGTCAAAGTCAAAGTCATAGTCAAAGTCAAAGTCAAAGTCGAAGTCAAATTCAAAGTCAAAGTCAAAGTCAAAGTCAAAGTCAAAGTCAAAGTCAAAGTCAAAGTCAAAGTCAAAGTCAAAGTCAAAGTCAAAGTCAAAGTCAAAGTCAAAGTCAAAGTCAAAGTCAAAGTCAAAGTCAAAGTCAAAGTCAAAGTCAAAGTCAAAGTCAAAGTCAAAGTCAAGGTCAAAGTCAAAGTCAAAGTCAAAGTCAAAGTCAAAGTCAAAGTCAAAGTCAAAGTCAAAGTCAAGGTCAAAGTCAAAGTCAAAGTCAAAGTCAAAGTCAAAGTCAAAGTCAAAGTAAAAGTCAAAGTCAAAGTCAAAGCCAAAGTCAAAGTCAAAGTCAAAGTCAAAGTCAAAGTCAAAGTCAAAGTCAAAGTCAAAGTCAAAGTCAAAGTCAAAGTCAAGGTCAAAGTCAAAGTCAAAGCCAAAGTCAAAGTCAAAGTCAAAGTCAAAGTCAAAGTCAAAGTCAAAGTCAAAGTCAAAGTCAAGGTCAAAGTCAAAGTCAAAGTCAAAGTCAAAGTCAAAGTCAAAGTCAAAGTCAAAGTGAAGGTCAAATTCAAGGTCAAATTCAAGGTCAAAGTCAAAGTCAAGGTCAAAGTGAAAGTCAAAGTCAAAGTCAAAGTCAAAGTCAAAGTCAAAGTCAAAGTCAAAGTCAAAGTCAAAGTCAAAGTCAAAGTCAAAGTCAAAGTCAAAGCCAAAGTCAAAGTCAAAGTCAAAGTCAAAGTCAAAGTCAAAGTCAAAGTCAAAGTCAAAGTCAAAGTCAAAGTCAAAGTCAAAGTCAAAGTCAAAGTCAAAGTCAAAGTCAAGGTCAAAGTCAAAGTCAAAGTCAAGGTCAAATTCAAGGTCAAAGTCAAAGTCAAAGTCAAAGTCAAAGTCAAAGTCAAAGTCAAAGTCAAAGTCAAAGTCAAAGTCAAAGTCAAAGTCAAAGTCAAAGTCAAAGTCAAAGTCAAAGTCAAGGTCAAAGTCAAAGTCAAAGTCAAAGTCAAAGTCAAAGTCAAAGCCAAAGTCAAAGTCAAAGTCAAAGTCAAAGTCAAAGTCAAAGTCAAGGTCAAAGTCAAAGTCAAAGTCAAAGTCAAAGTCAAAGTCAAAGTCAAAGTCAAAGTCAAAGTCAAAGTCAAAGTCAAAGTCAAAGTCAAAGTCAAAGTCAAAGTCAAAGTCAAAGTCAAAGTCAAAGTCAAAGTCAAAGTCAAAGTCAAAGTCAAAGTCAAAGTCAAAGTCAAAGTCAAAGTCAAAGTCAAAGTCAAAGTCAAAGTCAAAGTCAAAGTCAAAGTCAAAGTCAAGGTCAAAGTCAAAGTCAAAGTCAAAGTCAAAGTCAAAGTCAAAGTCAAAGTCAAAGTCAAAGTCAAAGTCAAAGTCAAAGTCAAAGTCAAAGTCAAAGTCAAAGTCAAAGTCAAAGTCAAAGTCAAAGTCAAAGTCAAAGTCAAAGTCAAAGTCAAAGTCAAAGTCAAAGTCAAAGTCAAAGTCAAAGTCAAAGTCAAGGTCAAAGTCAAAGTCAAAGTCAAAGTCAAAGTCAAAGTCAAAGTCAAAGTCAAAGTCAAAGTCAAAGTCAAAGTCAAGGTCAAAGTCAAGGTCAAAGTCAAAGTCAAAGTCAAAGTCAAAGTCAAAGTCAAAGTCAAAGTCAAAGTCAAAGTCAAAGTCAAAGTCAAAGTCAAAGTCAAAGTCAAAGTCAAAGTCAAAGTCAAAGTCAAAGTCAAAGTCAAAGTCAAAGTCAAAGTCAAAGTCATAGTAAAAGTAAAAGTAAAAGTAAAGGTCAAGGTCAAAGTCAAAGTCAAAGTCAAAGTAAAGGTCAAGGTCAAAGTCAAAGTCAAAGTCAAAGTAAAGGTCAAGGTCAAAGTCAAAGTCAAGGTCAAATTCAAAGTCAAAGTCAAAGTCGAAGTCAAAGTCAAAGTCACAGTCAAAGTCAAAGTCAAAGACAAAGTCAAAGTCAAAGTCAAAGTCAAAGTCAAAGCCAAAGTCAAAGTCAAAGTAAAAGCCAAAGTCAAAGTCAAAGTCAAAGTCAAAGTCATAGTCAAAGTCAAAGTCAAAGTCGAAGTCAAATTCAAAGTCAAAGTCAAAGTCAAAGTCAAAGTCAAAGTCAAAGTCAAAGTCAAAGTCAAAGTCAAAGTCAAAGTCAAAGTCAAAGTCAAAGTCAAAGTCAAAGTCAAAGTCAAAGTCAAAGTCAAAGTCAAAGTCAAAGTCAAAGTCAAAGTCAAGGTCAAAGTCAAAGTCAAAGTCAAAGTCAAAGTCAAAGTCAAAGTCAAAGTCAAAGTCAAAGTCAAAGTCAAAGTCAAAGTCAAGGTCAAAGTCAAAGTCAAAGTCAAAGTCAAAGTCAAAGTCAAAGTCAAAGTAAAAGTCAAAGTCAAAGTCAAAGCCAAAGTCAAAGTCAAAGTCAAAGTCAAAGTCAAAGTCAAAGTCAAAGTCAAAGTCAAAGTCAAAGTCAAGGTCAAAGTCAAAGTCAAAGCCAAAGTCAAAGTCAAAGTCAAAGTCAAAGTCAAAGTCAAAGTCAAAGTCAAAGTCAAAGTCAAAGTCAAAGTCAAAGTCAAAGTCAAAGTCAAAGTCAACGTCAAAGTCAAAGTCAAAGTCAAAGTCAAAGTCACAGTCAAAGTCAAAGTCAAGGTCAAAGTCAAGGTCAAAGTCAAAGTCAAAGTCAAAGTCAAAGTCATAGTAAAAGTAAAGGTCAAAGTCAAAGTCAAAGTCAAAGTCAAAGTCAAAGTCAAAGTCAAAGTCAAAGTCAAGGTCAAAGTCAAAGTCAAAGTCAAAGTCAAAGTCATAGTCAAAGTCACAGTCAAAGTCAAAGTCAAGGTCAAAGTCAAAGTCAAAGTCAAAGTCAAGGTCAAAGTCAAAGTCAAAGTCAAAGTCAAAGTCAAAGTCAAAGTCAAAGTCAAAGTCAAAGTCAAAGTCAAAGTCAAAGTCAAAGTCAAAGTCAAAGTCAAAGTCAAAGTCAAAGTCAAGGTCAAAGTCAAAGTCAAAGTCAAAGTCAAAGTCAAAGTCAAAGTAAAGGTCAAAGTCAAAGTCAAAGTCAAAGTCAAAGTCAAGGTCAAATTAAAGGTCAAAGTCAAAGTCAAAGTCAAAGTCAAAGTCAAAGTCAAAGTCAAAGTCAAAGTCAAAGTCAAAGTCAAGGTCAAAGTCAAAGTCAAAGTCAAAGTCAAAGTCAAAGTCAAAGTCAAAGTCGTAGTAAAAGTAAAAGTCAAAGTCAAAGTCCAAGTCAAAGTCAAAGTCAAAGTCAAAGTCAAAGTCAAAGTCAAAGTCAAAGTCAAAGTCAAAGTCAAGGTCAAAGTCAAAGTCAAAGTCAAAGCCAAAGTCAAAGTCAAAGTCAAAGTCAAAGTCAAAGTCAAAGTCAAAGTCAAAGTCAAAGTCAAAGTCAAAGTCAAAGTCAAAGTCAAAGTCAAGGTCAAAGTCAAAGTCAAAGTCAAAGTCAAAGTCAAAGTCAAAGTCAAGGTCAAAGTCAAAGTCAAAGTCAAAGTCAAAGTCAAAGTCAAAGTCAAAGTCAAAGTCAAAGTCAAAGTCAAAGTCAAAGTCAAAGTCAAAGTAAAGGTCAAAGTCAAAGTCAAGGTCAAAGTAAAGGTCAAGGTCAAAGTCAAAGTCAAAGTCAAAGTCACAGTCAAAGTCAAAGTCAAAGACAAAGTCAAAGTCAAAGTCAAAGTCAAAGCCAAAGTCAAAGTCAAAGTCAAAGCCAAAGTCAAAGTCAAAGTCAAAGTCAAAGTCAAAGTCAAAGTCAAAGTCAAAGTCAAGGTCAAAGTCAAAGTCAAAGTCAAAGTCAAAGTCAAAGTCAAAGTCAAAGTCAAAGTCAAAGTCAAAGTCAAAGTCAAAGTCAAAGTCAGAGTCAAGGTCAAAGTCAAAGTCAAAGTCAAAGTCAAAGTCAAAGTCAAAGTCAAAGTCAAAGTCAAAGTCAAAGTCAAAGTCAAAGTCAAAGTCAAAGTCAAAGTCAAAGTCAAAGTCAAAGTCAAAGTCAAAGTCAAAGTCAAAGTCAAAGTCAAAGTCAAAGTCAAAGTCAAAGTCAAAGTCAAAGTCAAAGTCAAGGTCAAAGTCAAGGTCAAAGTCAAAGTCAAAGTCAAAGTCAAAGTCAAAGTCAAAGTCAAAGTCAAAGTCAAAGTCAAAGTCATAGTAAAAGTAAAAGTAAAAGTAAAGGTCAAGGTCAAAGTCAAAGTCAAAGTCAAAGTAAAGGTCAAGGTCAAAGTCAAAGTCAAGGTCAAATTCAAGGTCAAAGTCAAAGTCGAAGTCAAAGTCAAAGTCACAGTCAAAGTCAAAGTCAAAGACAAAGTCAAAGTCAAAGTCAAAGTCAAAGTCAAAGCCAAAGTCAAAGTCAAAGTAAAAGCCAAAGTCAAAGTCAAAGTCAAAGTCAAAGTCATAGTCAAAGTCAAAGTCAAAGTCGAAGTCAAATTCAAAGTCAAAGTCAAAGTCAAAGTCAAAGTCAAAGTCAAAGTCAAAGTCAAAGTCAAAGTCAAAGTCAAAGTCAAAGTCAAAGTCAATGTCAAAGTCAAAGTCAAAGTCAAAGTCAAAGTCAAAGTCAAAGTCAAAGTCAAAGTCAAAGTCAAGGTCAAAGTCAAAGTCAAAGTCAAAGTCAAAGTCAAAGTCAAAGTCAAAGTCAAAGTCAAAGTCAAAGTCAAAGTCAAAGTCAAAGTCAAGGTCAAAGTCAAAGTCAAAGTCAAAGTCAAAGTCAAGGTCAAAGTCAAAGTCAAAGTCAAAGTCAAAGTCAAAGTCAAAGTCGAAGTCAAATTCAAAGTCAAAGTCAAAGTCAAAGTCAAAGTCAAAGTCAAAGTCAAAGTCAAAGTCAAAGTCAAAGTCAAAGTCAAAGTCAAAGTCAAAGTCAAAGTCAAAGTCAAAGTCAAAGTCAAAGTCAAAGTCAAAGTCAAAGTCAAGGTCAAAGTCAAAGTCAAAGTCAAAGTCAAAGTCAAAGTCAAAGTCAAAGTCAAAGTCAAAGTCAAAGTCAAAGTCAAAGTCAAAGTCAAGGTCAAAGTCAAAGTCAAAGTCAAAGTCAAAGTCAAGGTCAAAGTCAAAGTCAAAGTCAAAGTCAAAGTCAAAGTCAAAGTCAAAGTCAAAGTCAAAGTCAAAGTCAAAGTCAAAGTCAAAGTCAAAGTCAAAGTCAAAGTCAAAGTCAAAGTCAAGGTCAAAGTCAAAGTCAAAGTCAAAGCCAAAGTCAAAGTCAAAGTCAAAGTCAAAGTCAAAGTCAAAGTCAAAGTCAAAGTCAAAGTCAAGGTCAAAGTCAAAGTCAAAGTCAAAGTCAAAGTCAAAGTCAAAGTCAAGGTCAAATTCAAGGTCAAATTCAAGGTCAAAGTCAAAGTCAAGGTCAAAGTGAAAGTCAAAGTCAAAGTCAAAGTCAAAGTCAAAGTCAAAGTCAAAGTCAAAGTCAAAGTCAAAGTCAAAGTCAAAGTCAAAGTCAAAGCCAAAGTCAAAGTCAAAGTCAAAGTCAAAGTCAAAGTCAAAGTCAAAGTCAAAGTCAAAGTCAAAGTCAAGGTCAAAGTCAAAGTCAAAGTCAAGGTCAAATTCAAGGTCAAAGTCAAAGTCAAAGTCAAAGTCAAAGTCAAAGTCAAAGTCAAAGTCAAAGTCAAAGTCAAAGTCAAAGTCAAAGTCAAAGCCAAAGTCAAAGTCAAAGTCAAAGTCAAAGTCAAAGTCAAAGTCAAAGTCAAAGTCAAAGTCAAAGTCAAAGTCAAAGTCAAAGTCAAAGTCAAAGTCAAGGTCAAAGTCAAAGTCAAAGTCAAGGTCAAATTCAAGGTCAAAGTCAAAGTCAAAGTCAAAGTCAAAGTCAAAGTCAAAGTCAAAGTCAAAGTCAAAGTCAAAGTCAAAGTCAAAGTCAAAGTCAAAGTCAAAGTCAAAGTCAAAGTCAAGGTCAAAGTCAAAGTCAAAGTCAAAGTCAAAGTCAAAGTCAAAGCCAAAGTCAAAGTCAAAGTCAAATTCAAGGTCAAAGTCAAAGTCAAAGTCAAAGTCAAAGTCAAAGTCAAAGTCAAAGTCAAAGTCAAAGTCAAAGTCAAAGTCAAAGTCAAAGTCAAAGTCAAAGTCAAAGTCAAAGTCAAAGTCAAAGTCAAAGTCACAGTCAAAGTCAAAGTCAAAGACAAAGTCAAAGTCAAAGTCAAAGTCAAAGCCAAAGTCAAAGTCAAAGTCAAAGCCAAAGTCAAAGTCAAAGTCAAAGTCAAAGTCAAAGTCAAAGTCAAAGTCAAAGTCAAGGTCAAAGTCAAAGTCAAAGTCAAAGTCAAAGTCAAAGTCAAAGTCAAAGTCAAAGTCAAAGTCAAAGTCAAAGTCAAAGTCAGAGTCAAGGTCAAAGTCAAAGTCAAAGTCAAAGTCAAAGTCAAAGTCAAAGTCAAAGTCAAAGTCAAAGTCAAAGTCAAAGTCAAAGTCAAAGTCAAAGTCAGAGTCAAGGTCAAAGTCAAAGTCAAAGTCAAAGTCAAAGTCAAAGTCAAAGTCAAAGTCAAAGTCAAAGTCAAAGTCAAGGTCAAAGTCAAAGTCAAAGTCAAGGTCAAAGTCAAAGTCAAAGTCAAAGTCAAAGTCAAAGTCAAAGTCAAAGTCAAAGTCAAAGTCAAAGTCAAAGTCAAAGTCAAAGTCAAAGTCAAAGTCAAGGTCAAAGTCAAAGTCAAAGTCAAAGTCAAAGTCAAAGTCAAAGTCAAAGTCAAAGTAAAGGTCAAAGTCAAAGTCAAAGTCAAAGTCAAGGTCAAATTCAAGGTCAAGGTCAAAGTCAAAGTCAAAGTCAAAGTCAAAGTCAAAGTCAAAGTCAAAGTCAAAGTCAAGGTCAAATTCAAGGTCAAAGTCAAAGTCAAAGTCAAAGTCAAAGTCAAAGTCAAAGTCAAAGTCAAAGTCAAAGTCAAAGTCAAAGTCAAAGTCAAAGTCAAAGTCAAAGTCAAAGTCAAAGTCAAGGTCAAAGTCAAAGTCAAAGTCAAGGTCAAAGTCAAAGTCAAAGTCAAAGTCAAAGTCAAAGTCAAAGTCAAAGTCAAAGTCAAAGTCAAAGTCAAAGTCAAAGTCAAAGTCAAAGTCAAAGTCAAAGTCAAAGTCAAAGTCAAAGTCAAGGTCAAATTCAAAGTCAAAGTCAAAGTCAAAGTCAAAGTAAAGGTCAAAGTCAAAGTCAAAGTCAAGGTCAAACTCAAGGTCAAAGTCAAAGTCAAGGTCAAAGTCAAAGTCAAAGTCAAAGTCAAAGTCAAAGTCAAAGTCAAAGTCAAAGTAAAATTCAAGGTCAAAGTCAAAGTCAAAGTCAAAGTCAAAGTCAAAGTCAAGGTCAAAGTCAAAGTCAAAGTCAAAGTCAAAGTCAAAGTCAAGGTCAAAGTCAAAGTCAAAATCAAAGTCAAAGTCAAAGTCAAAGTCAAAGTCAAAGTAAAATTCAAGGTCAAAGTCAAAGTCAAAGTCAAAGTCAAAGTCAAAGTCAAGGTCAAAGTCAAAGTCAAAGTCAAAGTCAAAGTCAAAGTCAAAGTCAAAGTCAAAGTCAAAGTCAAAGTCAAAGTCAAAGTCAAAGTCAAAGTCAAAGTCAAAGTCAAAGTCAAAGTCAAAGTCAAAGTCAAGGTCAAAGTCAAAGTCAAAGTCAAAGTAATGGTCAAAGTCAAAGTCAAGGTCAAATTCAAGGTCAAAGTCAAAGTCAAAGTCAAAGTCAAAGTCAAAGTCAAAGTCAAAGTCAAAGTCAAAGTCAAAGTCAATGTCAAAGTCAAAGTCAAAGTCAAAGTCAAAGTCAAAGTCAAAGTCAAAGTCAAAGTCAAAGTCACAGTCAAAGTCAAAGTCAAAGTCAAAGTCAAAGTCAAGGTCAAAGTCAAGGTCAAAGTCAAAGTCAAAGTCAAAGTCAAAGTCAAAGTCAAAGTCAAAGTCAAAGTCAAAGTCAAAGTCAAAGTCAAAGTCAAAGTCAAAGTCAAAGTCAAAGTCAAAGTCAAAGTCAAAGTCAAAGTCAAAGTCAAAGTCAAAGTCAAAGTCAAAGTCAAAGTCAAGGTCAAAGTCAAAGTCAAAGTCAAAGTCAAGGTCAAATTCAAGGTCAAAGTCAAAGTCGAAGTCAAAGTCAAAGTCACAGTCAAAGTCAAAGTCAAAGACAAAGTCAAAGTCAAAGTCAAAGTCAAAGTCAAAGCCAAAGTCAAAGTCAAAGTAAAAGTCAAAGTCAAAGTCAAAGTCATAGTAAAAGTAAAAGTAAAAGTAAAAGTAAAAGTAAAAGTAAAAGTAAAAGTCAAAGTCAAAGTCAAAGTCAAAGTCAAAGTCAAAGTCAAAGCCAAAGTCAAAGTCAAAGTCAAAGTCAAAGTCAAAGTCAAAGTCAAAGTCAAAGTCATAGTAAAAGTAAAAGTAAAAGTAAAAGTAAAAGTCAAAGTCAAAGTCAAAGTCAAAGTCAAAGTCAAAGTAAAGGTCAAGGTCAAAGTCAAAGTCAAGGTCAAATTCAAAGTCAAAGTCAAAGTCAAAGTCAAAGTAAAGGTCAAAGTCAAAGTCAAAGTCAAGGTCAAATTCAAGGTCAAAGTCAAAGTCAAAGTCAAAGTCAAAGTCAAAGTCAAGGTCAAAGTCAAAGTCAAAGTCAAAGTCAAAGTCAAAGTCAAAGTCAAAGTCAAAGTAAAAGTCAAAGTCAAAGTCAAAGTCAAAGTCAAAGTCAAAGTCAAAGTCAAAGTCAAAGTCAAAGTCAAAGTCAAAGTCAAGGTCAAAGTCAAGGTCAAAGTCAAAGTCAAAGTCAAAGTCAAAGTCAAAGTCATAGTAAAAGTAAAAGTAAAAGTAAAAGTCAAAGTCAAAGTCAAAGTCAAAGTAAAGGTCAAAGTCAAAGTCAAATTCAAGGTCAAAGTCAAGGTCAAAGTCAAAGTCAAAGTCAAAGTCAAAGTAAAGGTCAAAGTCAAAGTCAAAGTCAAAGTCAAAGTCAAGGTCAAAGTCAAGGTCAAAGTCAAGGTCAAATTCAAAGTCAAAGTCAAAGTCAAAGTCAAAGTAAAGGTCAAAGTCAAAGTCAAAGTCAAAGTCAAAGTAAAGGTCAAAGTCAAAGTCAAAGTCAAAGTCAAAGTCAAGGTCAAAGTCAAGGTCAAAGTCAAGGTCAAATTCAAAGTCAAAGTCAAAGTCAAAGTCAAAGTAAAGGTCAAAGTCAAAGTCAAAGTCAAAGTCAAGGTCAAATTCAAGGTCAAAGTCAAAGTCAAAGTCAAAGTCAAAGTCAAAGTCAAAGTCAAGGTCAAAGTCAAAGTCAAAGTCAAAGTCAAAGTCAAGGTCAAATTCAAGGTCAAAGTCAAAGTCAAAGTCAAAGTCAAAGTCAAAGTCAAGGTCAAAGTCAAAGTCAAAGTCAAAGTCAAAGTCAAAGTCAAAGTCAAAGTCAAAGTCAAAGTCAAAGTCAAAGTCAAAGTCAAAGTCAAAGTCAAAGTCAAAGTCAAAGTCAAAGTCAAAGTCAAGGTCAAAGTCAAAGTCAAAGTCAAAGTCAAAGTCAAAGTCAAAGTAAAGGTCAAAGTCAAAGTCAAAGTCAAAGTCAAGGTCAAATTCAAGGTCAAAGTCAAAGTCAAAGTCAAAGTCAAAGTCAAAGTCAAAGTCAAAGTCAAAGTCAATGTCAAAGTCAAAGTCAAAGTCAAAGTCAAAGTCAAAGTCAAAGTCAGAGTCAAAGTCAAAGTCAAAGTCAAAGTCAAAGTCAAGGTCAAAGTCAAGGTCAAAGTCAAAGTCAAAGTCAAAGTCAAAGTCAAAGTCAAAGTCAAAGTCAAAGTCAAAGTCAAAGTCAAAGTCAAAGTCAAAGTCAAAGTCAAAGTCAAAGTCAAAGTCAAAGTCAAAGTCAAAGTCAAAGTCAAAGTCATAGTAAAAGTAAAAGTAAAAGTAAAAGTCAAAGTCAAAGTCAAAGTCAAAGTAAAGGTCAAAGTCAAAGTCAAAGTCAAAGTCAAAGTCAAAGTCAAAGTCAAAGTCAAAGTCACAGTCAAAGTCAAAGTCAAAGTCAAAGTCAAAGTCAAAGTCAAAGTCAAAGCCAAAGTCAAAGTCAAAGTCAAAGCCAAAGTCAAAGTCAAAGTCAAAGTCAAAGTCAAAGTCAAAGTCAAAGTCAAAGTCAAGGTCAAAGTCAAAGTCAAAGTCAAAGTCAAAGTCAAAGTCAAAGTCAAAGTCAAAGTCAGAGTCAAGGTCAAAGTCAAAGTCAAAGTCAAAGTCAAAGTCAAAGTCAAAGTCAAAGTCAAAGTCAAAGTCAAAGTCAAAGTCAAAGTCAAAGTCAAAGTCAAAGTCAAAGTCAAAGTCAAAGTCAAAGTCAAAGTCAAAGTCAAAGTCAAAGTCAAAGTCAAAGTCAAAGTCAAAGTCAAAGTCAAAGTCAAAGTCAAAGTCAAAGTCAAAGTCAAAGTCAAAGTCAAAGTCAAAGCCAAAGTCAAAGTCAAAGTCAAAGTCAAAGTCAAAGTCACAGTCAAAGTCAAAGTCAAAGACAAAGTCAAAGTCAAAGTCAAAGTCAAAGCCAAAGTCAAAGTCAAAGTAAAGGTCAAAGTCAAAGTCAAAGTCAAGGTCAAATTCAAGGTCAAAGTCAAAGTCAAGGTCAAAGTCAAAGTCAAAGTCAAAGTCAAAGTCAAAGTCAAAGTCAAAGTCAAAGTCAAAGTCAAAGTCAAAGTCAAAGTCAAAGTCAAAGTCAAAGTCACAGTCAAAGTCAAAGTCAAAGACAAAGTCAAAGTCAAAGTCAAAGTCAAAGCCAAAGTCAAAGTCAAAGTCAAAGTCAAAGTCAAAGTCAAGGTCAAAGTCAAAGTCAAAGTCAAAGTCAAAGTCAAAGTCAAAGTCAAAGTCAAAGTCAAAGTCAAAGTCAAAGTCAAAGTCAAGGTCAAAGTCAAAGTCAAAGTCAAAGTCAAAGTCAAAGTCAAAGTCAAAGTCAAAGTCAAAGTCAAAGTCAAAGTCAAAGTCAAAGTCAAAGTCAAAGTCAAAGTCAAAGTCAAAGTCAAAGTCAAAGTCAAAGTCAAAGTCAAAGTCAAAGTCAAAGTCAAAGTCAAAGTCAAAGTCAAAGTCAAAGTCAAAGTCAAAGTCAAAGTCAAAGTCAAAGTCAAAGTCAAGGTCAAAGTCAAAGTCAAAGTCAAAGTAATGGTCAAAGTCAAAGTCAAGGTCAAATTCAAGGTCAAAGTCAAAGTCAAAGTCAAAGTCAAAGTCAAAGTCAAAGTCAAAGTCAAAGTCAAAGTCAAAGTCAATGTCAAAGTCAAAGTCAAAGTCAAAGTCAAAGTCAAAGTCAAAGTCAAAGTCAAAGTCAAAGTCAAAGTCAAAGTCAAGGTCAAAGTCAAAGTCAAAGTCAAAGTCAAAGTCAAAGTCAAAGTCAAAGTCAAAGTCTAAGTCAAAGTCAAAGTCAAAGTCAAAGTCAAAGTCAAAGTCAAAGTCAAAGTCAAAGTCAAAGTCAAAGTCAAAGTCAAAGTCAAGGTCAAATTCAAAGTCAAAGTCAAAGTCAAAGTCAAAGTAAAGGTCAAAGTCAAAGTCAAAGTCAAGGTCAAATTCAAGGTCAAAGTCAAAGTCAAGGTCAAAGTCAAAGTCAAAGTCAAAGTCAAAGTCAAAGTCAAAGTCAAAGTCAAAGTCAAAGTCAAAGTAAAATTCAAGGTCAAAGTCAAAGTCAAAGTCAAAGTCAAAGTCAAAGTCAAGGTCAAAGTCAAAGTCAAAGTCAAAGTCAAAGTCAAAGTCAAAGTCAAAGTCAAAGTCAAAGTCAAAGTCAAAGTCAAAGTCAAAGTCAAAGTCAAAGTCAAGGTCAAAGTCAAGGTCAAAGTCAAAGTCAAAGTCAAAGTCAAAGTCAAAGTCAAAGTCAAAGTCAAAGTCAAAGTCAAAGTCAAAGTCATAGTAAAAGTAAAAGTAAAAGTAAAGGTCAAGGTCAAAGTCAAAGTCAAAGTCAAAGTAAAGGTCAAGGTCAAAGTCAAAGTCAAGGTCAAATTCAAGGTCAAAGTCAAAGTCGAAGTCAAAGTCAAAGTCACAGTCAAAGTCAAAGTCAAAGACAAAGTCAAAGTCAAAGTCAAAGTCAAAGTCAAAGCCAAAGTCAAAGTCAAAGTAAAAGCCAAAGTCAAAGTCAAAGTCAAAGTCAAAGTCATAGTCAAAGTCAAAGTCAAAGTCGAAGTCAAATTCAAAGTCAAAGTCAAAGTCAAAGTCAAAGTCAAAGTCAAAGTCAAAGTCAAAGTCAAAGTCAAAGTCAAAGTCAAAGTCAATGTCAAAGTCAAAGTCAAAGTCAAAGTCAAAGTCAAAGTCAAAGTCAAAGTCAAAGTCAAAGTCAAGGTCAAAGTCAAAGTCAAAGTCAAAGTCAAAGTCAAAGTCAAAGTCAAAGTCAAAGTCAAAGTCAAAGTCAAAGTCAAGGTCAAAGTCAAAGTCAAAGTCAAAGTCAAAGTCAAGGTCAAAGTCAAAGTCAAAGTCAAAGTCAAAGTCAAAGTCGAAGTCAAATTCAAAGTCAAAGTCAAAGTCAAAGTCAAAGTCAAAGTCAAAGTCAAAGTCAAAGTCAAAGTCAAAGTCAAAGTCAAAGTCAAAGTCAAAGTCAAAGTCAAAGTCAAAGTCAAAGTCAAAGTCAAAGTCAAAGTCAAAGTCAAGGTCAAAGTCAAAGTCAAAGTCAAAGTCAAAGTCAAAGTCAAAGTCAAAGTCAAAGTCAAAGTCAAAGTCAAAGTCAAAGTCAAGGTCAAAGTCAAAGTCAAAGTCAAAGTCAAAGTCAAGGTCAAAGTCAAAGTCAAAGTCAAAGTCAAAGTCAAAGTCAAAGTCAAAGTAAAAGTCAAAGTCAAAGTCAAAGCCAAAGTCAAAGTCAAAGTCAAAGTCAAAGTCAAAGTCAAAGTCAAAGTCAAAGTCAAGGTCAAAGTCAAAGTCAAAGTCAAAGCCAAAGTCAAAGTCAAAGTCAAAGTCAAAGTCAAAGTCAAAGTCAAAGTCAAAGTCAAAGTCAAAGTCAAGGTCAAAGTCAAAGTCAAAGTCAAAGTCAAAGTCAAAGTCAAAGTCAAAGTCAAGGTCAAATTCAAGGTCAAATTCAAGGTCAAAGTCAAAGTCAAGGTCAAAGTGAAAGTCAAAGTCAAAGTCAAAGTCAAAGTCAAAGTCAAAGTCAAAGTCAAAGTCAAAGTCAAAGTCAAAGTCAAAGTCAAAGCCAAAGTCAAAGTCAAAGTCAAAGTCAAAGTCAAAGTCAAAGTCAAAGTCAAAGTCAAAGTCAAAGTCAAAGTCAAAGTCAAAGTCAAAGTCAAAGTCAAGGTCAAAGTCAAAGTCAAAGTCAAGGTCAAATTCAAGGTCAAAGTCAAAGTCAAAGTCAAAGTCAAAGTCAAAGTCAAAGTCAAAGTCAAAGTCAAAGTCAAAGTCAAAGTCAAAGTCAAAGTCAAAGTCAAAGTCAAAGTCAAAGTCAAAGTCAAAGTCAAAGTCAAGGTCAAAGTCAAAGTCAAAGTCAAAGTCAAAGTCAAAGTCAAAGCCAAAGTCAAAGTCAAAGTCAAAGTCAAAGTCAAAGTCAAAGTCAAAGTCAAAGTCAAAGTCAAAGTCAAAGTCAAAGTCAAAGTCAAAGTCAAAGTCAAGGTCAAAGTCAAAGTCAAAGTCAAAGTCAAAGTCAAAGTCAAAGTCAAAGTCAAAGTCAAAGTCAAATTCAAGGTCAAGGTCAAAGTCAAAGTCAAAGTCAAAGTCAAAGTCAAAGTCAAAGTCAAAGTCAAAGTCAAAGTCAAAGTCAAAGTCAAAGTCAAAGTCAAAGTCAAAGTCAAAGTCAAAGTCAAAGTCAAGGTCAAAGTCAAAGTCAAAGTCAAGGTCAAAGTCAAAGTCAAAGTCAAAGTCAAGGTCAAATTCAAGGTCAAGGTCAAAGTCAAAGTCAAAGTCAAAGTCAAAGTCAAAGTCAAAGTCAAAGTCAAAGTCAAAGTCAAAGTCAAAGTCAAAGTCAAAGTCAAAGTCAAAGTCAAAGTCAAAGTCAAAGTCAAGGTCAAAGTCAAAGTCAAAGTCAAGGTCAAAGTCAAAGTCAAAGTCAAAGTCAAAGTCAAAGTCAAAGTCAAAGTCAAAGTCAAAGTCAAAGTCAAAGTCAAAGTCAAAGTCAAAGTCAAAGTCAAAGTCAAAGTCAAAGTCAAAGTCAAAGTCAAAGTCAAGGTCAAATTCAAAGTCAAAGTCAAAGTCAAAGTCAAAGTAAAGGTCAAAGTCAAAGTCAAAGTCAAGGTCAAATTCAAGGTCAAAGTCAAAGTCAAGGTCAAAGTCAAAGTCAAAGTCAAAGTCAAAGTCAAAGTCAAAGTCAAAGTCAAAGTCAAAGTCAAAGTCAAAGTCAAAGTCAAAGTCACAGTCAAAGTCAAAGTCAAAGACAAAGTCAAAGTCAAAGTCAAAGTCAAAGCCAAAGTCAAAGTCAAAGTCAAAGCCAAAGTCAAAGTCAAAGTCAAAGTCAAAGTCAAAGTCAAAGTCAAAGTCAAAGTCAAGGTCAAAGTCAAAATCAAAGTCAAAGTCAAAGTCAAAGTCAAAGTCAAAGTCAAAGTCAAAGTCAAAGTCAAAGTCAGAGTCAAGGTCAAAGTCAAAGTCAAAGTCAAAGTCAAAGTCAAAGTCAAAGTCAAAGTCAAAGTCAAAGTCAAAGTCAAAGTCAAAGTCAAAGTCAAAGTCAAAGTCAAAGTCAAAGTCAAAGTCAAAGTCAAAGTCAAAGTCAAAGTCAAAGTCAAAGTCAAAGTCAAAGTCAAAGTCAAAGTCAAAGTCAAAGTCAAAGTCAAAGTCAAAGTCAAGGTCAAAGTCAAGGTCAAAGTCAAAGTCAAAGTCAAAGTCAAAGTCAAAGTCAAAGTCAAAGTCAAAGTCAAAGTCAAAGTCATAGTAAAAGTAAAAGTAAAAGTAAAGGTCAAGGTCAAAGTCAAAGTCAAAGTCAAAGTAAAGGTCAAGGTCAAAGTCAAAGTCAAGGTCAAATTCAAGGTCAAAGTCAAAGTCGAAGTCAAAGTCAAAGTCACAGTCAAAGTCAAAGTCAAAGACAAAGTCAAAGTCAAAGTCAAAGTCAAAGTCAAAGCCAAAGTCAAAGTCAAAGTAAAAGCCAAAGTCAAAGTCAAAGTCAAAGTCAAAGTCAAAGTCATAGTCAAAGTCAAAGTCAAAGTCGAAGTCAAATTCAAAGTCAAAGTCAAAGTCAAAGTCAAAGTCAAAGTCAAAGTCAAAGTCAAAGTCAAAGTCAAAGTCAAAGTCAAAGTCAAAGTCAATGTCAAAGTCAAAGTCAAAGTCAAAGTCAAAGTCAAAGTCAAAGTCAAAGTCAAAGTCAAAGTCAAGGTCAAAGTCAAAGTCAAAGTCAAAGTCAAAGTCAAAGTCAAAGTCAAAGTCAAAGTCAAAGTCAAAGTCAAGGTCAAAGTCAAAGTCAAAGTCAAAGTCAAAGTCAAGGTCAAAGTCAAAGTCAAAGTCAAAGTCAAAGTCAAAGTCAAAGTCGAAGTCAAATTCAAAGTCAAAGTCAAAGTCAAAGTCAAAGTCAAAGTCAAAGTCAAAGTCAAAGTCAAAGTCAAAGTCAAAGTCAAAGTCAAAGTCAAAGTCAAAGTCAAAATCAAAGTCAAAGTCAAAGTCAAAGTCAAAGTCAAAGTCAAAGTCAAAGTCAAGGTCAAAGTCAAAGTCAAAGTCAAAGTCAAAGTCAAAGTCAAAGTCAAAGTCAAAGTCAAAGTCAAAGTCAAAGTCAAAGTCAAAGTCAAGGTCAAAGTCAAAGTCAAAGTCAAAGTCAAAGTCAAGGTCAAAGTCAAAGTCAAAGTCAAAGTCAAAGTCAAAGTCAAAGTCAAAGTAAAAGTCAAAGTCAAAGTCAAAGCCAAAGTCAAAGTCAAAGTCAAAGTCAAAGTCAAAGTCAAAGTCAAAGTCAAAGTCAAAGTCAAAGTCAAGGTCAAAGTCAAAGTCAAAGTCAAAGC
Source organism: Anastrepha obliqua (assembly GCF_027943255.1). Classification (NCBI taxonomy): domain Eukaryota; kingdom Metazoa; phylum Arthropoda; class Insecta; order Diptera; family Tephritidae; genus Anastrepha; species Anastrepha obliqua. Next base: position 887,354 of record NW_026562190.1, read on the forward strand.
CAAAGTCAAAGTCAAAGTCAAAGTCAAAGTCAAAGTCAAAGTCAAAGTCAAAGTCAAAGTCAAGGTCAAAGTCAAAGTCAAAGTCAAAGTCAAAGTCAAAGTCAAAGTCAAAGTCAAGGTCAAATTCAAGGTCAAATTCAAGGTCAAAGTCAAAGTCAAGGTCAAAGTGAAAGTCAAAGTCAAAGTCAAAGTCAAAGTCAAAGTCAAAGTCAAAGTCAAAGTCAAAGTCAAAGTCAAAGTCAAAGTCAAAGTCAAAGCCAAAGTCAAAGTCAAAGTCAAAGTCAAAGTCAAAGTCAAAGTCAAAGTCAAAGTCAAAGTCAAAGTCAAAGTCAAAGTCAAAGTCAAAGTCAAGGTCAAAGTCAAAGTCAAAGTCAAGGTCAAATTCAAGGTCAAAGTCAAAGTCAAAGTCAAAGTCAAAGTCAAAGTCAAAGTCAAAGTCAAAGTCAAAGTCAAAGTCAAAGTCAAAGTCAAAGTCAAAGTCAAAGTCAAAGTCAAAGTCAAAGTCAAAGTCAAAGTCAAAGTCAAGGTCAAAGTCAAAGTCAAAGTCAAAGTCAAAGTCAAAGTCAAAGTCAAAGCCAAAGTCAAAGTCAAAGTCAAAGTCAAAGTCAAAGTCAAAGTCAAAGTCAAAGTCAAAGTCAAGGTCAAAGTCAAAGTCAAAGTCAAGGTCAAAGTCAAAGTCAAAGTCAAAGTCAAAGTCAAAGTCAAAGTCAAAGTCAAAGTCAAAGTCAAAGTCAAAGTCAAAGTCAAAGTCAAAGTCAAAGTCAAGGTCAAAGTCAAAGTCAAAGTCAAAGTCAAAGTCAAAGTCAAAGTAAAGGTCAAAGTCAAAGTCAAAGTCAAAGTCAAGGTCAAATTCAAGGTCAAGGTCAAAGTCAAAGTCAAAGTCAAAGTCAAAGTCAAAGTCAAAGTCAAAGTCAAAGTCAAAGTCAAAGTCAAAGTCAAAGTCAAGGTCAAATTCAAGGTCAAAGTCAAAGTCAAAGTCAAAGTCAAAGTCAAAGTCAAAGTCAAAGTCAAAGTCAAAGTCAAAGTCAAGGTCAAAGTCAAAGTCAAAGTCAAAGTCAAAGTCAAGGTCAAAGTCAAAGTCAAAGTCAAGGTCAAAGTCAAAGTCAAAGTCAAAGTCAAAGTCAAAGTCAAAGTCAAAGTCAAAGTCAAAGTCAAAGTCAAAGTCAAAGTCAAAGTCAAAGTCAAAGTCAAAGTCAAAGTCAAAGTCAAAGTCAAAGTCAAAGTCAAAGTCAAGGTCAAATTCAAAGTCAAAGTCAAAGTCAAAGTCAAAGTAAAGGTCAAAGTCAAAGTCAAAGTCAAGGTCAAATTCAAGGTCAAAGTCAAAGTCAAGGTCAAAGTCAAAGTCAAAGTCAAAGTCAAAGTCAAAGTCAAAGTAAAATTCAAGGTCAAAGTCAAAGTCAAAGTCAAAGTCAAAGTCAAAGTCAAGGTCAAAGTCAAAGTCAAAGTCAAAGTCAAAGTCAAAGTCAAAGTCAAAGTCAAAGTCAAAGTCAAAGTCAAAGTCAAAGTCAAAGTCAAAGTCAAAGTCAAAGTCAAAGTCAAAGTCAAAGTCAAAGTCAAAGTCAAAGTCAAAGTCAAGGTCAAAGTCAAAGTCAAAGTCAAAGTAATGGTCAAAGTCAAAGTCAAGGTCAAATTCAAGGTCAAAGTCAAAGTCAAAGTCAAAGTCAAAGTCAAAGTCAAAGTCAAAGTCAAAGTCAAAGTCAAAGTCAATGTCAAAGTCAAAGTCAAAGTCAAAGTCAAAGTCAAAGTCAAAGTCAAAGTCAAAGTCAAAGTCAAAGTCACAGTCAAAGTCAAAGTCAAAGTCAAAGTCAAAGTCAAGGTCAAAGTCAAGGTCAAAGTCAAAGTCAAAGTCAAAGTCAAAGTCAAAGTCAAAGTCAAAGTCAAAGTCAAAGTCAAAGTCAAAGTCAAAGTCAAAGTCAAAGTCAAAGTCAAAGTCAAAGTCAAAGTCAAAGTCAAAGTCAAAGTCAAAGTCAAAGTCAAAGTCAAAGTCAAAGTCAAAGTCAAAGTCAAAGTCAAGGTCAAAGTCAAAGTCAAAGTCAAGGTCAAATTCAAGGTCAAAGTCAAAGTCGAAGTCAAAGTCAAAGTCACAGTCAAAGTCAAAGTCAAAGACAAAGTCAAAGTCAAAGTCAAAGTCAAAGTCAAAGCCAAAGTCAAAGTCAAAGTAAAAGTCAAAGTCAAAGTCAAAGTCATAGTAAAAGTAAAAGTAAAAGTAAAAGTAAAAGTAAAAGTCAAAGTCAAAGTCAAAGTCAAAGTCAAAGTCAAAGCCAAAGTCAAAGTCAAAGTCAAAGTCAAAGTCAAAGTCAAAGTCAAAGTCATAGTAAAAGTAAAAGTAAAAGTAAAAGTCAAAGTCAAAGTCAAAGTCAAAGTCGAAGTCAAAGTAAAGGTCAAGGTCAAAGTCAAAGTCAAGGTCAAATTCAAAGTCAAAGTCAAAGTCAAAGTCAAAGTAAAGGTCAAAGTCAAAGTCAAAGTCAAGGTCAAATTCAAGGTCAAAGTCAAAGTCAAAGTCAAAGTCAAAGTCAAAGTCAAGGTCAAAGTCAAAGTCAAAGTCAAAGTCAAAGTCAAAGTCAAAGTCAAAGTCAAAGTAAAAGTCAAAGTCAAAGTCAAAGTCAAAGTCAAAGTCAAAGTCAAAGTCAAAGTCAAAGTCAAAGTCAAAGTCAAAGTCAAGGTCAAAGTCAAGGTCAAAGTCAAAGTCAAAGTCAAAGTCAAAGTCAAAGTCAAAGTCATAGTAAAAGTAAAAGTAAAAGTAAAAGTCAAAGTCAAAGTCAAAGTCAAAGTAAAGGTCAAAGTCAAAGTCAAAGTCAAAGTCAAAGTCAAGGTCAAAGTCAAAGTCAAAGTCAAAGTCAAAGTAAAGGTCAAAGTCAAAGTCAAAGTCAAAGTCAAAGTCAAGGTCAAAGTCAAGGTCAAAGTCAAGGTCAAATTCAAAGTCAAAGTCAAAGTCAAAGTCAAAGTAAAGGTCAAAGTCAAAGTCAAAGTCAAAGTCAAGGTCAAATTCAAGGTCAAAGTCAAAGTCAAAGTCAAAGTCAAAGTCAAAGTCAAGGTCAAAGTCAAAGTCAAAGTCAAAGTCAAGGTCAAATTCAAGGTCAAAGTCAAAGTCAAAATCAAAGTCAAAGTCAAGGTCAAAGTCAAAGTCAAAGTCAAAGTCAAAGTCAAAGTCAAAGTCAAAGTCAAAGTCAAAGTCAAAGTCAAAGTCAAAGTCAAAGTCAAAGTCAAAGTCAAAGTCAAAGTCAAAGTCAAGGTCAAAGTCAAAGTCAAAGTCAAAGTCAAAGTCAAAGTAAAGGTCAAAGTCAAAGTCAAAGTCAAAGTCAAGGTCAAATTCAAGGTCAAAGTCAAAGTCAAAGTCAAAGTCAAAGTCAAAGTCAAAGTCAAAGTCAAAGTCAAAGTCAAAGTCAAAGTCAATGTCAAAGTCAAAGTCAAAGTCAAAGTCAAAGTCAAAGTCAAAGTCACAGTCAAAGTCAAAGTCAAAGTCAAAGTCAAAGTCAAGGTCAAAGTCAAGGTCAAAGTCAAAGTCAAAGTCAAAGTCAAAGTCAAAGTCAAAGTCAAAGTCAAAGTCAAAGTCAAAGTCAAAGTCAAAGTCAAAGTCAAAGTCAAAGTCAAAGTCAAAGTCAAAGTCAAAGTCAAAGTCAAAGTCAAAGTCAAAGTCATAGTAAAAGTAAAAGTAAAAGTAAAAGTCAAAGTCAAAGTCAAAGTCAAAGTCAAAGTAAAGGTCAAATTCAAGGTCAAAGTCAAAGTCAAAGTCAAAGTCAAAGTCAAAGTCAAAGCCAAAGTCAAAGTCAAAGTCAAAGCCAAAGTCAAAGTCAAAGTCAAAGTCAAAGTCAAAGTCAAAGTCAAAGTCAAAGTCAAAGTCAAGGTCAAAGTCAAAGTCAAAGTCAAAGTCAAAGTCAAAGTCAAAGTCAAAGTCAAAGTCAAAGTCAAAGTCAAAGTCAAAGTCAAAGTCAAAGTCAAAGTCAAAGTCAAAGTCAAAGTCAAAGTCAAGGTCAAAGTCAAAGTCAAAGTCAAAGTCAAAGTCAAAGTCAAAGTAAAGGTCAAAGTCAAAGTCAAAGTCAAAGTCAAAGTCAAGGTCAAAGTAAAAGTCAAAGTCAAAGTCAAATTCAAAGTCAAAGTCAAAGGCAAAGTCAAGGTCAAAGTCAAAGTCAAAGTCAAAGTCAAAGTCAAAGTCAAAGTCAAAGTCAAAGTCATAGTAAAAGTAAAAGTCAAAGTCAAAGTCAAAGTCAAAGTCAAAGTCAAAGTCAAAGTCAAAGTCAAAGTCAAAGTCAAAGTCAAAGTCAAAGTCAAGGTCAAAGTCAAAGTCAAAGTCAAAGCCAAAGTCAAAGTCAAAGTCAAAGTCAAAGTCAAAGTCAAAGTCAAAGTCAAAGTCAAAGTCAAAGTCAAAGTCAAAGTCAAAGTGAAAGTCAAAGTCAAAGTCAAAGTCAAAGTCAAAGTCAAGGTCAAAGTCAAAGTCAAAGTCAAAGTCAAAGTCAAAGTCAAAGTCAAAGTCAAAGTCAAAGTCAATGTCAAAGTCAAAGTCAAAGTCAAAGTAAAGGTCAAAGTCAAAGTCAAGGTCAAAGTAAAGGTCAAGGTCAAAGTCAAAGTCAAAGTCAAAGTCAAAGTCACAGTCAAAGTCAAAGTCAAAGACAAAGTCAAAGTCAAAGTCAAAGTCAAAGCCAAAGTCAAAGTCAAAGTCAAAGCCAAAGTCAAAGTCAAAGTCAAAGTCAAAGTCAAAGTCAAAGTCAAAGTCAAAGTCAAGGTCAAATTCAAGGTCAAAGTCAAAGTCAAAGTCAAAGTCAAAGTCAAAGTCAAAGTAAAAGTCAAAGTCAAAGTCATAGTAAAAGTCAAAGTAAAAGTCAAAGTCAAAGTCAAAGTCAAAGTCAAAGTCAAAGTCAAAGTCAAAGTAAAGGTCAAAGTCAAAGTCAAAGTCAAAGTCAAAGTCAAAGTCAAAGTCAAGGTCAAATTCAAGGTCAAAGTCAAAGTCAAAGTCAAAGTCAAAGTCACAGTCAAAGTCAAAGTCAAAGTCAAAGTCAAAGTCAAAGTCAAAGTCAAAGTCAAAGTCAAAGTCAAAGTCAAAGTCAAAGTCAAAGTCAAAGTCAAAGTCAAAGTCAAAGTCAAAGTCAAAGTCAAAGTCAAAGCCAAAGTCACAGTCAAAGTCAAAGTCAAAGTCAAAGTCAAAGTCAAAGTCATAGTAAAAGTAAAAGTAAAAGTAAAAGTAAAAGTAAAAGTAAAAGTAAAAGTAAAAGTAAAAGTAAAAGTAAAAGTAAAAGTAAAAGTAAAAGTAAAAGTCAAAGTAAAAGTAAAAGTCAAAGTCAAAGTCAAAGTCAAAGTCAAAGTCAAGGTCAAATTCAAGGTCAAAGTCAAAGTCAAAGTCAAAGTCAAAGTCACAGTCAAAGTCAAAGTCAAAGACAAAGTCAAAGTCAAAGTCAAAGTCAAGGTCAAAGTCAAAGTCAAAGTCAAGGTCAAATTCAAGGTCAAAGTCAAAGTCAAAGTCAAAGTCAAAGTCAAGGTCAAATTCAAGGTCAAAGTCAAAGTCAAAGTCAAAGTCAAAGTCACAGTCAAAGTCAAAGTCAAAGACAAAGTCAAAGTCAAAGTCAAAGTCAAAGTCAAAGTCAAAGTAAAGGTCAAAGTCAAAGTCAAAGTCAAAGTCAAAGTCAAAGTCAAAGTCAAAGTCAAAGTCAAAGTCAAGGTCAAATTCAAGGTCAAAGTCAAAGTCAAAGTCAAAGTCAAAGTCACAGTCAAAGTCAAAGTCAAAGTCAAAGTCAAAGTCAAAGTCAAAGTCAAAGTCAAAGTCAAAGTCAAAGTCAAAGTCAAAGTCAAAGTCAAAGTCAAAGTCAAAGTCAAAGTCAAAGTCAAAGCCAAAGTCACAGTCAAAGTCAAAGTCAAAGTCAAAGTCAAAGTCAAAGTCATAGTAAAAGTAAAAGTAAAAGTAAAAGTAAAAGTAAAAGTAAAAGTAAAAGTCAAAGTAAAAGTAAAAGTCAAAGTCAAAGTCAAAGTCAAAGTCAAGGTCAAATTCAAGGTCAAAGTCAAAGTCAAAGTCAAAGTCAAAGTCACAGTCAAAGTCAAAGTCAAAGTCAAAGTCAAAGTCAAAGTCAAAGTCAAAGTCAAAGTCAAAGTCAAAGCCAAAGTCACAGTCAAAGTCAAAGTCAAAGTCAAAGTCAAAGTCAAAGTCAAAGTCAAAGTCAAAGTCAAAGTCAAAGTAAAGGTCAAAGTCAAAGTCAAAGTCAAAGTCAAAGTCAAAGTCAAGGTCAAAGTCAAAGTCAAAGTCAAAGTCAAGGTCAAAGTCAAGGTCAAAGTCAAAGTCAAAGTCAAAGCCAAAGTCAAAGTCAAAGTCAAATTCAAGGTCAAAGTCAAAGTCAAAGCCAAAGTCAAGGTCAAAGTCAAGGTCAAAGTCAAAGTCAAAGTCAAAGTCAAAGTCAAAGTCAAAGTCAAAGTCAAAGTCAAAGTCAAAGTCAAAGTCAAAGTCAAAGTCAAAGTCAAAGTCAAAGTCACAGTCAAAGTCAAAGTCAAAGTCAAAGTCAAAGTCAAAGTCAAAGTCAAAGTCAAAGTCAAAGTCAAAGTCAAAGTCAAAGTCAAAGTCAAAGTCAAGGTCAAAGTCAAAGTCAAAGTCAAGGTCAAAGTCAAAGTCAAAGTCAAAGTCAAAGTCAAAGTCAAAGTCAAAGTCAAAGTCAAAGTCAAAGTCAAAGTCAAAGTCTAAGTCAAAGTCAAAGTAAAGGTCAAAGTCAAAGTCAAAGTCAAAGTCAAAGTCAAAGTCAAAGTCAAAGTCAAGGTCAAATTCAAGGTCAAAGTCAAAGTCAAAGTCAAAGTCAAAGTCAAAGTCAAAGTCAAAGTCAAAGTCAAGGTCAAAGTCATAGTAAAAGTAAAAGTAAAAGTCAAAGTAAAAGTCAAAGTCAAAGTCAAAGTCAAAGTCAAAGTCAAAGTCAAAGTAAAGGTCAAAGTCAAAGTCAAAGTCAAAGTCAAAGTCAAAGTCAAAGTCAAGGTCAAATTCAAGGTCAAAGTCAAAGTCAAAGTCAAAGTCAAAGTCAAGGTCAAATTCAAGGTCAAAGTCAAAGTCAAAGTCAAAGTCAAAGTCAAAGTCAAAGTCAAAGTCAAAGTCAAAGTCAAAGTCAAAGTCAAAGTCAAAGTCAAAGTCAAAGTCAAAGTCAAAGTCAAAGTCAAAGTCAAAGTCATAGTAAAAGTAAAAGTCAAAGTAAAAGTCAAAGTCAAAGTCAAAGTCAAAGTCAAAGTCAAGGTCAAATTCAAGGTCAAAGTCAAAGTCAAAGTCAAAGTCACAGTCACAGTCAAAGTCAAAGTCAAAAACAAAGTCAAAGTCAAAGCCAAAGTCAAAGTCAAAGTCAAAGTCAAAGTCAAAGTCAAAGTCAAGGTCAAAGTCAAAGTCAAAGTCAAAGTCAAAGCCAAAGTCAAAGTCAAAGTCAAAGTCAAAGTCAAAGTCAAAGTCAAAGTCAAAGTCAAGGTCAAAGTCAAAGTCAAAGTCAAAGTCAAAGTCAAAGTCAAAGTCAAAGTCAAAGTCAAAGTCAAAGTCAAAGTCAAAGTCAAAGTCAAGGTCAAAGTCAAAGTCAAAGTCAAAGTCAAAGTCAAAGTCAAAGTCAAAGTCAAGGTCAAAGTCAAAGTCAAAGTCAAAGTCAAAGTCAAAGTCAAAGTAAAGGTCAAAGTCAAAGTCAAAGTCAAAGTCAAGGTCAAATTCAAGGTCAAAGTCAAAGTCAAAGTCAAAGTCAAAGTCAAAGTCAAAGTCAAAGTCAAAGTCAAAGTCAAGGTCAAATTCAAGGTCAAAGTCAAAGTCAAAGTCAAAGTCAAAGTCAAAGTCACAGTCAAAGTCAAAGTCAAAGACAAAGTCAAAGTCAAAGTCAAAGCCAAAGTCAAAGTCAAAGTCAAAGTCAAAGTCAAAGTCAAAGTCAAAGTCAAAGTCAAGGTCAAGGTCAAAGTCAAAGTCAAAGTCAAAGTCAAAGTCAAAGTCAAAGTCAAAGTCAAAGTAAAGGTCAAAGTCAAAGTCAAAGTCAAAGTCAAGGTCAAATTCAAGGTCAAAGTCAAAGTCAAAGTCAAAGTCAAAGTCAAAGTCAAAGTCAAAGTCAAAGTAAAGGTCAAAGTCAAAGTCAAAGTCAAAGTCAAGGTCAAATTCAAGGTCAAAGTCAAAGTCAAAGTCAAAGTCAAAGTCAAGGTCAAAGTCAAAGTCAAAGTCAAAGTCAAAGTCAAAGTCAAAGTCAAAGTCAAAGTCAAAGTCAAAGTCAAAGTCAAAGACAAAGTCAAAGTCAAAGTCAAAGTCAAAGCCAAAGTCAAAGTCAAAGTCAAAGCCAAAGTCAAAGTCAAAGTCAAAGTCAAAGTCAAAGTCAAAGTCAAAGTCAAAGTCAAAGTCAAAGTCAAAGTCAAAGTCAAAGTCAAAGTCAAAGTCAAAGTCAAGGTCAAAGGCAAAGTCAAAGTCAAAGTCAAAGTCAAAGTCAAAGTCAAAGTCAAAGTCAAAGTCAAAGTCAAAGTCAAGGTCAAATTCAAGGTCAAAGTCAAAGTCAAAGTCAAAGTCAAAGTCAAAGTCAAAGTCAAAGTCAAAGTCAAAGTCAAAGTCAAAGTCAAAGTCAAAGTCAAAGTCAAAGTCAAAGTCAAAGTCAAAGTCAAAGTAAAGGTCAAAGTCAAAGTCAAAGTCAAGGTCAAAGTCAAAGTCAAAGTCAAAGTCAAAGTCAAAGTAAAGGTCAAAGTCAAAGTCAAAGTCAAGGTCAAATTCAAGGTCAAAGTCAAAGTCAAAGTCAAAGTCAAAGTCAAAGTCAAAGTCAAAGTCAAAGTCAAAGTCAAAGTCAAAGTCAAAGTCAAAGTAAAAGTCAAAGTCAAAGTAAAGGTCAAAGTCAAAGTCAAAGTCAAAGTCAAAGTCAAAGTCAAAGTCAAAGTCAAGGTCAAAGTAAAAGTCAAAGTCAAAGTCAAAGTCAAAGTCAAAGTCAAGGTCAAAGTAAAAGTCAAAGTCAAAGTAAAGGTCAAAGTCAAAGTCAAAGTCAAAGTCAAAGTCAAGGTCAAAGTCAAATTCAAAGTCAAAGTCAAAGTCAAAGTCAAGGTCAAAGTCAAGGTCAAGGTAAAAGTCAAAGTCAAAGTCAAAGTCAAAGTCAAAGTCAAAGTCAAAGTCAAAGTCAAAGTCAAAGTCAAAGTCAAGGTCAAATTCAAGGTCAAAGTCAAAGTCGAAGCCAAAGTCAAGGTCAAAGTCAAGGTCAAAATCAAAGTCAAAGTCAAAGTCAAAGTCAAAGTCAAAGTCAAAGTCAAAGTCAAAGTCAAAGTCAAAGTCAAGGTCACAGTCAAAGTCAAAGTCAAAGTCAAAGTCAAAGTCAAGGTCAAAGTCAAGGTCAAAGTCAAAGTCAAAGTCAAAGTCAAAGTCAAAGTCAAGGTCAAATTCAAGGTCAAAGTCAAAGTCAAAGTCAAAGTCAAAGTCAAATTCAAGGTCAAAGTCAAAGTCAAAGTCAAAGTCAAAGTCAAAGTCAAAGTCAAAGTCAAAGTCAAATTCAAAGTCAAAGTCAAATTCAAAGTCAAAGTAAAAGTAAAAGTAAAAGTCAAAGTCAAAGTCAAAGTCAAAGTCAAAGCCAAAGTCAAAGTCAAAGTCAAAGTCAAAGTCAAAGTCAAAGTCAAAGTCAAATTCAAAGTCAAAATCAAAGTCAAAGTCAAAGTCAAAGTCAAAGTCAAAGTCAAAGTCAAAGTCAAAGTCAAAGCCAAAGTCAAAGTCAACGTCAAAGTCAAAGTCAAAGTCAAAGTCAAAGTCAAAGTCAAAGTCAAAGTCAAAGTCAAAGTCAAAGTCAAAGTCAAAGTCAAAGTCAAAGTCAAAGTAAAGGTCAAAGTCAAAGTCAAAGTCAAAGTCAAGGTCAAAGTAAAGGTCAAAGTCAAAGTCAAAGTCAAAGTCAAAGTCAAAGTCAAAGTCAAAGTCAAAGTCACAGTCAAAGTCAAAGTCAAAGACAAAGTCAAAGTCAAAGTCAAAGTCAAAGCCAAAGTCAAAGTCAAAGTCAAAGTCAAAGCCAAAGTCAAAGTCAAAGTCAAAGTCAAAGTCAAAGTCAAAGTCAAAGTCAAAGTCAAGGTCAAAGTCAAAGTCAAAGTCAAAGTCAAAGTCAAAGTCAAAGTCAAAGTCAAAGTCAAAGTCAAAGTCAAAGTCAAGGTCAAAGTCAAAGTCAAAGTCAAAGTCAAAGTCAAGGTCAAAGTCAAAGTCAAAGTCAAAGTGAAAGTCAAAGTCAAAGTCAAAGTCAAAGTCAAAGTCAAAGTCAAAGTCAAAGTCAAAGTCAAAGTCAAAGTCAAAGTCAAAGTCAAAGTCAAAGTCAAAGTCAAGGTCAAAGTCAAAGTCAAAGTCAAAGTCAAAGTCAAAGCCAAAGTCAAAGTCAAAGTCAAAGTCAAAGTCAAAGTCAAAGTCAAAGTCAAAGTCAAAGTAAAAGTCAAAGTCAAAGTCAAAGTCAAAGTCAAGGTCAAAGTCAAAGTCAAAGTCAAGGTCAAGGTCAAATTCAAGGTCAAAGTCAAAGTCAAAGTCAAAGTCAAAGTCAAAGTCAAAGTCAAAGTCAAAGTCAAAGTCAAAATCAAAGTCAAAGTCAAAGTCAGAGTCAAGGTCAAGGTCAAAGTCAAAGTCAAAGTCAAAGTCAAAGTCAAAGTCAAAGTCAAAGCCAAAGTCAAAGTCAAAGTCAAAGTCAAAGTCAAAGTCAAAGTCAAAGTCAAGGTCAAAGTCAAAGTCAAAGTCAAAGTCAAAGTCAAAGTCAAAGTCAAAGTCAAAGTCAAAGTCAAAGTCAAAGTCAAAGTCAAAGTCAAAGTCAAAGTCAAAGTCAAAGTCAAAGTCAAGGTCAAAGTCAAAGTCAAAGTCAAAGTCAAAGTCAAAGTCAAAGTCAAAGTCAAAGTCAAAGTCAAAGTCAAAGTCAAAGTCAAAGTCAAAGTCAAAGTCAAAGTCAAAGTCAAAGTCAAAGTCAAAGTCAAAGTCAAAGTCAAAGTCAAAGTCAAAGTCAAAGTCAAAGTCAAAGTCAAAGTCAAAGTCAAAGTCAAAGTCAAAGGCAAAGTCAAAGTCAAAGTCAAAGTCAAAGTCAAACCCAAAGTCAAAGTCAAAGTCAAAGTCAAAGTCAAAGTCAAAGTCAAAGTCAAAGTCAAAGTCAAAGTCAAAGTCAAAGTCAAAGTCAAAGTCAAAGTAAAGGTCAAAGTCAAAGTCAAGGTCAAAGTAAAGGTCAAGGTCAAAGTCAAAGTCAAAGTCAAAGTCAAAGTCAAAGTCACAGTCAAAGTCAAAGTCAAAGTCAAAGTCAAAGTCAAGGTCAAAGTCAAAGTCAAAGTCAAAGTCAAAGTCAAAGTCAAAGTCAAAGTCAAAGTCAAAGTCAAAGTCAAAGTCAAAGTCAAAGTCAAAGTCAAAGTCAAAGTCAAACTCAAGGTCAAAGTCAAGGTCAAAGTCAAAGTCAAAGTCAAAGTCAAAGTCAAAGTCAAAGTCAAAGTCAAAGTCAAAGTCAAAGTCAAAGTCAAAGTCAAAGTCAAAGTCAAAGTCAAAGTCAAAGTCAAAGTCAAAGTCATAGTAAAAGTAAAAGTAAAAGTAAAAGTAAAGGTCAAGGTCAAAGTCAAAGTCAAAGTCAAAGTAAAGGTCAAGGTCAAAGTCAAAGTCAAGGTCAAATTCAAGGTCAAAGTCAAAGTCGAAGTCAAAGTCAAAGTCACAGTCAAAGTCAAAGTCAAAGACAAAGTCAAAGTCAAAGTCAAAGTCAAAGTCAAAGTCAAAGCCAAAGTCAAAGTCAAAGTAAAAGCCAAAGTCAAAGTCAAAGTCAAAGTCAAAGTCATAGTCAAAGTCAAAGTCAAAGTCGAAGTCAAATTCAAAGTCAAAGTCAAAGTCAAAGTCAAAGTCAAAGTCAAAGTCAAAGTCAAAGTCAAAGTCAAAGTCAAAGTCAAAGTCAAAGTCAAAGTCAAAGTCAAAGTCAAAGTCAAAGTCAAAGTCAAAGTCAAAGTCAAAGTCAAAGTCAAAGTCAAGGTCAAAGTCAAAGTCAAAGTCAAAGTCAAAGTCAAAGTCAAAGCCAAAGTCAAAGTCAAAGTCAAAGTCAAAGTCAAAGTCAAAGTCAAAGTCAAAGTCAAAGTCAAAGTCAAAGTCAAAGTCAAAGTCAAAGTCAAGGTCAAAGTCAAAGTCAAAGTCAAGGTCAAATTCAAGGTCAAAGTCAAAGTCAAAGTCAAAGTCAAAGTCAAAGTCAAAGTCAAAGTCAAAGTCAAAGTCAAAGTCAAAGTCAAAGCCAAAGCCAAAGTCAAAGTCAAAGTCAAAGTCAAAGTCAAAGTCAAAGTCAAAGTCAAGGTCAAAGTCAAAGTCAAAGTCAAAGTCAAAGTCAAAGTCAAAGTCAAAGTAAAAGTCAAAGTCAAAGTCAAAGCCAAAGTCAAAGTCAAAGTCAAAGTCAAAGTCAAAGTCAAAGTCAAAGTCAAAGTCAAAGTCAAAGTCAAAGTCAAGGTCAAAGTCAAAGTCAAAGCCAAAGTCAAAGTCAAAGTCAAAGTCAAAGTCAAAGTCAAAGTCAAAGTCAAAGTCAAAGTCAAAGTCAAAGTCAAAGTCAAAGTCAAGGTCAAAGTCAAAGTCAAAGTCAAAGTCAAAGTCAAAGTCAAAGTCAAAGTCAAGGTCAAATTCAAGGTCAAATTCAAGGTCAAAGTCAAAGTCAAGGTCAAAGTGAAAGTCAAAGTCAAAGTCAAAGTCAAAGTCAAAGTCAAAGTCAAAGTCAAAGTCAAAGTCAAAGTCAAAGTCAAAGTCAAAGCCAAAGTCAAAGTCAAAGTCAAAGTCAAAGTCAAAGTCAAAGTCAAAGTCAAAGTCAAAGTCAAAGTCAAAGTCAAAGTCAAAGTCAAGGTCAAAGTCAAAGTCAAAGTCAAGGTCAAATTCAAGGTCAAAGTCAAAGTCAAAGTCAAAGTCAAAGTCAAAGTCAAAGTCAAAGTCAAAGTCAAAGTCAAAGTCAAAGTCAAAGTCAAAGCCAAAGCCAAAGTCAAAGTCAAAGTCAAAGTCAAAGTCAAAGTCAAAGTCAAAGTCAAAGTCAAAGTCAAAGTCAAAGTCAAAGTCAAAGTCAAAGTCAAAGTCAAAGTCAAAGTCAAAGTCAAAGTCAAAGTCAAAGTCAAAGTCAAAGTCAAGGTCAAAGTCAAAGTCAAAGTCAAAGTCAAAGTCAAAGTCAAAGTCAAAGTCAAAGTCAAAGTCAAAGTCAAAGTCAAAGTCAAAGTCAAGGTCAAAGTCAAAGTCAAAGTCAAAGTCAAAGTCAAAGTCAAAGTAAAGGTCAAAGTCAAAGTCAAAGTCAAAGTCAAGGTCAAATTCAAGGTCAAGGTCAAAGTCAAAGTCAAAGTCAAAGTCAAAGTCAAAGTCAAAGTCAAAGTCAAAGTCAAAGTCAAAGTCAAGGTCAAATTCAAGGTCAAAGTCAAAGTCAAAGTCAAAGTCAAAGTCAAAGTCAAAGTCAAAGTCAAAGTCAAAGTCAAAGTCAAAGTCAAAGTCAAAGTCAAAGTCAAAGTCAAAGTCAAAGTCAAAGTCAAAGTCAAAGTCAAAGTCAAAGTCAAAGTCAAAGTCAAAGTCAAGGTCAAAGTCAAAGTCAAAGTCAAGGTCAAAGTCAAAGTCAAAGTCAAAGTCAAAGTCAAAGTCAAAGTCAAAGTCAAAGTCAAAGTCAAAGTCAAAGTCAAAGTCAAAGTCAAAGTCAAAGTCAAAGTCAAAGTCAAAGTCAAAGTCAAAGTCAAAGTCAAAGTCATAGTAAAAGTAAAAGTAAAAGTCAAAGTCAAAGTCAAGGTCAAAGTCAAAGTCAAAGTCAAAGTCAAAGTCAAAGTCAAAGTCAAAGTCAAAGTCAAAGTCAAAGTCAAAGTCAAAGTCAAAGTCAAAGTCAAAGTCAAAGTCAAAGTCAAAGTCAAAGTCAAGGTCAAAGTCAAAGTCAAAGTCAAAGTCAAAGTCAAAGTCAAAGTCAAAGTCAAAGTAAAGGTCAAAGTCAAAGTCAAAGTCAAAGTCAAGGTCAAATTCAAGGTCAAAGTCAAAGTCAAAGTCAAAGTCAAAGTCAAAGTCAAAGTCAAAGTCAAAGTCAAAGTCAAAGTCAAAGTCAAAGTCAAAGTCAAAGTCAAGGTCAAATTCAAGGTCAAAGTCAAAGTCAAAGTCAAAGTCAAAGTCAAAGTCAAAGTCAAAGTCAAAGTAAAGTCAAAGTCAAAGTCAAAGTCAAAGTCGAAGTCAAAGTCAAAGTCAAGGTCAAAGTCAAAGTCAAAGTCAAAGTCAAAGTCAAAGTCAAAGTCAAAGTCAAAGTCAAAGTCAAAGTCAAAGTCAAAGTCAAAGTCAAGGTCAAAGTCAAAGTCAAAGTCAAAGTCAAAGTCAAAGTCAAAGTCAAAGTCAAAGTCAAAGTCAAAGTCAAAGTCAAAGTCAAAGTCAAAGTAAAAGTCAAAGTCAAAGTCAAAGCCAAAGTCAAAGTCAAAGTCAAAGTCAAAGTCAAAGTCAAAGTCAAAGTCAAAGTCAAAGTCAAAGTCAAGGTCAAAGTCAAAGTCAAAGTCAAAGTCAAAGTCAAAGTCAAAGTCAAAGTCAAAGTCAAAGTCAAAGTCAAAGTCAAAGTCAAAGTAAAGGTCAAAGTCAAAGTCAAAGTCAAAGTCAAAGTCAAAGTCAAAGTCAAAGTCAAAGTCAAAGTCAAAGTCAAAGTCAAAGTCAAAGTCAAAGTCAAAGTCAAAGTCAAAGTCAAAGTCAAAGTCAAAGTCAAAGTCAAACCCAAAGTCAAAGTCAAAGTCAAAGTCAAAGTCAAAGTCAAAGTCAAAGTCAAAGTCAAAGTCAAAGTCAAAGTCAAAGTCAAAGTCAAAGTCAAAGTCAAAGTCAAGGTCAAAGTCAAAGTAAAGGTCAAAGTCAAAGTCAAGGTCAAAGTAAAGGTCAAGGTCAAAGTCAAAGTCAAAGTCAAAGTCAAAGTCAAAGTCACAGTCAAAGTCAAAGTCAAAGACAAAGTCAAAGACAAAGTCAAAGTCAAAGTCAAAGTCAAAGCCAAAGTCAAAGTCAAAGTCAAAGTCAAAGTCAAAGTCAAGGTCAAAGTCAAAGTCAAAGTCAAAGTCAAAGTCAAAGTCAAAGTCAAAGTCAAAGTCAAAGTCAAGGTCAAAGTCAAGGTCAAAGTCAAAGTCAAAGTCAAAGTCAAAGTCAAAGTCAAAGTCAAAGTCAAAGTCAAAGTCAAAGTCAAAGTCAAAGTCAAAGTCAAAGTCAAAGTCAAAGTCAAAGTCAAAGTCAAAGTCAAAGTCAAAGTCATAGTAAAAGTAAAAGTAAAAGTAAAGGTCAAGGTCAAAGTCAAAGTCAAAGTCAAAGTAAAGGTCAAGGTCAAAGTCAAAGTCAAGGTCAAATTCAAGGTCAAAGTCAAAGTCGAAGTCAAAGTCAAAGTCACAGTCAAAGTCAAAGTCAAAGACAAAGTCAAAGTCAAAGTCAAAGTCAAAGTCAAAGCCAAAGTTAAAGTCAAAGTAAAAGCCAAAGTCAAAGTCAAAGTCAAAGTCAAAGTCATAGTCAAAGTCAAAGTCAAAGTCGAAGTCAAATTCAAAGTCAAAGTCAAAGTCAAAGTCAAAGTCAAAGTCAAAGTCAAAGTCAAAGTCAAAGTCAAAGTCAAAGTCAAAGTCAAAGTCAAAGTCAAAGTCAAAGTCAAAGTCAAAGTCAAAGTCAAAGTCAAAGTCAAAGTCAAAGTCAAAGTCAAAGTCAAAGTCAAGGTCAAAGTCAAAGTCAAAGTCAAAGTCAAAGTCAAAGTCAAAGTCAAAGTCAAAGTCAAAGTCAAAGTCAAAGTCAAAGTCAAAGTCAAAGTCAAGGTCAAAGTCAAAGTCAAAGTCAAAGTCAAAGTCAAAGTCAAAGTCAAAGTCAAAGTAAAAGTCAAAGTCAAAGTCAAAGCCAAAGTCAAAGTCAAAGTCAAAGTCAAAGTCAAAGTCAAAGTCAAAGTCAAAGTCAAAGTCAAAGTCAAGGTCAAAGTCAAAGTCAAAGCCAAAGTCAAAGTCAAAGTCAAAGTCAAAGTCAAAGTCAAAGTCAAAGTCAAAGTCAAAGTCAAAGTCAAGGTCAAAGTCAAAGTCAAAGTCAAAGTCAAAGTCAAAGTCAAAGTCAAAGTCAAAGTCAAAGTCAAGGTCAAATTCAAGGTCAAATTCAAGGTCAAAGTCAAAGTCAAGGTCAAAGTGAAAGTCAAAGTCAAAGTCAAAGTCAAAGTCAAAGTCAAAGTCAAAGTCAAAGTCAAAGTCAAAGTCAAAGTCAAAGCCAAAGTCAAAGTCAAAGTCAAAGTCAAAGTCAAAGTCAAAGTCAAAGTCAAAGTCAAAGTCAAAGTCAAAGTCAAAGTCAAAGTCAAAGTCAAAGTCAAGGTCAAAGTCAAAGTCAAAGTCAAGGTCAAATTCAAGGTCAAAGTCAAAGTCAAAGTCAAAGTCAAAGTCAAAGTCAAAGTCAAAGTCAAAGTCAAAGTCAAGGTCAAAGTCAAAGTCAAAGTCAAAGTCAAAGTCAAAGTCAAAGCCAAAGTCAAAGTCAAAGTCAAAGTCAAAGTCAAAGTCAAAGTCAAAGTCAAAGTCAAAGTCAAAGTCAAAGTCAAAGTCAAAGTCAAAGTCAAAGTCAAAGTCAAAGTCAAAGTCAAAGTCAAAGTCAAAGTCAAAGTCAAAGTCAAAGTCAAGGTCAAAGTCAAAGTCAAAGTCAAAGTCAAAGTCAAAGTCAAAGTCAAAGTCAAAGTCAAAGTCAAAGTCAAAGTCAAAGTCAAAGTCAAAGTCAAGGTCAAAGTCAAAGTCAAAGTCAAAGTCAAAGTCAAAGTCAAAGTAAAGGTCAAAGTCAAAGTCAAAGTCATAGTCAAGGTCAAATTCAAGGTCAAGGTCAAAGTCAAAGTCAAAGTCAAAGTCAAAGTCAAAGTCAAAGTCAAAGTCAAAGTCAAAGTCAAGGTCAAATTCAAGGTCAAAGTCAAAGTCAAAGTCAAAGTCAAAGTCAAAGTCAAAGTCAAAGTCAAGGTCAAAGCCAAAGTCAAAGTCAAAGTCAAAGTCAAAGTCAAAGTCAAAGTCAAGGTCAAAGTCAAAGTCAAAGTCAAAGTCAAAGTCAAAGTCAAAGTCAAAGTCAAAGTCAAAGTCAAAGTCAAAGTCAAAGTCAAAGTCAAAGTCAAAGTCAAAGTCAAAGTCAAAGTCAAAGTCAAAGTCAAAGTCAAAGTCAAAGTCAAAGTCAAAGTCAAAGTCAAGGTCAAAGTCAAAGTCAAAGTCAAAGTCAAAGTCAAAGTCAAAGTCAAAGTCAAAGTCAAAGTCAAAGTCAAAGTCAAAGCCAAAGTCAAAGTCAAATTCAAGGTCAAAGTCAAAGTCAAAGTCAAGGTCAAAGTGAAAGTCAAAGTCAAAGTCAAAGTCAAAGTCAAAGTCAAAGTCAAAGTCAAAGTCAAAGTCAAAGTCAAAGTCAAAGTCAAAGTCAAAGTCAAAGCCAAAGTCAAAGTCAAAGTCAAAGTCAAAGTCAAAGTCAAAGTCAAAGTCAAAGTCAAGGTCAAAGTCAAGGTCAAAGTCAAAGTCAAAGTCAAAGTCAAAGTCAAAGTCATAGTAAAAGTAAAAGTAAAAGTAAAAGTCAAAGTCAAAGTCAAAGTCAAAGTAAAGGTCAAAGTCAAAGTCAAATTCAAGGTCAAAGTCAAGGTCAAAGTCAAAGTCAAAGTCAAAGTCAAAGTCAAAGTCAAAGTCAAAGTCAAAGTCAAAGTCAAAGTCAAAGTCAAAGTCAAGGTCAAAGTCAAAGTCAAAGTCAAAGTCAAAGTCAAAGTCAAAGTCAAAGTCAAAGTCAAAGTCAAGGTCAAATTCAAGGTCAAAGTCAAAGTCAAAGTCAAGGTCAAAGTGAAAGTCAAAGTCAAAGTCAAAGTCAAAGTCAAAGTCAAAGTCAAAGTCAAAGTCAAAGTCAAAGTCAAAGTCAAAGTCAAAGTCAAAGTCAAAGCCAAAGTCAAAGTCAAAGTCAAAGTCAAAGTCAAAGTCAAAGTCAAAGTCAAAGTCAAAGTCAAAGTCAAAGTCAAAGTCAAAGTCAAAGTCAAGGTCAAAGTCAAAGTCAAAGTCAAGGTCAAATTCAAGGTCAAAGTCAAAGTCAAAGTCAAAGTCAAAGTCAAAGTCAAAGTCAAAGTCAAAGTCAAAGTCAAAGTCAAAGTCAAAGTCAAAGTCAAAGTCAAACCCAAAGTCAAAGTCAAAGTCAAAGTCAAAGTCAAAGTCAAAGTCAAAGTCAAAGTCAAAGTCAAAGTCAAAGTCAAAGTCAAAGTAAAGGTCAAAGTCAAAGTCAAGGTCAAAGTAAAGGTCAAGGTCAAAGTCAAAGTCAAAGTCAAAGTCAAAGTCAAAGTCACAGTCAAAGTCAAAGTCAAAGACAAAGTCAAAGACAAAGTCAAAGTCAAAGTCAAAGTCAAAGCCAAAGCCAAAGTCAAAGTCAAAGTCAAAGTCAAAGTCAAAGTCAAGGTCAAAGTCAAAGTCAAAGTCAAAGTCAAAGTCAAAGTCAAAGCCAAAGTCAAAGTCAAAGTAAAAGCCAAAGTCAAAGTCAAAGTCAAAGTCAAAGTCATAGTCAAAGTCAAAGTCAAAGTCGAAGTCAAATTCAAAGTCAAAGTCAAAGTCAAAGTCAAAGTCAAAGTCAAAGTCAAAGTCAAAGTCAAAGTCAAAGTCAAAGTCAAAGTCAAAGTCAAAGTCAAAGTCAAAGTCAAAGTCAAAGTCAAAGTCAAAGTCAAAGTCAAAGTCAAGGTCAAAGTCAAAGTCAAAGTCAAAGTCAAAGTCAAAGTCAAAGTCAAAGTCAAAGTCAAAGTCAAAGTCAAAGTCAAAGTCAAAGTCAAGGTCAAAGTCAAGGTCAAAGTCAAAGTCAAAGTCAAAGTCAAAGTCAAAGTCAAAGTCAAAGTAAAAGTCAAAGTCAAAGTCAAAGCCAAAGTCAAAGTCAAAGTCAAAGTCAAAGTCAAAGTCAAAGTCAAAGTCAAAGTCAAAGTCAAGGTCAAAGTCAAAGTCAAAGCCAAAGTCAAAGTCAAAGTCAAAGTCAAAGTCAAAGTCAAAGTCAAAGTCAAAGTCAAAGTCAAAGTCAAGGTCAAAGTCAAAGTCAAAGTCAAAGTCAAAGTCAAAGTCAAAGTCAAAGTCAAAGTCAAAGTCAAAGTCAAGGTCAAATTCAAGGTCAAATTCAAGGTCAAAGTCAAAGTCAAAGTCAAGGTCAAAGTGAAAGTCAAAGTCAAAGTCAAAGTCAAAGTCAAAGTCAAAGTCAAAGTCAAAGTCAAAGTCAAAGTCAAAGTCAAAGTCAAAGTCAAAGTCAAAGCCAAAGTCAAAGTCAAAGTCAAAGTCAAAGTCAAAGTCAAAGTCAAAGTCAAAGTCAAAGTCAAAGTCAAAGTCAAAGTCAAAGTCAAAGTCAAAGTCAAAGTCAAGGTCAAAGTCAAAGTCAAAGTCAAGGTCAAATTCAAGGTCAAAGTCAAAGTCAAAGTCAAAGTCAAAGTCAAAGTCAAAGTCAAAGTCAAAGTCAAAGTCAAAGTCAAAGTCAAAGTCAAAGTCAAAGTCAAAGTCAAACCCAAAGTCAAAGTCAAAGTCAAAGTCAAAGTCAAAGTCAAAGTCAAAGTCAAAGTCAAAGTCAAAGTCAAAGTCAAAGTCAAAGTAAAGGTCAAAGTCAAAGTCAAGGTCAAAGTAAAGGTCAAGGTCAAAGTCAAAGTCAAAGTCAAAGTCAAAGTCAAAGTCACAGTCAAAGTCAAAGTCAAAGACAAAGTCAAAGACAAAGTCAAAGTCAAAGTCAAAGTCAAAGCCAAAGTCAAAGTCAAAGTCAAAGTCAAAGTCAAAGTCAAGGTCAAAGTCAAAGTCAAAGTCAAAGTCAAAGTCAAAGTCAAAGTCAAAGTCAAAGTCAAAGTCAAAGTCAAAGTCAAAGTCAAAGTCAAAGTCAAAGTCAAAGTCAAAGTCAAAGTCAAGGTCAAAGTCAAGGTCAAAGTCAAAGTCAAAGTCAAAGTCAAAGTCAAAGTCAAAGTCAAAGTCAAAGTCAAAGTCAAAGTCAAAGTCAAAGTCAAAGTCAAAGTCAAAGTCAAAGTCAAAGTCAAAGTAAAGGTCAAGGTCAAAGTCAAAGTCAAGGTCAAATTCAAGGTCAAAGTCAAAGTCGAAGTCAAAGTCAAAGTCACAGTCAAAGTCAAAGTCAAAGACAAAGTCAAAGTCAAAGTCAAAGTCAAAGTCAAAGCCAAAGTCAAAGTCAAAGTAAAAGCCAAAGTCAAAGTCAAAGTCAAAGCCAAAGTAAAAGTCAAAGTCAAAGTCAAAGTCAAGGTCAAAGTCAAGGTCAAAGTCAAAGTCAAAGTCAAAGTCAAAGTCAAAGTCAAAGTCAAAGTAAAAGTCAAAGTCAAAGTCAAAGTCAAAGTCAAACCCAAAGTCAAAGTCAAAGTCAAAGTCAAAGTCAAAGTCAAAGTCAAAGTCAAAGTCAAAGTCAAAGTCAAAGTCAAAGTCAAAGTCAAAGTAAAGGTCAAAGTCAAAGTCAAGGTCAAAGTAAAGGTCAAGGTCAAAGTCAAAGTCAAAGTCAAAGTCAAAGTCAAAGTCACAGTCAAAGTCAAAGTCAAAGACAAAGTCAAAGTCAAAGTCAAAGTCAAAGTCAAAGTCAAGGTCAAAGTCAAGGTCAAAGTCAAAGTCAAAGTCAAAGTCAAAGTCAAAGTCAAGGTCAAAGTCAAAGTCAAAGTCAAGGTCAAATTCAAGGTCAAAGTCAAAGTCAAAGTCAAAGTCAAAGTCAAAGTCAAAGTCAAAGTCAAAGTCAAAGTCAAAGTCAAAGTCAAAGTCAAAGTCAAAGTCAAACCCAAAGTCAAAGTCAAAGTCAAAGTCAAAGTCAAAGTCAAAGTCAAAGTCAAAGTCAAAGTCAAAGTCAAAGTCAAAGTCAAAGTAAAGGTCAAAGTCAAAGTCAAGGTCAAAGTAAAGGTCAAGGTCAAAGTCAAAGTCAAAGTCAAAGTCAAAGTCAAAGTCACAGTCAAAGTCAAAGTCAAAGACAAAGTCAAAGACAAAGTCAAAGTCAAAGTCAAAGTCAAAGCCAAAGTCAAAGTCAAAGTCAAAGTCAAAGTCAAAGTCAAAGTCAAAGTCAAAGTCAAAGTCAAAGTCAAAGTCAAAGTCAAAGTCAAAGTCAAAGTCAAAGTCAAAGTCAAAGTCAAAGTCAAAGTCAAAGTCAAAGTCAAAGTCAAGGTCAAAGTCAAAGTCAAAGTCAAAGTCAAAGTCAAAGTCAAAGTCAAGGTCAAAGTCAAGGTCAAAGTCAAAGTCAAAGTCAAAGTCAAAGTCAAAGTCAAAGTCAAAGTCAAAGTCAAAGTCAAAGTCAAAGTCAAAGTCAAAGTCAAAGTCAAAGTCAAAGTCAAAGTCAAAGTCAAAGTCAAAGTCAAAGTCAAGGTCAAAGTCAAAGTCAAAGTCAAAGTCAAAGTCAAAGTCAAAGTCAAAGTCAAAGTCAAAGTCAAGGTCAAATTCAAGGTCAAATTCAAGGTCAAAGTCAAAGTCAAAGTCAAGGTCAAAGTGAAAGTCAAAGTCAAAGTCAAAGTCAAAGTCAAAGTCAAAGTCAAAGTCAAAGTCAAAGTCAAAGTCAAAGTCAAAGTCAAAGTCAAAGTCAAAGCCAAAGTCAAAGTCAAAGTCAAAGTCAAAGTCAAAGTCAAAGTCAAAGTCAAAGTCAAAGTCAAAGTCAAAGTCAAAGTCAAAGTCAAAGTCAAGGTCAAAGTCAAAGTCAAAGTCAAGGTCAAATTCAAGGTCAAAGTCAAAGTCAAAGTCAAAGTCAAAGTCAAAGTCAAAGTCAAAGTCAAAGTCAAAGTCAAAGTCAAAGTCAAAGTCAAAGTCAAAGTCAAAGTCAAACCCAAAGTCAAAGTCAAAGTCAAAGTCAAAGTCAAAGTCAAAGTCAAAGTCAAAGTCAAAGTCAAAGTCAAAGTCAAAGTCAAATTAAAGGTCAAAGTCAAAGTCAAGGTCAAAGTAAAGGTCAAGGTCAAAGTCAAAGTCAAAGTCAAAGTCAAAGTCAAAGTCACAGTCAAAGTCAAAGTCAAAGACAAAGTCAAAGACAAAGTCAAAGTCAAAGTCAAAGTCAAAGCCAAAGTCAAAGTCAAAGTCAAAGTCAAAGTCAAAGTCAAGGTCAAAGTCAAAGTCAAAGTCAAAGTCAAAGTCAAAGTCAAAGTCAAAGTCAAAGTCAAAGTCAAAGTCAAAGTCAAAGTCAAAGTCAAAGTCAAAGTCAAAGTCAAGGTCAAAGTCAAGGTCAAAGTCAAAGTCAAAGTCAAAGTCAAAGTCAAAGTCAAAGTCAAAGTCAAAGTCAAAGTCAAAGTCAAAGTCAAAGTCAAAGTCAAAGTCAAAGTCAAAGTCAAAGTCAAAGTAAAGGTCAAGGTCAAAGTCAAAGTCAAGGTCAAATTCAAGGTCAAAGTCAAAGTCGAAGTCAAAGTCAAAGTCACAGTCAAAGTCAAAGTCAAAGACAAAGTCAAAGTCAAAGTCAAAGTCAAAGTCAAAGCCAAAGTCAAAGTCAAAGTAAAAGCCAAAGTCAAAGTCAAAGTCAAAGTCAAAGTCATAGTCAAAGTCAAAGTCAAAGTCGAAGTCAAATTCAAAGTCAAAGTCAAAGTCAAAGTCAAAGTCAAAGTCAAAGTCAAAGTCAAAGTCAAAGTCAAAGTCAAAGTCAAAGTCAAAGTCAAAGTCAAAGTCAAAGTCAAAGTCAAAGTCAAAGTCAAAGTCAAAGTCAAAGTCAAAGTCAAAGTCAAAGTCAAGGTCAAAGTCAAAGTCAAAGTCAAAGTCAAAGTCAAAGTCAAAGTCAAAGTCAAAGTCAAAGTCAAAGTCAAAGTCAAGGTCAAAGTCAAGGTCAAAGTCAAAGTCAAAGTCAAAGTCAAAGTCAAAGTCAAAGTCAAAGTCAAAGTAAAAGTCAAAGTCAAAGTCAAAGCCAAAGTCAAAGTCAAAGTCAAAGTCAAAGTCAAAGTCAAAGTCAAAGTCAAAGTCATAGTCAAGGTCAAAGTCAAAGTCAAAGCCAAAGTCAAAGTCAAAGTCAAAGTCAAAGTCAAAGTCAAAGTCAAAGTCAAAGTCAAGGTCAAAGTCAAAGTCAAAGTCAAAGTCAAAGTCAAAGTCAAAGTCAAAGTCAAAGTCAAAGTCAAGGTCAAATTCAAGGTCAAATTCAAGGTCAAAGTCAAAGTCAAGGTCAAAGTGAAAGTCAAAGTCAAGTCAAAGTCAAAGTCAAAGTGAAAGTCAAAGTCAAAGTCAAAGTCAAAGTCAAAGTGAAAGTCAAAGTCAAAGTCAAAGTCAAAGTCAAAGTCAAAGTCAAAGTCAAAGCCAAAGTCAAAGTCAAAGTCAAAGTCAAAGTCAAAGTCAAAGTCAAAGTCAAAGTCAAAGTCAAAGTCAAAGTCAAAGTCAAAGTCAAAGTCAAGGTCAAAGTCAAAGTCAAAGTCAAGGTCAAATTCAAGGTCAAAGTCAAAGTCAAAGTCAAAGTCAAAGTCAAAGTCAAAGTCAAAGTCAAAGTCAAAGTCAAAGTCAAAGTCAAAGTCAAAGTCAAAGTCAAGGTCAAAGTCAAAGTCAAAGTCAAAGTCAAAGTCAAAGTCAAAGCCAAAGTCAAAGTCAAAGTCAAAGTCAAAGTCAAAGTCAAAGTCAAAGTCAAAGTCAAAGTCAAAGTCAAAGTCAAAGTCAAAGTCAAAGTCAAAGTCAAAGTCAAAGTCAAGGTCAAAGTCAAAGTCAAAGTCAAAGTCAAAGTCAAAGTCAAAGTCAAAGTCAAAGTCAAAGTCAAAGTCAAAGTCAAAGTCAAAGTCAAAGTCAAAGTCAAAGTCAAGGTCAAAGTCAAAGTCAAAGTCAAAGTCAAAGTCAAAGTCAAAGTCAAAGTAAAGGTCAAAGTCAAAGTCAAAGTCAAAGTCAAGGTCAAATTCAAGGTCAAGGTCAAAGTCAAAGTCAAAGTCAAAGTCAAAGTCAAAGTCAAAGTCTAAGTCAAGGTCAAATTCAAGGTCAAAGTCAAAGTCAAAGTCAAAGTCAAAGTCAAAGTCAAAGTCAAAGTCAAAGTCAAAGTCAAAGTCAAAGTCAAAGTCAAAGTCAAAGTCAAAGTCAAAGTCAAAGTCAAAGTCAAAGTCAAAGTCAAAGTCAAAGTCAAGGTCAAAGTCAAAGTCAAAGTCAAGGTCAAAGTCAAAGTCAAAGTCAAAGTCAAAGTCAAAGTCAAAGTCAAAGTCAAAGTCAAAGTCAAAGTCAAAGTCAAAGTCAAAGTCAAAGTCAAAGTCAAAGTCAAAGTCAAAGTCAAAGTCAAAGTCAAAGTCAAAGTCAAAGTCAAAGTCAAGGTCAAATTCAAGGTCAAATTCAAGGTCAAAGTCAAAGTCAAGGTCAAAGTGAAAGTCAAAGTCAAAGTCAAAGTCAAAGTCAAAGTCAAAGTCAAAGTCAAAGTCAAAGTCAAAGTCAAAGTCAAAGCCAAAGTCAAAGTCAAAGTCAAAGTCAAAGTCAAAGTCAAAGTCAAAGTCAAAGTCAAAGTCAAAGTCAAAGTCAAAGTCAAAGTCAAAGTCAAAGTCAAAGTCAAAGTCAAGGTCAAAGTCAAAGTCAAAGTCAAGGTCAAATTCAAGGTCAAAGTCAAAGTCAAAGTCAAAGTCAAAGTCAAAGTCAAAGTCAAAGTCAAAGTCAAAGTCAAAGTCAAAGTCAAAGTCAAAGTCAAAGTCAAGGTCAAAGTCAAAGTCAAAGTCAAAGTCAAAGTCAAAGTCAAAGCCAAAGTCAAAGTCAAAGTCAAAGTCAAAGTCAAAGTCAAAGTCAAAGTCAAAGTCAAAGTCAAAGTCAAAGTCAAAGTCAAAGTCAAAGTCAAAGTCAAAGTCAAAGTCAAAGTCAAAGTCAAAGTCAAGGTCAAAGTCAAAGTCAAAGTCAAGGTCAAAGTCAAAGTCAAAGTCAAAGTCAAAGTCAAAGTCAAAGTCAAAGTCAAAGTCAAAGTCAAAGTCAAAGTCAAAGTCAAAGTCAAAGTCAAAGTCAAAGTCAAGGTCAAAGTCAAAGTCAAAGTCAAAGTCAAAGTCAAAGTCAAAGTAAAGGTCAAAGTCAAAGTCAAAGTCAAAGTCAAGGTCAAATTCAAGGTCAAGGTCAAAGTCAAAGTCAAAGTCAAAGTCAAAGTCAAAGTCAAAGTCAAAGTCAAAGTCAAGGTCAAATTCAAGGTCAAAGTCAAAGTCAAAGTCAAAGTCAAAGTCAAAGTCAAAGTCAAAGTCAAAGTCAAAGTCAAAGTCAAAGTCAAAGTCAAAGTCAAAGTCAAAGTCAAAGTCAAAGTCAAAGTCAAAGTCAAAGTCAAAGTCAAAGTCAAAGTCAAAGTCAAAGTCAAAGTCAAAGTCAAAGTCAAAGTCAAAGTCAAAGTCAAGGTCAAAGTCAAAGTCAAAGTCAAGGTCAAAGTCAAAGTCAAAGTCAAAGTCAAAGTCAAAGTCAAAGTCAAAGTCAAAGTCAAAGTCAAAGTCAAAGTCAAAGTCAAAGTCAAAGTCAAAGTCAAAGTCAAAGTCAAAGTCAAAGTCAAAGTCAAAGTCAAAGTCAAAGTCATAGTAAAAGTAAAAGTAAAAGTAAAAGTCAAAGTCAAAGTCAAAGTCAAGGTCAAAGTCAAAGTCAAAGTCAAAGTCAAAGTCAAAGTCAAAGTCAAAGTCAAAGTCAAAGTCAAAGTCAAAGTCAAAGTCAAGGTCAAAGTCAAAGTCAAAGTCAAAGTCAAAGTCAAAGTCAAAGTCAAAGTCAAAGTAAAGGTCAAAGTCAAAGTCAAAGTCAAAGTCAAGGTCAAATTCAAGGTCAAAGTCAAAGTCAAAGTCAAAGTCAAAGTCAAAGTCAAAGTCAAAGTCAAAGTCAAAGTCAAAGTCAAAGTCAAGGTCAAATTCAAGGTCAAAGTCAAAGTCAAAGTCAAAGTCAAAGTCAAAGTCAAAGTCAAAGTAAAGTCAAAGTCAAAGTCAAAGTCAAAGTCGAAGTCAAAGTCAAAGTCAAGGTCAAAGTCAAAGTCAAAGTCAAAGTCAAAGTCAAAGTCAAAGTCAAAGTCAAAGTCAAAGTCAAAGTCAAGGTCAAAGTCAAAGTCAAAGTCAAAGTCAAAGTCAAAGTCAAAGTCAAAGTCAAAGTCAAAGTCAAAGTAAAAGTCAAAGTCAAAGTCAAAGCCAAAGTCAAAGTCAAAGTCAAAGTCAAAGTCAAAGTCAAAGTCAAGGTCAAAGTCAAAGTCAAAGTCAAAGTCAAAGTCAAGGTCAAAGTCAAGGTCAAAGTCAAAGTCAAAGTCAAAGTCAAAGTCAAAGTCAAAGTCAAAGTCAAAGTCAAAGTCAAAGTAAAGGTCAAAGTCAAAGTCAAAGTCAAAGTCAAAGTCAAAGTCAAAGTCAAGGTCAAATTCAAGGTCAAAGTCAAAGTCAAAGTCAAAGTCAAAGTCAAAGTCAAAGTCAAAGTCAAAGTCAAAGTCATAGTAAAAGTAAAAGTAAAAGTCAAAGTAAAAGTCAAAGTCAAAGTCAAAGTCAAAGTCAAAGTCAAAGTCAAAGTCAAAGTAAAGGTCAAAGTCAAAGTCAAAGTCAAAGCCAAAGTCAAAGTCAAGGTCAAAGTCAAAGTCAAAGTCAAAGTCAAAGTCAAAGTCAAAGTCAAAGTCAAAGTCAAAGTCAAAGTCAAAGTCAAAGTCAAAGTAAAGGTCAAAGTCAAAGTCAAAGTCAAAGTCAAGGTCAAATTCAAGGTCAAAGTCAAAGTCAAAGTCAAAGTCAAAGTCAAAGTCAAAGTCAAAGTCAAAGTCAAAGTCAAAGTCAAAGTCAAAGTCAAAGTCAAAGTCAAAGTCAAAGTCAAAGTCAAAGTAAAGGTCAAAGTCAAAGTCAAAGTCAAAGTCAAGGTCAAATTCAAAGTCAAAGTCAAAGTCAAAGTCAAAGTCAAAGTCAAAGTCAAAGTCAAAGTCAAAGTCAAAGTCAAAGTCAAAGTCAAAGTCAAAGTCAAAGTCAAAGTCAAAGTCAAAGTCAAAGTCAAAGTCAAAGTCAAAGTCAAAGTCAAAGTCAAAGTCAAAGTCAAAGTCAAAGTCAAGGTCAAAGTAAAAGTCAAAGTCAAAGTCAAAGTCAAATTCAAAGTCAAAGTCAAAGTCAAAGTCAAGGTCAAAGTCAAGGTCAAGGTAAAAGTCAAAGTCAAAGTCAAAGTCAAAGTCAAAGTCAAAGTCAAAGTCAAAGTCAAAGTCAAAGTCAAAGTCAAGGTCAAATTCAAGGTCAAAGTCAAAGTCAAAGCCAAAGTCAAGGTCAAAGTCAAGGTCAAAGTCAAAGTCAAAGTCAAAGTCAAAGTCAAAGTCAAAGTCAAAGTCAAAGTCAAAGTCAAAGTCAAGGTCACAGTCAAAGTCAAAGTCAAAGTCAAAGTCAAAGTCAAGGTCAAAGTCAAGGTCAAAGTCAAAGTCAAAGTCAAAGTCAAAGTCAAGGTCAAATTCAAGGTCAAAGTCAAAGTCAAAGTCAAAGTCAAAGTCAAATTCAAGGTCAAAGTCAAAGTCAAAGTCAAAGTCAAAGTCAAAGTCAAAGTCAAAGTCAAAGTCAAAGTCAAAGTCAAATTCAAAGTCAAAGTCAAATTCAAAGTCAACGTAAAAGTAAAAGTAAAAGTCAAAGTCAAAGTCAAAGTCAAAGTCAAAGCCAAAGTCAAAGTCAAAGTCAAAGTCAAAGTCAAAGTCAAAGTCAAAGTCAAATTCAAAGTCAAAATCAAAGTCAAAGTCAAAGTCAAAGTCAAAGTCAAAGTCAAAGTCAAAGTCAAAGACAAAGTCAAAGCCAAAGTCAAAGTCAACGTCAAAGTCAAAGTCAAAGTCAAAGTCAAAGTCAAAGTCAAAGTCAAAGTCAAAGTCAAAGTCAAAGTCAAAGTCAAAGTCAAAGTCAAAGTCAAAGTCAAAGTAAAGGTCAAAGTCAAAGTCAAAGTCAAAGTCAAGGTCAAAGTAAAGGTCAAGGTCAAAGTCAAAGTCAAAGTCAAAGTCAAAGTCAAAGTCAAAGTCAAAGTCACAGTCAAAGTCAAAGTCAAAGACAAAGTCAAAGTCAAAG
The DNA here is from genome assembly GCF_027943255.1 of Anastrepha obliqua. Lineage (NCBI taxonomy): Eukaryota > Metazoa > Arthropoda > Insecta > Diptera > Tephritidae > Anastrepha > Anastrepha obliqua. The sequence continues at coordinate 915,058 of NW_026562190.1, forward strand.
TCAAAGTCAAAGCCAAAGTCAAAGTCAAAGTCAAAGCCAAAGTCAAAGTCAAAGTCAAAGTCAAAGTCAAAGTCAAAGTCAAAGTCAAAGTCAAAGTCAAAGTCAAAGTCAAAGTCAAAGTCAAGGTCAAAGTCAAAGTCAAAGTCAAAGTCAAAGTCAAGGTCAAAGTCAAAGTCAAAGTCAAAGTCAAAGTCAAAGTCAAAGTCAAAGTCAAAGTCAAAGTCAAAGTCAAAGTCAAAGTCAAAGTCAAAGTCAAAGTCAAAGTCAAAGTCAAAGTCAAAGTCAAAGTCAAAGTCAAAGTCAAAGTCAAAGTCAAAGCCAAAGTCAAAGTCAAAGTCAAAGTCAAAGTCAAAGTCAAAGTCAAAGTCAAAGTCAAAGTCAAAGTCAAAGTCAAGGTCAAAGTCAAAGTCAAAGTCAAAGTCAAGGTCAAGGTCAAATTCAAGGTCAAAGTCAAAGTCAAAGTCAAAGTCAAAGTCAAAGTCAAAGTCAAAGTCAAAGTCAAAGTCAAAGTCAAAGTCAAAATCAAAGTCAAAGTCAAAGTCAGAGTCAAGGTCAAGGTCAAAGTCAAAGTCAAAGTCAAAGTCAAAGTCAAAGTCAAAGTCAAAGCCAAAGTCAAAGTCAAAGTCAAAGTCAAAGTCAAAGTCAAAGTCAAAGTCAAGGTCAAAGTCAAAGTCAAAGTCAAAGTCAAAGTCAAAGTCAAAGTCAAAGTCAAAGTCAAAGTCAAAGTCAAAGTCAAAGTCAAAGTCAAAGTCAAAGTCAAAGTCAAAGTCAAAGTCAAAGTCAAAGTCAAAGTCAAAGTCAAAGTCAAAGTCAAAGTCAAAGTCAAAGTCAAAGTCAAGGTCAAAGTCAAAGTCAAAGTCAAAGTCAAAGTCAAAGTCAAAGTCAAAGTCAAAGTCAAAGTCAAAGTCAAAGTCAAAGTCAAAGTCAAAGTCAAAGTCAAAGTCAAAGTCAAAGTCAAACCCAAAGTCAAAGTCAAAGTCAAAGTCAAAGTCAAAGTCAAAGTCAAAGTCAAAGTCAAAGTCAAAGTCAAAGTCAAAGTCAAAGTCAAAGTCAAAGTCAAAGTCAAAGTCAAAGTCAAAGTCAAAGTAAAGGTCAAAGTCAAAGTCAAGGTCAAAGTAAAGGTCAAGGTCAAAGTCAAAGTCAAAGTCAAAGTCAAAGTCACAGTCAAAGTCAAAGTCAAAGACAAAGTCAAAGTCAAAGTCAAAGTCAAAGCCAAAGTCAAAGTCAAAGTCAAAGCCAAAGTCAAAGTCCAAGTCAAAGTCAAAGTCAAAGTCAAAGTCAAAGTCAAAGTCAAGGTCAAAGTCAAAGTCAAAGTCAAAGTCAAAGTCAAAGTCAAAGTCAAAGTCAAAGTCAAAGTCAAAGTCAAAGTCAAAGTCAAAGTCAAAGTCAAAGTCAAAGTCAAAGTCAAAGTCAAAGTCAAAGTCAAAGTCAAAGTCAAAGTCAAAGTCAAAGTCAAAGTCAAAGTCAAAGTCAAAGTCAAAGTCAAAGTCAAAGTCAAAGTCAAAGTCAAAGTCAAAGTCAAAGTCAAAGTCAAAGTCAAAGTCAAAGTCAAAGTCAAAGTCAAAGTCAAAGTCAAAGTCAAAGTAAAGGTCAAAGTCAAAGTCAAGGTCAAAGTAAAGGTCAAGGTCAAAGTCAAAGTCAAAGTCAAAGTCAAAGTCACAGTCAAAGTCAAAGTCAAAGACAAAGTCAAAGTCAAAGTCAAAGCCAAAGTCAAAGTCAAAGTCAAAGTCAAAGCCAAAGTCAAAGTCAAAGTCAAAGTCAAAGTCAAAGTCAAAGTCAAAGTCAAAGTCAAAGTCAAAGTCAAAGTCAAAGTCAAAGTCAAAGTCAAAGTCAAAGTCAAAGTCAAAGTCAAAGTCAAAGTCAAAGTCAAAGTCAAAGTCAAAGTCAAAGTCAAAGTCAAAGTCAAAGTCAAAGTCAAAGTCAAAGTCAAAGTCAAGGTCAAAGTCAAAGTCAAAGTCAAAGTCAAAGTCAAAGTCAAAGTCAAAGTCAAAGTCAAAGTCAAAGTCAAAGTAAAAGTAAAAGTAAAAGTAAAAGTAAAAGTAAAAGTAAAAGTAAAAGTAAAAGTAAAAGTAAAAGTAAAAGTTAAAGTAAAAGTAAAAGTAAAAGTAAAAGTAAAAGTAAAAGTAAAAGTAAAAGTAAAAGTAAAAGTAAAAGTCAAAGTCAAAGTCAAAGTAAAGGTCAAGGTCAAAGTCAAAGTCAAGGTCAAATTCAAGGTCAAAGTCAAAGTCAAAGTCAAAGTCAAAGTCACAGTCAAAGTCAAAGTCAAAGACAAAGTCAAAGTCAAAGTCAAAGTCAAAGTCAAAGTCAAAGTCAAAGTCAAGGTCAAAGTCAAAGTCAAAGTCAAAGTCAAAGTCAAAGTCAAAGTCAAAGTCAAAGTAAAGGTCAAAGTCAAAGTCAAAGTCAAAGTCAAGGTCAAATTCAAGGTCAAAGTCAAAGTCAAAGTCAAAGTCAAAGTCAAAGTCAAAGTCAAAGTCAAAGTCACAGTCAAAGTCAAAGTCAAAGTCAAGGTCAAAGTCAAAGTCAAAGTCAAGGTCAAAGTCAAAGTCAAAGTCCAAGTCAAAGTCAAAGTCAAAGTCAAAGTCAAAGTCAAAGTCAAAGTCAAAGTCAAAGTCAAAGTCAAAGTCAAAGTCAAAGTCAGAGTCAAAATCAAAGTCAAAGTCAAGGTCAAATTCAAGGTCAAAGTCAAAGTCAAAGTCAAAGTCAAAGTCAAAGTCAAAGTCAAAGTCAAAGTCAAATTCAAAGTCAAAGTCAAAGTCAAAGTCAAAGTCAAAGTCAAAGTCAAAGTCAAAGTCAAAGTCAAAGTCAAAGTCACAGTCAAAGTCAAAGTCAAAGTCAAAGTCAAAGTCAAAGTCAAAGTCAAAGTCAAAGTCAAAGTCAAAGTCAAAGTCAAGGTCAAATTCAAGGTCAAAGTCAAAGTCAAAGTCAAAGTCAAAGTAAAAGTCAAAGTCAAAGTCATAGTAAAAGTCAAAGTAAAAGTCAAAGTCAAAGTCAAAGTCAAAGTCAAAGTCAAAGTCAAAGTCAAAGTCAGAGTCAAAATCAAAGTCAAAGTCAAGGTCAAATTCAAGGTCAAAGTCAAAGTCAAAGTCAAAGTCAAAGTCAAAGTCAAAGTCAAAGTCAAAGTCAAATTCAAAGTCAAAGTCAAAGTCAAAGTCAAAGTCAAAGTCAAAGTCAAAGTCAAAGTCAAAGTCAAAGTCAAAGTCACAGTCAAAGTCAAAGTCAAAGTCAAAGTCAAAGTCAAAGTCAAAGTCAAAGTCAAAGTCAAAGTCAAAGTCAAAGTCAAGGTCAAAGTCAAAGTCAAAGTCAAAGTCAAAGTCAAAGTCAAAGTCAAAGTCAAAGTCAAAGTCAAGGTCAAATTCAAGGTCAAATTCAAGGTCAAAGTCAAAGTCAAAGTCAAGGTCAAAGTGAAAGTCAAAGTCAAAGTCAAAGTCAAAGTCAAAGTCAAAGTCAAAGTCAAAGTCAAAGTCAAAGTCAAAGTCAAAGTCAAAGTCAAAGTCAAAGCCAAAGTCAAAGTCAAAGTCAAAGTCAAAGTCAAAGTCAAAGTCAAAGTCAAAGTCAAAGTCAAAGTCAAAGTCAAAGTCAAAGTCAAAGTCAAAGTCAAGGTCAAAGTCAAAGTCAAAGTCAAGGTCAAATTCAAGGTCAAAGTCAAAGTCAAAGTCAAAGTCAAAGTCAAAGTCAAAGTCAAAGTCAAAGTCAAAGTCAAAGTCAAAGTCAAAGTCAAAGTCAAAGTCAAACCCAAAGTCAAAGTCAAAGTCAAAGTCAAAGTCAAAGTCAAAGTCAAAGTCAAAGTCAAAGTCAAAGTCAAAGTCAAAGTCAAAGTAAAGGTCAAAGTCAAAGTCAAGGTCAAAGTAAAGGTCAAGGTCAAAGTCAAAGTCAAAGTCAAAGTCACAGTCAAAGTCAAAGTCAAAGACAAAGTCAAAGACAAAGTCAAAGTCAAAGTCAAAGTCAAAGCCAAAGTCAAAGTCAAAGTCAAAGTCAAAGTCAAAGTCAAGGTCAAAGTCAAAGTCAAAGTCAAAGTCAAAGTCAAAGTCAAAGTCAAAGTCAAAGTCAAAGTCAAAGTCAAAGTCAAAGTCAAAGTCAAAGTCAAAGTCAAAGTCAAAGTCAAGGTCAAAGTCAAGGTCAAAGTCAAAGTCAAAGTCAAAGTCAAAGTCAAAGTCAAAGTCAAAGTCAAAGTCAAAGTCAAAGTCAAAGTCAAAGTCAAAGTCAAAGTCAAAGTCAAAGTCAAAGTCAAAGTAAAGGTCAAGGTCAAAGTCAAAGTCAAGGTCAAATTCAAGGTCAAAGTCAAAGTCGAAGTCAAAGTCAAAGTCACAGTCAAAGTCAAAGTCAAAGACAAAGTCAAAGTCAAAGTCAAAGTCAAAGTCAAAGCCAAAGTCAAAGTCAAAGTAAAAGCCAAAGTCAAAGTCAAAGTCAAAGCCAAAGTAAAAGTCAAAGTCAAAGTCAAAGTCAAGGTCAAAGTCAAGGTCAAAGTCAAAGTCAAAGTCAAAGTCAAAGTCAAAGTCAAAGTCAAAGTAAAAGTCAAAGTCAAAGTCAAAGTCAAAGTCAAACCCAAAGTCAAAGTCAAAGTCAAAGTCAAAGTCAAAGTCAAAGTCAAAGTCAAAGTCAAAGTCAAAGTCAAAGTCAAAGTCAAAGTAAAGGTCAAAGTCAAAGTCAAGGTCAAAGTAAAGGTCAAGGTCAAAGTCAAAGTCAAAGTCAAAGTCAAAGTCAAAGTCACAGTCAAAGTCAAAGTCAAAGACAAAGTCAAAGTCAAAGTCAAAGTCAAAGTCAAAGTCAAGGTCAAAGTCAAGGTCAAAGTCAAAGTCAAAGTCAAAGTCAAAGTCAAAGTCAAGGTCAAAGTCAAAGTCAAAGTCAAGGTCAAATTCAAGGTCAAAGTCAAAGTCAAAGTCAAAGTCAAAGTCAAAGTCAAAGTCAAAGTCAAAGTCAAAGTCAAAGTCAAAGTCAAAGTCAAAGTCAAAGTCAAACCCAAAGTCAAAGTCAAAGTCAAAGTCAAAGTCAAAGTCAAAGTCAAAGTCAAAGTCAAAGTCAAAGTCAAAGTCAAAGTCAAAGTAAAGGTCAAAGTCAAAGTCAAGGTCAAAGTAAAGGTCAAGGTCAAAGTCAAAGTCAAAGTCAAAGTCAAAGTCAAAGTCACAGTCAAAGTCAAAGTCAAAGACAAAGTCAAAGACAAAGTCAAAGTCAAAGTCAAAGTCAAAGCCAAAGTCAAAGTCAAAGTCAAAGTCAAAGTCAAAGTCAAAGTCAAAGTCAAAGTCAAAGTCAAAGTCAAAGTCAAAGTCAAAGTCAAAGTCAAAGTCAAAGTCAAAGTCAAAGTCAAAGTCAAAGTCAAAGTCAAAGTCAAGGTCAAAGTCAAAGTCAAAGTCAAAGTCAAAGTCAAAGTCAAAGTCAAGGTCAAAGTCAAGGTCAAAGTCAAAGTCAAAGTCAAAGTCAAAGTCAAAGTCAAAGTCAAAGTCAAAGTCAAAGTCAAAGTCAAAGTCAAAGTCAAAGTCAAAGTCAAAGTCAAAGTCAAAGTCAAAGTCAAAGTCAAAGTCAAGGTCAAAGTCAAAGTCAAAGTCAAAGTCAAAGTCAAAGTCAAAGTCAAAGTCAAAGTCAAAGTCAAGGTCAAATTCAAGGTCAAATTCAAGGTCAAAGTCAAAGTCAAAGTCAAGGTCAAAGTGAAAGTCAAAGTCAAAGTCAAAGTCAAAGTCAAAGTCAAAGTCAAAGTCAAAGTCAAAGTCAAAGTCAAAGTCAAAGTCAAAGTCAAAGTCAAAGCCAAAGTCAAAGTCAAAGTCAAAGTCAAAGTCAAAGTCAAAGTCAAAGTCAAAGTCAAAGTCAAAGTCAAAGTCAAAGTCAAAGTCAAAGTCAAAGTCAAGGTCAAAGTCAAAGTCAAAGTCAAGGTCAAATTCAAGGTCAAAGTCAAAGTCAAAGTCAAAGTCAAAGTCAAAGTCAAAGTCAAAGTCAAAGTCAAAGTCAAAGTCAAAGTCAAAGTCAAAGTCAAAGTCAAACCCAAAGTCAAAGTCAAAGTCAAAGTCAAAGTCAAAGTCAAAGTCAAAGTCAAAGTCAAAGTCAAAGTCAAAGTCAAAGTCAAATTAAAGGTCAAAGTCAAAGTCAAGGTCAAAGTAAAGGTCAAGGTCAAAGTCAAAGTCAAAGTCAAAGTCAAAGTCAAAGTCACAGTCAAAGTCAAAGTCAAAGACAAAGTCAAAGACAAAGTCAAAGTCAAAGTCAAAGTCAAAGCCAAAGTCAAAGTCAAAGTCAAAGTCAAAGTCAAAGTCAAGGTCAAAGTCAAAGTCAAAGTCAAAGTCAAAGTCAAAGTCAAAGTCAAAGTCAAAGTCAAAGTCAAAGTCAAAGTCAAAGTCAAAGTCAAAGTCAAAGTCAAAGTCAAGGTCAAAGTCAAGGTCAAAGTCAAAGTCAAAGTCAAAGTCAAAGTCAAAGTCAAAGTCAAAGTCAAAGTCAAAGTCAAAGTCAAAGTCAAAGTCAAAGTCAAAGTCAAAGTCAAAGTCAAAGTAAAGGTCAAGGTCAAAGTCAAAGTCAAGGTCAAATTCAAGGTCAAAGTCAAAGTCGAAGTCAAAGTCAAAGTCACAGTCAAAGTCAAAGTCAAAGACAAAGTCAAAGTCAAAGTCAAAGTCAAAGTCAAAGCCAAAGTCAAAGTCAAAGTAAAAGCCAAAGTCAAAGTCAAAGTCAAAGTCAAAGTCATAGTCAAAGTCAAAGTCAAAGTCGAAGTCAAATTCAAAGTCAAAGTCAAAGTCAAAGTCAAAGTCAAAGTCAAAGTCAAAGTCAAAGTCAAAGTCAAAGTCAAAGTCAAAGTCAAAGTCAAAGTCAAAGTCAAAGTCAAAGTCAAAGTCAAAGTCAAAGTCAAAGTCAAAGTCAAAGTCAAAGTCAAAGTCAAAGTCAAGGTCAAAGTCAAAGTCAAAGTCAAAGTCAAAGTCAAAGTCAAAGTCAAAGTCAAAGTCAAAGTCAAAGTCAAAGTCAAGGTCAAAGTCAAGGTCAAAGTCAAAGTCAAAGTCAAAGTCAAAGTCAAAGTCAAAGTCAAAGTAAAAGTCAAAGTCAAAGTCAAAGCCAAAGTCAAAGTCAAAGTCAAAGTCAAAGTCAAAGTCAAAGTCAAAGTCAAAGTCAAAGTCAAGGTCAAAGTCAAAGTCAAAGCCAAAGTCAAAGTCAAAGTCAAAGTCAAAGTCAAAGTCAAAGTCAAAGTCAAAGTCAAGGTCAAAGTCAAAGTCAAAGTCAAAGTCAAAGTCAAAGTCAAAGTCAAAGTCAAAGTCAAAGTCAAGGTCAAATTCAAGGTCAAATTCAAGGTCAAAGTCAAAGTCAAGGTCAAAGTGAAAGTCAAAGTCAAAGTCAAAGTCAAAGTCAAAGTCAAAGTGAAAGTCAAAGTCAAAGTCAAAGTCAAAGTCAAAGTGAAAGTCAAAGTCAAAGTCAAAGTCAAAGTCAAAGTCAAAGTCAAAGTCAAAGCCAAAGTCAAAGTCAAAGTCAAAGTCAAAGTCAAAGTCAAAGTCAAAGTCAAAGTCAAAGTCAAAGTCAAAGTCAAAGTCAAAGTCAAAGTCAAGGTCAAAGTCAAAGTCAAAGTCAAGGTCAAATTCAAGGTCAAAGTCAAAGTCAAAGTCAAAGTCAAAGTCAAAGTCAAAGTCAAAGTCAAAGTCAAAGTCAAAGTCAAAGTCAAAGTCAAAGTCAAAGTCAAAGTCAAAGTCAAGGTCAAAGTCAAAGTCAAAGTCAAAGTCAAAGTCAAAGTCAAAGCCAAAGTCAAAGTCAAAGTCAAAGTCAAAGTCAAAGTCAAAGTCAAAGTCAAAGTCAAAGTCAAAGTCAAAGTCAAAGTCAAAGTCAAAGTCAAAGTCAAAGTCAAAGTCAAAGTCAAAGTCAAGGTCAAAGTCAAAGTCAAAGTCAAAGTCAAAGTCAAAGTCAAAGTCAAAGTCAAAGTCAAAGTCAAAGTCAAAGTCAAAGTCAAAGTCAAAGTCAAAGTCAAGGTCAAAGTCAAAGTCAAAGTCAAAGTCAAAGTCAAAGTCAAAGTCAAAGTAAAGGTCAAAGTCAAAGTCAAAGTCAAAGTCAAGGTCAAATTCAAGGTCAAGGTCAAAGTCAAAGTCAAAGTCAAAGTCAAAGTCAAAGTCAAAGTCTAAGTCAAGGTCAAATTCAAGGTCAAAGTCAAAGTCAAAGTCAAAGTCAAAGTCAAAGTCAAAGTCAAAGTCAAAGTCAAAGTCAAAGTCAAAGTCAAAGTCAAAGTCAAAGTCAAAGTCAAAGTCAAAGTCAAAGTCAAAGTCAAAGTCAAAGTCAAAGTCAAAGTCAAAGTCAAAGTCAAGGTCAAAGTCAAAGTCAAAGTCAAGGTCAAAGTCAAAGTCAAAGTCAAAGTCAAAGTCAAAGTCAAAGTCAAAGTCAAAGTCAAAGTCAAAGTCAAAGTCAAAGTCAAAGTCAAAGTCAAAGTCAAAGTCAAAGTCAAAGTCAAAGTCAAAGTCAAAGTCAAAGTCAAAGTCAAAGTCAAAGTCAAAGTCAAAGTCAAAGTCAAAGTCAAGGTCAAATTCAAGGTCAAATTCAAGGTCAAAGTCAAAGTCAAGGTCAAAGTGAAAGTCAAAGTCAAAGTCAAAGTCAAAGTCAAAGTCAAAGTCAAAGTCAAAGTCAAAGTCAAAGTCAAAGTCAAAGCCAAAGTCAAAGTCAAAGTCAAAGTCAAAGTCAAAGTCAAAGTCAAAGTCAAAGTCAAAGTCAAAGTCAAAGTCAAAGTCAAAGTCAAAGTCAAAGTCAAAGTCAAGGTCAAAGTCAAAGTCAAAGTCAAGGTCAAATTCAAGGTCAAAGTCAAAGTCAAAGTCAAAGTCAAAGTCAAAGTCAAAGTCAAAGTCAAAGTCAAAGTCAAAGTCAAAGTCAAAGTCAAAGTCAAAGTCAAGGTCAAAGTCAAAGTCAAAGTCAAAGTCAAAGTCAAAGTCAAAGCCAAAGTCAAAGTCAAAGTCAAAGTCAAAGTCAAAGTCAAAGTCAAAGTCAAAGTCAAAGTCAAAGTCAAAGTCAAAGTCAAAGTCAAAGTCAAAGTCAAAGTCAAAGTCAAAGTCAAAGTCAAAGTCAAAGTCAAGGTCAAAGTCAAAGTCAAAGTCAAGGTCAAAGTCAAAGTCAAAGTCAAAGTCAAAGTCAAAGTCAAAGTCAAAGTCAAAGTCAAAGTCAAAGTCAAAGTCAAAGTCAAAGTCAAAGTCAAAGTCAAAGTCAAGGTCAAAGTCAAAGTCAAAGTCAAAGTCAAAGTCAAAGTCAAAGTAAAGGTCAAAGTCAAAGTCAAAGTCAAAGTCAAGGTCAAATTCAAGGTCAAGGTCAAAGTCAAAGTCAAAGTCAAAGTCAAAGTCAAAGTCAAAGTCAAAGTCAAAGTCAAGGTCAAATTCAAGGTCAAAGTCAAAGTCAAAGTCAAAGTCAAAGTCAAAGTCAAAGTCAAAGTCAAAGTCAAAGTCAAAGTCAAAGTCAAAGTCAAAGTCAAAGTCAAAGTCAAAGTCAAAGTCAAAGTCAAAGTCAAAGTCAAAGTCAAAGTCAAAGTCAAAGTCAAAGTCAAAGTCAAAGTCAAAGTCAAAGTCAAAGTCAAAGTCAAAGTCAAATTCAAAGTCAAGGTCAAAGTCAAAGTCAAAGTCAAGGTCAAAGTCAAAGTCAAAGTCAAAGTCAAAGTCAAAGTCAAAGTCAAAGTCAAAGTCAAAGTCAAAGTCAAAGTCAAAGTCAAAGTCAAAGTCAAAGTCAAAGTCAAAGTCAAAGTCAAAGTCAAAGTCAAAGTCAAAGTCAAAGTCATAGTAAAAGTAAAAGTAAAAGTAAAAGTCAAAGTCAAAGTCAAAGTCAAGGTCAAAGTCAAAGTCAAAGTCAAAGTCAAAGTCAAAGTCAAAGTCAAAGTCAAAGTCAAAGTCAAAGTCAAAGTCAAAGTCAAAGTCAAGGTCAAAGTCAAAGTCAAAGTCAAAGTCAAAGTCAAAGTCAAAGTCAAAGTCAAAGTCAAAGTAAAGGTCAAAGTCAAAGTCAAAGTCAAAGTCAAGGTCAAATTCAAGGTCAAAGTCAAAGTCAAAGTCAAAGTCAAAGTCAAAGTCAAAGTCAAAGTCAAAGTCAAAGTCAAAGTCAAAGTCAAGGTCAAATTCAAGGTCAAAGTCAAAGTCAAAGTCAAAGTCAAAGTCAAAGTCAAAGTCAAAGTAAAGTCAAAGTCAAAGTCAAAGTCAAAGTCGAAGTCAAAGTCAAAGTCAAGGTCAAAGTCAAAGTCAAAGTCAAAGTCAAAGTCAAAGTCAAAGTCAAAGTCAAAGTCAAAGTCAAAGTCAAGGTCAAAGTCAAAGTCAAAGTCAAAGTCAAAGTCAAAGTCAAAGTCAAAGTCAAAGTCAAAGTCAAAGTAAAAGTCAAAGTCAAAGTCAAAGCCAAAGTCAAAGTCAAAGTCAAAGTCAAAGTCAAAGTCAAAGTCAAGGTCAAAGTCAAAGTCAAAGTCAAAGTCAAAGTCAAGGTCAAAGTCAAGGTCAAAGTCAAAGTCAAAGTCAAAGTCAAAGTCAAAGTCAAAGTCAAAGTCAAAGTCAAAGTAAAGGTCAAAGTCAAAGTCAAAGTCAAAGTCAAAGTCAAAGTCAAAGTCAAGGTCAAATTCAAGGTCAAAGTCAAAGTCAAAGTCAAAGTCAAAGTCAAAGTCAAAGTCAAAGTCAAAGTCAAAGTCAAAGTCATAGTAAAAGTAAAAGTAAAAGTCAAAGTAAAAGTCAAAGTCAAAGTCAAAGTCAAAGTCAAAGTCAAAGTCAAAGTAAAGGTCAAAGTCAAAGTCAAAGTCAAAGCCAAAGTCAAAGTCAAGGTCAAAGTCAAAGTCAAAGTCAAAGTCAAAGTCAAAGTCAAAGTCAAAGTCAAAGTCAAAGTCAAAGTCAAAGTCAAAGTCAAAGTAAAGGTCAAAGTCAAAGTCAAAGTCAAAGTCAAGGTCAAATTCAAGGTCAAAGTCAAAGTCAAAGTCAAAGTCAAAGTCAAAGTCAAAGTCAAAGTCAAAGTCAAAGTCAAAGTCAAAGTCAAAGTCAAAGTCAAAGTCAAAGTCAAAGTCAAAGTCAAAGTCAAAGTCAAAGTAAAGGTCAAAGTCAAAGTCAAAGTCAAAGTCAAAGTCAAGGTCAAATTCAAAGTCAAAGTCAAAGTCAAAGTCAAAGTCAAAGTCAAAGTCAAAGTCAAAGTCAAAGTCAAAGTCAAAGTCAAAGTCAAAGTCAAAGTCAAAGTCAAAGTCAAAGTCAAAGTCAAAGTCAAAGTCAAAGTCAAGGTCAAAGTAAAAGTCAAAGTCAAAGTCAAAGTCAAATTCAAAGTCAAAGTCAAAGTCAAAGTCAAGGTCAAAGTCAAAGTCAAAGTCAAAGTCAAAGTCAAAGTCAAAGTCAAAGTCAAAGTCAAAGTCAAAGTCAAAGTCAAAGTCAAAGTCAAAGTCAAAGTCAAAGTCAAAGTCAAAGTAAAGGTCAAAGTCAAAGTCAAAGTCAAAGTCAAGGTCAAATTCAAGGTCAAAGTCAAAGTCAAAGTCAAAGTCAAAGTCAAAGTCAAAGTCAAAGTCAAAGTCAAAGTCAAAGTCAAAGTCAAAGTCAAAGTCAAAGTCAAAGTCAAAGTCAAAGTCAAAGTCAAAGTCAAAGTAAAGGTCAAAGTCAAAGTCAAGGTCAAAGTAAAGGTCAAGGTCAAAGTCAAAGTCAAAGTCAAAGTCAAAGTCAAAGTCACAGTCAAAGTCAAAGTCAAAGACAAAGTCAAAGACAAAGTCAAAGTCAAAGTCAAAGTCAAAGCCAAAGTCAAAGTCAAAGTCAAAGTCAAAGTCAAAGTCAAAGTCAAAGTCAAAGTCAAAGTCAAAGTCAAAGTCAAAGTCAAAGTCAAAGTCAAAGTCAAAGTCAAAGTCAAAGTCAAAGTCAAAGTCAAAGTCAAAGTCAAGGTCAAAGTCAAAGTCAAAGTCAAAGTCAAAGTCAAAGTCAAAGTCAAGGTCAAAGTCAAGGTCAAAGTCAAAGTCAAAGTCAAAGTCAAAGTCAAAGTCAAAGTCAAAGTCAAAGTCAAAGTCAAAGTCAAAGTCAAAGTCAAAGTCAAAGTCAAAGTCAAAGTCAAAGTCAAAGTCAAAGTCAAAGTCAAAGTCAAAGTCAAAGTCAAGGTCAAAGTCAAAGTCAAAGTCAAAGTCAAAGTCAAAGTCAAAGTCAAAGTCAAAGTCAAAGTCAAGGTCAAATTCAAGGTCAAATTCAAGGTCAAAGTCAAAGTCAAAGTCAAGGTCAAAGTGAAAGTCAAAGTCAAAGTCAAAGTCAAAGTCAAAGTCAAAGTCAAAGTCAAAGTCAAAGTCAAAGTCAAAGTCAAAGTCAAAGTCAAAGTCAAAGCCAAAGTCAAAGTCAAAGTCAAAGTCAAAGTCAAAGTCAAAGTCAAAGTCAAAGTCAAAGTCAAAGTCAAAGTCAAAGTCAAAGTCAAAGTCAAGGTCAAAGTCAAAGTCAAAGTCAAGGTCAAATTCAAGGTCAAAGTCAAAGTCAAAGTCAAAGTCAAAGTCAAAGTCAAAGTCAAAGTCAAAGTCAAAGTCAAAGTCAAAGTCAAAGTCAAAGTCAAAGTCAAACCCAAAGTCAAAGTCAAAGTCAAAGTCAAAGTCAAAGTCAAAGTCAAAGTCAAAGTCAAAGTCAAAGTCAAAGTCAAAGTCAAATTAAAGGTCAAAGTCAAAGTCAAGGTCAAAGTAAAGGTCAAGGTCAAAGTCAAAGTCAAAGTCAAAGTCAAAGTCAAAGTCACAGTCAAAGTCAAAGTCAAAGACAAAGTCAAAGACAAAGTCAAAGTCAAAGTCAAAGTCAAAGCCAAAGTCAAAGTCAAAGTCAAAGTCAAAGTCAAAGTCAAGGTCAAAGTCAAAGTCAAAGTCAAAGTCAAAGTCAAAGTCAAAGTCAAAGTCAAAGTCAAAGTCAAAGTCAAAGTCAAAGTCAAAGTCAAAGTCAAAGTCAAAGTCAAGGTCAAAGTCAAGGTCAAAGTCAAAGTCAAAGTCAAAGTCAAAGTCAAAGTCAAAGTCAAAGTCAAAGTCAAAGTCAAAGTCAAAGTCAAAGTCAAAGTCAAAGTCAAAGTCAAAGTCAAAGTCAAAGTCAAAGTAAAGGTCAAGGTCAAAGTCAAAGTCAAGGTCAAATTCAAGGTCAAAGTCAAAGTCGAAGTCAAAGTCAAAGTCACAGTCAAAGTCAAAGTCAAAGACAAAGTCAAAGTCAAAGTCAAAGTCAAAGTCAAAGTCAAAGCCAAAGTCAAAGTCAAAGTAAAAGCCAAAGTCAAAGTCAAAGTCAAAGTCAAAGTCATAGTCAAAGTCAAAGTCAAAGTCGAAGTCAAATTCAAAGTCAAAGTCAAAGTCAAAGTCAAAGTCAAAGTCAAAGTCAAAGTCAAAGTCAAAGTCAAAGTCAAAGTCAAAGTCAAAGTCAAAGTCAAAGTCAAAGTCAAAGTCAAAGTCAAAGTCAAAGTCAAAGTCAAAGTCAAAGTCAAAGTCAAAGTCAAAGTCAAGGTCAAAGTCAAAGTCAAAGTCAAAGTCAAAGTCAAAGTCAAAGTCAAAGTCAAAGTCAAAGTCAAAGTCAAAGTCAAGGTCAAAGTCAAGGTCAAAGTCAAAGTCAAAGTCAAAGTCAAAGTCAAAGTCAAAGTCAAAGTAAAAGTCAAAGTCAAAGTCAAAGCCAAAGTCAAAGTCAAAGTCAAAGTCAAAGTCAAAGTCAAAGTCAAAGTCAAAGTCAAAGTCAAGGTCAAAGTCAAAGTCAAAGCCAAAGTCAAAGTCAAAGTCAAAGTCAAAGTCAAAGTCAAAGTCAAAGTCAAAGTCAAGGTCAAAGTCAAAGTCAAAGTCAAAGTCAAAGTCAAAGTCAAAGTCAAAGTCAAAGTCAAAGTCAAGGTCAAATTCAAGGTCAAATTCAAGGTCAAAGTCAAAGTCAAGGTCAAAGTGAAAGTCAAAGTCAAAGTCAAAGTCAAAGTCAAAGTCAAAGTGAAAGTCAAAGTCAAAGTCAAAGTCAAAGTCAAAGTGAAAGTCAAAGTCAAAGTCAAAGTCAAAGTCAAAGTCAAAGTCAAAGTCAAAGCCAAAGTCAAAGTCAAAGTCAAAGTCAAAGTCAAAGTCAAAGTCAAAGTCAAAGTCAAAGTCAAAGTCAAAGTCAAAGTCAAAGTCAAAGTCAAAGTCAAGGTCAAAGTCAAAGTCAAAGTCAAGGTCAAATTCAAGGTCAAAGTCAAAGTCAAAGTCAAAGTCAAAGTCAAAGTCAAAGTCAAAGTCAAAGTCAAAGTCAAAGTCAAAGTCAAAGTCAAAGTCAAAGTCAAAGTCAAAGTCAAGGTCAAAGTCAAAGTCAAAGTCAAAGTCAAAGTCAAAGTCAAAGCCAAAGTCAAAGTCAAAGTCAAAGTCAAAGTCAAAGTCAAAGTCAAAGTCAAAGTCAAAGTCAAAGTCAAAGTCAAAGTCAAAGTCAAAGTCAAAGTCAAAGTCAAAGTCAAAGTCAAGGTCAAAGTCAAAGTCAAAGTCAAAGTCAAAGTCAAAGTCAAAGTCAAAGTCAAAGTCAAAGTCAAAGTCAAAGTCAAAGTCAAAGTCAAAGTCAAAGTCAAGGTCAAAGTCAAAGTCAAAGTCAAAGTCAAAGTCAAAGTCAAAGTCAAAGTAAAGGTCAAAGTCAAAGTCAAAGTCAAAGTCAAGGTCAAATTCAAGGTCAAGGTCAAAGTCAAAGTCAAAGTCAAAGTCAAAGTCAAAGTCAAAGTCTAAGTCAAGGTCAAATTCAAGGTCAAAGTCAAAGTCAAAGTCAAAGTCAAAGTCAAAGTCAAAGTCAAAGTCAAAGTCAAAGTCAAAGTCAAAGTCAAAGTCAAAGTCAAAGTCAAAGTCAAAGTCAAAGTCAAAGTCAAAGTCAAAGTCAAAGTCAAGGTCAAAGTCAAAGTCAAAGTCAAGGTCAAAGTCAAAGTCAAAGTCAAAGTCAAAGTCAAAGTCAAAGTCAAAGTCAAAGTCAAAGTCAAAGTCAAAGTCAAAGTCAAAGTCAAAGTCAAAGTCAAAGTCAAAGTCAAAGTCAAAGTCAAAGTCAAAGTCAAAGTCAAAGTCAAAGTCAAAGTCAAGGTCAAATTCAAGGTCAAATTCAAGGTCAAAGTCAAAGTCAAGGTCAAAGTGAAAGTCAAAGTCAAAGTCAAAGTCAAAGTCAAAGTCAAAGTCAAAGTCAAAGTCAAAGTCAAAGTCAAAGTCAAAGCCAAAGTCAAAGTCAAAGTCAAAGTCAAAGTCAAAGTCAAAGTCAAAGTCAAAGTCAAAGTCAAAGTCAAAGTCAAAGTCAAAGTCAAAGTCAAAGTCAAAGTCAAGGTCAAAGTCAAAGTCAAAGTCAAGGTCAAATTCAAGGTCAAAGTCAAAGTCAAAGTCAAAGTCAAAGTCAAAGTCAAAGTCAAAGTCAAAGTCAAAGTCAAAGTCAAAGTCAAAGTCAAAGTCAAAGTCAAGGTCAAAGTCAAAGTCAAAGTCAAAGTCAAAGTCAAAGTCAAAGCCAAAGTCAAAGTCAAAGTCAAAGTCAAAGTCAAAGTCAAAGTCAAAGTCAAAGTCAAAGTCAAAGTCAAAGTCAAAGTCAAAGTCAAAGTCAAAGTCAAAGTCAAAGTCAAAGTCAAAGTCAAAGTCAAAGTCAAGGTCAAAGTCAAAGTCAAAGTCAAGGTCAAAGTCAAAGTCAAAGTCAAAGTCAAAGTCAAAGTCAAAGTCAAAGTCAAAGTCAAAGTCAAAGTCAAAGTCAAAGTCAAAGTCAAAGTCAAAGTCAAAGTCAAGGTCAAAGTCAAAGTCAAAGTCAAAGTCAAAGTCAAAGTCAAAGTAAAGGTCAAAGTCAAAGTCAAAGTCAAAGTCAAGGTCAAATTCAAGGTCAAGGTCAAAGTCAAAGTCAAAGTCAAAGTCAAAGTCAAAGTCAAAGTCAAAGTCAAGGTCAAATTCAAGGTCAAAGTCAAAGTCAAAGTCAAAGTCAAAGTCAAAGTCAAAGTCAAAGTCAAAGTCAAAGTCAAAGTCAAAGTCAAAGTCAAAGTCAAAGTCAAAGTCAAAGTCAAAGTCAAAGTCAAAGTCAAAGTCAAAGTCAAAGTCAAAGTCAAAGTCAAAGTCAAAGTCAAAGTCAAAGTCAAAGTCAAGGTCAAAGTCAAAGTCAAAGTCAAGGTCAAAGTCAAAGTCAAAGTCAAAGTCAAAGTCAAAGTCAAAGTCAAAGTCAAAGTCAAAGTCAAAGTCAAAGTCAAAGTCAAAGTCAAAGTCAAAGTCAAAGTCAAAGTCAAAGTCAAAGTCAAAGTCAAAGTCAAAGTCAAAGTCATAGTAAAAGTAAAAGTAAAAGTAAAAGTCAAAGTCAAAGTCAAAGTCAAGGTCAAAGTCAAAGTCAAAGTCAAAGTCAAAGTCAAAGTCAAAGTCAAAGTCAAAGTCAAAGTCAAAGTCAAAGTCAAAGTCAAGGTCAAAGTCAAAGTCAAAGTCAAAGTCAAAGTCAAAGTCAAAGTCAAAGTCAAAGTAAAGGTCAAAGTCAAAGTCAAAGTCAAAGTCAAGGTCAAATTCAAGGTCAAAGTCAAAGTCAAAGTCAAAGTCAAAGTCAAAGTCAAAGTCAAAGTCAAAGTCAAAGTCAAAGTCAAAGTCAAGGTCAAATTCAAGGTCAAAGTCAAAGTCAAAGTCAAAGTCAAAGTCAAAGTCAAAGTCAAAGTAAAGTCAAAGTCAAAGTCAAAGTCAAAGTCGAAGTCAAAGTCAAAGTCAAGGTCAAAGTCAAAGTCAAAGTCAAAGTCAAAGTCAAAGTCAAAGTCAAAGTCAAAGTCAAAGTCAAAGTCAAAGTCAAGGTCAAAGTCAAAGTCAAAGTCAAAGTCAAAGTCAAAGTCAAAGTCAAAGTCAAAGTCAAAGTCAAAGTAAAAGTCAAAGTCAAAGTCAAAGCCAAAGTCAAAGTCAAAGTCAAAGTCAAAGTCAAAGTCAAAGTCAAGGTCAAAGTCAAAGTCAAAGTCAAAGTCAAAGTCAAGGTCAAAGTCAAGGTCAAAGTCAAAGTCAAAGTCAAAGTCAAAGTCAAAGTCAAAGTCAAAGTCAAAGTCAAAGTAAAGGTCAAAGTCAAAGTCAAAGTCAAAGTCAAAGTCAAAGTCAAAGTCAAGGTCAAATTCAAGGTCAAAGTCAAAGTCAAAGTCAAAGTCAAAGTCAAAGTCAAAGTCAAAGTCAAAGTCAAAGTCATAGTAAAAGTAAAAGTAAAAGTCAAAGTAAAAGTCAAAGTCAAAGTCAAAGTCAAAGTCAAAGTCAAAGTAAAGGTCAAAGTCAAAGTCAAAGTCAAAGCCAAAGTCAAAGTCAAGGTCAAAGTCAAAGTCAAAGTCAAAGTCAAAGTCAAAGTCAAAGTCAAAGTCAAAGTCAAAGTCAAAGTCAAAGTCAAAGTCAAAGTAAAGGTCAAAGTCAAAGTCAAAGTCAAAGTCAAGGTCAAATTCAAGGTCAAAGTCAAAGTCAAAGTCAAAGTCAAAGTCAAAGTCAAAGTCAAAGTCAAAGTCAAAGTCAAAGTCAAAGTCAAAGTCAAAGTCAAAGTCAAAGTCAAAGTCAAAGTCAAAGTCAAAGTCAAAGTAAAGGTCAAAGTCAAAGTCAAAGTCAAAGTCAAGGTCAAGTTCAAAGTCAAAGTCAAAGTCAAAGTCAAAGTCAAAGTCAAAGTCAAAGTCAAAGTCAAAGTCAAAGTCAAAGTCAAAGTCAAAGTCAAAGTCAAAGTCAAAGTCAAAGTCAAAGTCAAAGTCAAAGTCAAAGTCAAAGTCAAAGTCAAAGTCAAAGTCAAAGTCAAAGTCAAGGTCAAAGTAAAAGTCAAAGTCAAAGTCAAAGTCAAATTCAAAGTCAAAGTCAAAGTCAAAGTCAAGGTCAAAGTCAAGGTCAAGGTAAAAGTCAAAGTCAAAGTCAAAGTCAAAGTCAAAGTCAAAGTCAAAGTCAAAGTCAAAGTCAAAGTCAAAGTCAAGGTCAAATTCAAGGTCAAAGTCAAAGTCAAAGCCAAAGTCAAGGTCAAAGTCAAGGTCAAAGTCAAAGTCAAAGTCAAAGTCAAAGTCAAAGTCAAAGTCAAAGTCAAAGTCAAAGTCAAAGTCAAGGTCACAGTCAAAGTCAAAGTCAAAGTCAAAGTCAAAGTCAAGGTCAAAGTCAAGGTCAAAGTCAAAGTCAAAGTCAAAGTCAAAGTCAAGGTCAAATTCAAGGTCAAAGTCAAAGTCAAAGTCAAAGTCAAAGTCAAATTCAAGGTCAAAGTCAAAGTCAAAGTCAAAGTCAAAGTCAAAGTCAAAGTCAAAGTCAAAGTCAAAGTCAAAGTCAAAGTCAAATTCAAAGTCAAAGTCAAATTCAAAGTCAACGTAAAAGTAAAAGTAAAAGTCAAAGTCAAAGTCAAAGTCAAAGTCAAAGCCAAAGTCAAAGTCAAAGTCAAAGTCAAAGTCAAAGTCAAAGTCAAAGTCAAATTCAAAGTCAAAATCAAAGTCAAAGTCAAAGTCAAAGTCAAAGTCAAAGTCAAAGTCAAAGTCAAAGACAAAGTCAAAGCCAAAGTCAAAGTCAACGTCAAAGTCAAAGTCAAAGTCAAAGTCAAAGTCAAAGTCAAAGTCAAAGTCAAAGTCAAAGTCAAAGTCAAAGTCAAAGTCAAAGTCAAAGTCAAAGTCAAAGTAAAGGTCAAAGTCAAAGTCAAAGTCAAAGTCAAGGTCAAAGTAAAGGTCAAGGTCAAAGTCAAAGTCAAAGTCAAAGTCAAAGTCAAAGTCAAAGTCACAGTCAAAGTCAAAGTCAAAGACAAAGTCAAAGTCAAAGTCAAAGTCAAAGCCAAAGTCAAAGTCAAAGTCAAAGCCAAAGTCAAAGTCAAAGTCAAAGTCAAAGTCAAAGTCAAAGTCAAAGTCAAAGTCAAAGTCAAAGTCAAAGTCAAAGTCAAGGTCAAAGTCAAAGTCAAAGTCAAAGTCAAAGTCAAGGTCAAAGTCAAAGTCAAAGTCAAAGTCAAAGTCAAAGTCAAAGTCAAAGTCAAAGTCAAAGTCAAAGTCAAAGTCAAAGTCAAAGTCAAAGTCAAAGTCAAAGTCAAAGTCAAAGTCAAAGTCAAAGTCAAAGTCAAAGTCAAAGTCAAAGTCAAAGCCAAAGTCAAAGTCAAAGTCAAAGTCAAAGTCAAAGTCAAAGTCAAAGTCAAAGTCAAAGTCAAAGTCAAAGTCAAGGTCAAAGTCAAAGTCAAAGTCAAAGTCAAGGTCAAGGTCAAATTCAAGGTCAAAGTCAAAGTCAAAGTCAAAGTCAAAGTCAAAGTCAAAGTCAAAGTCAAAGTCAAAGTCAAAGTCAAAGTCAAAATCAAAGTCAAAGTCAAAGTCAGAGTCAAGGTCAAGGTCAAAGTCAAAGTCAAAGTCAAAGTCAAAGTCAAAGTCAAAGTCAAAGCCAAAGTCAAAGTCAAAGTCAAAGTCAAAGTCAAAGTCAAAGTCAAAGTCAAGGTCAAAGTCAAAGTCAAAGTCAAAGTCAAAGTCAAAGTCAAAGTCAAAGTCAAAGTCAAAGTCAAAGTCAAAGTCAAAGTCAAAGTCAAAGTCAAAGTCAAAGTCAAAGTCAAAGTCAAAGTCAAAGTCAAAGTCAAAGTCAAAGTCAAAGTCAAAGTCAAAGTCAAAGTCAAGGTCAAAGTCAAAGTCAAAGTCAAAGTCAAAGTCAAAGTCAAAGTCAAAGTCAAAGTCAAAGTCAAAGTCAAAGTCAAAGTCAAAGTCAAAGTCAAAGTCAAAGTCAAAGTCAAAGTCAAAGTCAAACCCAAAGTCAAAGTCAAAGTCAAAGTCAAAGTCAAAGTCAAAGTCAAAGTCAAAGTCAAAGTCAAAGTCAAAGTCAAAGTCAAAGTCAAAGTCAAAGTCAAAGTCAAAGTCAAAGTCAAAGTCAAAGTCAAAGTAAAGGTCAAAGTCAAAGTCAAGGTCAAAGTAAAGGTCAAGGTCAAAGTCAAAGTCAAAGTCAAAGTCAAAGTCACAGTCAAAGTCAAAGTCAAAGACAAAGTCAAAGTCAAAGTCAAAGTCAAAGCCAAAGTCAAAGTCAAAGTCAAAGCCAAAGTCAAAGTCCAAGTCAAAGTCAAAGTCAAAGTCAAAGTCAAAGTCAAAGTCAAGGTCAAAGTCAAAGTCAAAGTCAAAGTCAAAGTCAAAGTCAAAGTCAAAGTCAAAGTCAAAGTCAAAGTCAAAGTCAAAGTCAAAGTCAAAGTCAAAGTCAAAGTCAAAGTCAAAGTCAAAGTCAAAGTCAAAGTCAAAGTCAAAGTCAAAGTCAAAGTCAAAGTCAAAGTCAAAGTCAAAGTCAAAGTCAAAGTCAAAGTCAAAGTCAAAGTCAAAGTCAAAGTCAAAGTCAAAGTCAAAGTCAAAGTCAAAGTCAAAGTCAAAGTCAAAGTCAAAGTCAAAGTCAAAGTCAAAGTAAAGGTCAAAGTCAAAGTCAAGGTCAAAGTAAAGGTCAAGGTCAAAGTCAAAGTCAAAGTCAAAGTCAAAGTCACAGTCAAAGTCAAAGTCAAAGACAAAGTCAAAGTCAAAGTCAAAGCCAAAGTCAAAGTCAAAGTCAAAGTCAAAGCCAAAGTCAAAGTCAAAGTCAAAGTCAAAGTCAAAGTCAAAGTCAAAGTCAAAGTCAAAGTCAAAGTCAAAGTCAAAGTCAAAGTCAAAGTCAAAGTCAAAGTCAAAGTCAAAGTCAAAGTCAAAGTCAAAGTCAAAGTCAAAGTCAAAGTCAAAGTCAAAG
Source organism: Anastrepha obliqua (assembly GCF_027943255.1). Classification (NCBI taxonomy): domain Eukaryota; kingdom Metazoa; phylum Arthropoda; class Insecta; order Diptera; family Tephritidae; genus Anastrepha; species Anastrepha obliqua. The sequence goes on from NW_026562190.1 coordinate 935,516, forward strand.
TCAAAGTCAAAGTCAAAGTCAAAGTCAAAGTCAAAGTCAAGGTCAAAGTCAAAGTCAAAGTCAAAGTCAAAGTCAAAGTCAAAGTCAAAGTCAAAGTCAAAGTCAAAGTCAAAGTAAAAGTAAAAGTAAAAGTAAAAGTAAAAGTAAAAGTAAAAGTAAAAGTAAAAGTAAAAGTAAAAGTAAAAGTTAAAGTAAAAGTAAAAGTAAAAGTAAAAGTAAAAGTAAAAGTAAAAGTAAAAGTAAAAGTAAAAGTAAAAGTAAAAGTAAAAGTCAAAGTCAAAGTCAAAGTAAAGGTCAAGGTCAAAGTCAAAGTCAAGGTCAAATTCAAGGTCAAAGTCAAAGTCAAAGTCAAAGTCAAAGTCACAGTCAAAGTCAAAGTCAAAGACAAAGTCAAAGTCAAAGTCAAAGTCAAAGTCAAAGCCAAAGTCAAAGTCAAAGCCAAAGTCAAAGTCAAAGTCAAAGTCAAAGTCAAAGTCAAAGTCAAAGTCAAAGTCAAAGTCAAAGTCAAGGTCAAAGTCAAAGTCAAAGTCAAAGTCAAAGTCAAAGTCAAAGTCAAAGTCAAAGTAAAGGTCAAAGTCAAAGTCAAAGTCAAAGTCAAGGTCAAATTCAAGGTCAAAGTCAAAGTCAAAGTCAAAGTCAAAGTCAAAGTCAAAGTCAAAGTCAAAGTCAAAGTCACAGTCAAAGTCAAAGTCAAAGTCAAGGTCAAAGTCAAAGTCAAAGTCAAGGTCAAAGTCAAAGTCAAAGTCCAAGTCAAAGTCAAAGTCAAAGTCAAAGTCAAAGTCAAAGTCAAAGTCAAAGTCAAAGTCAAAGTCAAAGTCAAAGTCAGAGTCAAAATCAAAGTCAAAGTCAAGGTCAAATTCAAGGTCAAAGTCAAAGTCAAAGTCAAAGTCAAAGTCAAAGTCAAAGTCAAAGTCAAAGTCAAATTCAAAGTCAAAGTCAAAGTCAAAGTCAAAGTCAAAGTCAAAGTCAAAGTCAAAGTCAAAGTCAAAGTCAAAGTCACAGTCAAAGTCAAAGTCAAAGTCAAAGTCAAAGTCAAAGTCAAAGTCAAAGTCAAAGTCAAAGTCAAAGTCAAAGTCAAAGTCAAGGTCAAATTCAAGGTCAAAGTCAAAGTCAAAGTCAAAGTCAAAGTAAAAGTCAAAGTCAAAGTCATAGTAAAAGTCAAAGTAAAAGTCAAAGTCAAAGTCAAAGTCAAAGTCAAAGTCAAAGTCAAAGTCAAAGTCAAAGTCAGAGTCAAAATCAAAGTCAAAGTCAAGGTCAAATTCAAGGTCAAAGTCAAAGTCAAAGTCAAAGTCAAAGTCAAAGTCAAAGTCAAAGTCAAAGTCAAATTCAAAGTCAAAGTCAAAGTCAAAGTCAAAGTCAAAGTCAAAGTCAAAGTCAAAGTCAAAGTCAAAGTCAAAGTCACAGTCAAAGTCAAAGTCAAAGTCAAAGTCAAAGTCAAAGTCAAAGTCAAAGTCAAAGTCAAAGTCAAAGTCAAGGTCAAATTCAAGGTCAAAGTCAAAGTCAAAGTCAAAGTCAAAGTCAAAGTCAAAGTAAAAGTCAAAGTCAAAGTCATAGTAAAAGTCAAAGTAAAAGTCAAAGTCAAAGTCAAAGTCAAAGTCAAAGTCAAAGTCAAAGTAAAGGTCAAAGTCAAAGTCAAAGTCAAAGTCAAAGTCAAAGTCAAAGTCAAGGTCAAATTCAAGGTCAAAGTCAAAGTCAAAGTCAAAGTCAAAGTCACAGTCAAAGTCAAAGTCAAAGTCAAAGTCAAAGTCAAAGTCAAAGTCAAAGTCAAAGTCAAAGTCAAAGTCAAAGTCAAAGTCAAAGTCAAAGTCAAAGTCAAAGTCAAAGTCAAAGTCAAAGTCAAAGTCAAAGTCAAAGTCAAAGCTAAAGTCACAGTCAAAGTCAAAGTCAAAGTCAAAGTCAAAGTCAAAGTCATAGTAAAAGTAAAAGTAAAAGTAAAAGTAAAAGTAAAAGTAAAAGTAAAAGTAAAAGTAAAAGTAAAAGTAAAAGTAAAAGTCAAAGTAAAAGTAAAAGTCAAAGTCAAAGTCAAAGTCAAAGTCAAAGTCAAGGTCAAATTCAAGGTCAAAGTCAAAGTCAAAGTCAAAGTCAAAGTCACAGTCAAAGTCAAAGTCAAAGACAAAGTCAAAGTCAAAGTCAAAGTCAAGGTCAAAGTCAAAGTCAAAGTCAAAGTCAAGGTCAAATTCAAGGTCAAAGTCAAAGTCAAAGTCAAAGTCAAAGTCAAAGTCAAGGTCAAATTCAAGGTCAAAGTCAAAGTCAAAGTCAAAGTCAAAGTCACAGTCAAAGTCAAAGTCAAAGACAAAGTCAAAGTCAAAGTCAAAGTCAAAGTCAAAGTCAAAGTCAAAGTCAAAGTCAAAGTCAAAGTCAAAGTCAAAGTCAAAGTCAAAGTCAAAGTAAAGGTCAAAGTCAAAGTCAAAGTCAAAGTCAAAGTCAAAGTCAAAGTCAAAGTCAAGGTCAAAGTCAAAGTCAAAGTCAAGGTCAAAGTCAAGGTCAAAGTCAAAGTCAAAGTCAAAGCCAAAGTCAAAGTCAAAGTCAAATTCAAGGTCAAAGTCAAAGTCAAAGCCAAAGTCAAGGTCAAAGTCAAGGTCAAAGTCAAAGTCAAAGTCAAAGTCAAAGTCAAAGTCAAAGTCAAAGTCAAAGTCAAAGTCAAAGTCAAAGTCAAAGTCAAAGTCAAAGTCAAAGTCACAGTCAAAGTCAAAGTCAAAGTCAAAGTCAAAGTCAAAGTCAAAGTCAAAGTCAAAGTCAAAGTCAAAGTCAAAGTCAAAGTCAAAGTCAAGGTCAAAGTCAAAGTCAAAGTCAAGGTCAAAGTCAAAGTCAAAGTCAAAGTCAAAGTCAAAGTCAAAGTCAAAGTCAAAGTCAAAGTCTAAGTCAAAGTCAAAGTAAAGGTCAAAGTCAAAGTCAAAGTCAAAGTCAAAGTCAAAGTCAAGGTCAAATTCAAAGTCATAGTAAAAGTAAAAGTAAAAGTCAAAGTAAAAGTCAAAGTCAAAGTCAAAGTCAAAGTCAAAGTCAAAGTAAAGGTCAAAGTCAAAGTCAAAGTCAAAGTCAAAGTCAAAGTCAAAGTCAAAGTCAAGGTCAAATTCAAGGTCAAAGTCAAAGTCAAAGTCAAAGTCAAAGTCAAGGTCAAATTCAAGGTCAAAGTCAAAGTCAAAGTCAAAGTCAAAGTCAAAGTCAAAGTCAAAGTCAAAGTCAAAGTCAAAGTCAAAGTCAAAGTCAAAGTCAAAGTCAAAGTCATAGTAAAAGTAAAAGTAAAAGTCAAAGTAAAAGTCAAAGTCAAAGTCAAAGTCAAAGTCAAAGTCAAAGTCAAGGTCAAATTCAAGGTCAAAGTCAAAGTCAAAGTCAAAGTCAAAGTCAAAGTCAAAGTCAAAGTAAAAGTCAAAGTCAAAGTCAAAGTCAAAGTAAAAGTCAAAGTCAAAGTCAAATTCAAGGTCAAGTCAAAGTCAAAGTCAAAGTCAAAGTCAAAGTCAAAGTCAAAGTCAAAGTCAAAGTCAAAGTCAAAGTCAAAGTCAAAGTCAAAGTCAAAGTCAGAGTCAAAGTCAAAGTCAAAGTCAGAGTCAAGGTCAAAGTCAAAGTCAAAGTCAAAGTCAAAGCACAGTCAAAGTCAAAGTCAAAGTCAAAGTCAAAGTCAAAGTCAAAGTCAAAGTCAAAGTCAAAGTCAAAGTCACAGTCAAAGTCAAAGTCAAAGTCAAAGTCAAAGTCAAAGTCAAAGTCAAAGTCAAAGTCAAAGTCAAAGTCAAAGTCAAAGTCAAGGTCAAAGTCAAAGTCAAAGTCAAAGTCAAAGTCAAAGTCAAAGTCAAGGTCAAAGTCAAAGTCAAAGTCAAAGTCAAAGTCAAAGTCAAAGTAAAGGTCAAAGTCAAAGTCAAAGTCAAAGTCAAGGTCAAATTCAAGGTCAAAGTCAAAGTCAAAGTCAAAGTCAAAGTCAAAGTCAAAGTCAAAGTCAAAGTCAAAGTCAAAGTCAAAGTCAAAGTCAAAGTCAAAGTCAAGGTCAAATTCAAGGTCAAAGTCAAAGTCAAAGTCAAAGTCAAAGTCAAAGTCACAGTCAAAGTCAAAGTCAAAGACAAAGTCAAAGTCAAAGTCAAAGTCAAAGCCAAAGTCAAAGTCAAGGTCAAGGTCAAAGTCAAAGTCAAAGTCAAAGTCAAAGTCAAAGTCAAAGTCAAAGTCAAAGTCAAAGTCAAAGTCAAAGTAAAGGTCAAAGTCAAAGTCAAAGTCAAAGTCAAGGTCAAATTCAAGGTCAAAGTCAAAGTCAAAGTCAAAGTCAAAGTCAAAGTCAAAGTCAAAGTCAAAGTAAAGGTCAAAGTCAAAGTCAAAGTCAAAGTCAAGGTCAAATTCAAGGTCAAAGTCAAAGTCAAAGTCAAAGTCAAAGTCAAAGTCAAAGTCAAAGTCAAGGTCAAAGTCAAAGTCAAAGTCAAAGTCAAAGTCAAAGTCAAAGTCAAAGTCAAAGTCAAAGTCAAAGTCAAAGTCAAAGTCAAAGTCAAAGTCAAAGTCAAAGACAAAGTCAAAGTCAAAGTCAAAGCCAAAGTCAAAGTCAAAGTCAAAGTCAAAGTCAAAGTCAAAGTCAAAGTCAAAGTCAAAGTCAAAGTCAAAGTCAAAGTCAAAGCCAAAGTCAAAGTCAAAGTCAAAGTCAAAGTAAAGGTCAAAGTCAAAGTCAAAGTCAAAGTCAAATTCACAGTCAAAGTCAAAGTCAAAGTCAAAGTCAAAGTCAAAGTCAAAGTCAAGGTCAAATTCAAGGTCAAAGTCAAAGTCAAAGTCAAAGTCAAAGTCAAAGTCAAAGTCAAAGTCAAAGTCAAAGTCAAAGTCAAAGTCAAAGTCAAAGTCAAAGTCAAAGTCAAAGTCAAAGTCAAAGTCAAAGTCAAAGTCAAAGTAAAGGTCAAAGTCAAAGTCAAAGTCAAGGTCAAAGTCAAAGTCAAAGTCAAAGTCAAAGTCAAAGTCAAAGTAAAGGTCAAAGTCAAAGTCAAAGTCAAGGTCAAATTCAAGGTCAAAGTCAAAGTCAAAGTCAAAGTCAAAGTCAAAGTCAAAGTCAAAGTCAAAGTCAAAGTCAAAGTCAAAGTCAAAGTCAAGGTCAAAGTAAAAGTCAAAGTCAAAGTCAAAGTCAAAGTCAAGGTCAAAGTAAAAGTCAAAGTCAAAGTAAAGGTCAAAGTCAAAGTCAAAGTCAAAGTCAAAGTCAAGGTCAAAGTCAAAGTCAAAGTCAAAGTCAAAGTCAAAGTCAAAGTCAAAGTCAAAGTCAAAGTCAAAGTAAAAGTCAAAGTCAAAGTCAAAGTCAAAGTAAAAGTCAAAGTCAAAGTCAAATTCAAGGTCAAAGTCAAGGTCAAAGTCAAAGTCAAAGTCAAAGTCAAAGTCAAAGTCAAAGTCAAAGTCAAATTCAAGGTCAAAGTCAAAGTCAAAGCCAAAGTCAAAGTCAAAGTCAAGGTCAAAGTCAAAGTCAAAGTCAAAGTCAAAGTCAAAGTCAAAGTCAAAGTCAAAGTCAAGGTCAAAGTCAAGGTCAAAGTCAAAGTCAAAGTCAAAGTCAAAGTCAAAGTCAAAGTCAAAGTCAAGGTCAAAGTCAAGGTCAAAGTCAAAGTCAAAGTCAAAGTCAAAGTCAAAGTCAAAGTCAAAGTCAAAGTCAAAGTCATAGTAAAAGTAAAAGTAAAAGTAAAAGTAAAAGTCAAAGTCAAAGTCAAAGCCAAAGTCAAAGTCAAAGTCAAAGTCAAAAGTCAAAGTCAAAGTCAAAGTCAAAGTCAAAGTCAAAGTCAAAGTCAAAGTCAAAGTCAAAGTCAAAGTCAAAGTCAAAGTCAAAGTCAAAGTCAAAGTCAAAGTCAAAATCAAAGTCAAAGTCAAAGTCAAAGTCAAAGTCAAGGTCAAAGTCAAAGTCAAAGTCAAAGTCAAAGTAAAGGTCAAAGTCAAAGTCAAAGTCAAAGTCAAAGTCAAAGTCAAAGTCAAAGTCAAAGTCAAAGTCAAAGTCAAAGTCAAAGTCAAGGTCAAAGTCAAAGTCAAAGTCAAAGTCAAAGTCAAAGTCAAAGTCAAAGTCAAAGTCAAAGTCAAAGTCAAAGTCAAAGTCAAAGTCAAAGTCAAAGTCAAAGTCAAAGCCAAAGTCAAAGTCAAAGTCAAAGTCAAAGTCAAAGTCAAAGTCAAAGTCAAAGTCAAAGTCAAAGTCAAAGTCAAAGTCAAAGTCAAAGTCAAAGTCAAAGTCAAAGTCAAAGTCAAAGTCAAAGTCAAAGTCAAAGCCAAAGTCAAAGTCAAAGTCAAAGTCAAAGTCAAAGTCAAAGTCAAAGTCAAAGTCAAAGTCAAAGTCAAAGTCAAAGTCAAAGTCAAAGTCAAGGTCAAAGTCAAAGTCAAAGTCAAAGTCAAAGTCAAAGTCAAAGTCAAAGTCAAAGTCAAAGTCAAAGTCAAAGTCAAAGTCAAAGTAAAGGTCAAAGTCAAAGTCAAAGTCAAGGTCAAATTCAAAGTCAAGGTCAAAGTCAAAGTAAAAGTCAAAGTCAAAGTCAAGGTCAAATTCAAAGTAAAGGTCAAAGTCAAAGTAAAAGTCAAAGTCAAAGTCAAAGTCAAAGTCAAAGCCAAAGTCAAAGTCAAAGTCAAAGTCAAAGTCAAAGTCAAAGTCAAAGTCAAAGTCAAAGTCAAAGTCACATTCAAAGTCAAAGTCAAAGTCAAAGTCAAAGTCAAAGTCAAAGTCAAAGTCAAAGTCAAGGTCAAAGTCAAAGTCAAAGTCAAAGTCAAAGTCAAAGTCAAAGTCAAAGTCAAAGTCAAAGTAAAGGTCAAAGTCAAAGTCAAAGTCAAGGTCAAATTCAAGGTCAAAGTCAAAGTCAAAGTCAAAGTCAAAGTCAAAGTAAAAGTAAAAGTCAAAGTCAAAGTCAAAGTCAAAGTAAAAGTAAAAGTAAAAGTAAAGGTAAAAGTAAAAGTAAAAGTAAAAGTAAAAGTAAAAGTAAAAGTAAAAGTAAAAGTAAAAGTAAAAGTAAAAGTAAAAGTAAAAGTAAAAGTAAAAGTAAAAGTAAAAGTAAAAGTAAAAGTAAAAGTAAAAGTAAAAGTAAAAGTAAAAGTAAAAGTAAAAGTAAAAGTAAAAGTAAAAGTAAAAGTAAAAGTAAAAGTAAAAGTAAAAGTAAAAGTAAAAGTAAAAGTAAAAGTAAAAGTAAAAGTAAAAGTAAAAGTAAAAGTAAAAGTAAAAGTAAAAGTAAAAGTAAAAGTAAAAGTAAAAGTAAAAGTAAAAGTAAAAGTAAAAGTCAAGGTCAAAGTCAAGGTCAAAGTCAAGGTCAAGGTCAAAGTCAAGGTCAAAGTCAAAGTCAAAGTCAAAGTCAAAGTCAAAGTCAAAGTCAAAGTCAAAGTCAAAGTCAAAGTCAAAGTCAAAGTCAAAGTCAAAGTCAAAGTCAAAGTCAAAGTCAAAGTCAAAGTCAAAGTCAAAGTCAAAGTCAAAGTCAAAGTCAAAGTCAAAGTCAAAGTCAAAGTCAAAGTCAAAGTCAAAGTCGAAGTTAAAGTAAAGGTCAAAGTCAAAGTCAAAGTCAAAGTCAAAGTCAAAGTAAAGGTCCAAGTCAAAGTCAAAGTCAAAGTCAAAGTCAAAGTCAAAGTCAAAGTCAAAGTAAAAGTCAAAGTCAAAGTCAAAGTCAAAGTCAAAGTCAAAGTCAAAGTCAAAGTCAAAGTCAAAGTCAAAGTCAAAGTCAAAGTCAAAGTCAAAGTCAAAGTCAAAGTCAAAGTCAAAGTCAAAGTCATAGTAAAAGTAAAAGTAAAAGTCAAAGTCAAAGTCAAAGTCAAGGTCAAAGTCAAAGTCAAAGTCAAAGTCAAAGTCAAAGTCAAAGTCAAAGTCAAAGTCAAAGTCAAAGTCAAAGTCAAAGTCAAAGTCAAAGTCAAAGTCAAAGTCAAAGTCAAAGTCAAAGTCAAAGTCAAAGTCAAGGTCAAAGTCAAAGTCAAAGTCAAAGTCAAAGTCAAAGTCAAAGTAAAGGTCAAAGTCAAAGTCAAAGTCAAGGTCAAATTCAAGGTCAAAGTCAAAGTCAAAGTCAAAGTCAAAGTCAAAGTCAAAGTCAAAGTCAAAGTCAAAGTCAAAGTCAAAGTCAAAGTCAAAGTCAAAGTCAAAGTCAAAGTCAAAGTCAAAGTCAAAGTCAAAGTCAAAGTCAAAGTCAAAGTCAAAGTCAAAGTAAAGGTCAAAGTCAAAGTCAAAGTCAAGGTCAAATTCAAGGTCAAAGTCAAAGTCAAAGTCAAAGTCAAAGTCAAAGTCAAAGTCAAAGTCAAAGTAAAAGTAAAAGTCAAAGTCAAAGTCAAAGTCAAAGTAAAAGTAAAAGTAAAAGTAAAGGTAAAAGTAAAAGTAAAAGTAAAAGTAAAAGTAAAAGTAAAAGTAAAAGTAAAAGTAAAAGTAAAAGTAAAAGTAAAAGTAAAAGTAAAAGTAAAAGTAAAAGTAAAAGTAAAAGTAAAAGTAAAAGTAAAAGTAAAAGTAAAAGTAAAAGTAAAAGTAAAAGTAAAAGTAAAAGTAAAAGTAAAAGTAAAAGTAGTAAAAGTAAAAGTAAAAGTAAAAGTAAAAGTAAAAGTAAAAGTAAAAGTAAAAGTAAAAGTAAAAGTAAAAGTAAAAGTAAAAGTAAAAGTCAAGGTCAAAGTCAAGGTCAAAGTCAAGGTCAAGGTCAAAGTCAAGGTCAAAGTCAAAGTCAAAGTCAAAGTCAAAGTCAAAGTCAAAGTCAAAGTCAAAGTCAAAGTCAAAGTCAAAGTCAAAGTCAAAGTCAAAGTCAAAGTCAAAGTCAAAGTCAAAGTCAAAGTCAAAGTCAAAGTCAAAGTAAAGGTCAAAGTCAAAGTCAAAGTCAAAGTCAAAGTCAAAGTCAAAGTCAAAGTCAAAGTCAAAGTCAAAGTCAAAGTCAAAGTCAAAGTCAAAGTTCAAAGTTAAAGGTCAAAGGTCAAAGTCAAAGTCAAAGTCAAAGTCAAAGTCAAAGTCAAAGTCAAAGTCAAAGTCAAAGTCAAAGTCAAAGTCAAAGTCAAAGTCAAAGTCAAAGTCAAAGTCAAAGTCAAAGTCAAAGTCAAAGTCAAAGTCAAAGTCAAAGTCAAAGTCAAAGTCAAAGTCAAAGTCAAAGTCAAAGTCAAAGTCAAAGTCAAAGTCAAAGTCATAGTAAAAGTAAAAGTAAAAGTCAAAGTCAAAGTCAAAGTCAAGGTCAAAGTCAAAGTCAAAGTCAAAGTCAAAGTCAAAGTCAAAGTCAAAGTCAAAGTCAAAGTCAAAGTCAAAGTCAAAGTCAAAGTCAAAGTCAAAGTCAAAGTCAAAGTCAAAGTCAAAGTCAAAGTCAAGGTCAAAGTCAAAGTCAAAGTCAAAGTCAAAGTCAAAGTCAAAGTAAAGGTCAAAGTCAAAGTCAAAGTCAAAGTCAAGGTCAAATTCAAGGTCAAAGTCAAAGTCAAAGTCAAAGTCAAAGTCAAAGTCAAAGTCAAAGTCAAAGTCAAAGTCAAAGTCAAAGTCAAAGTCAAAGTCAAAGTCAAAGTCAAAGTCAAAGTCAAAGTCAAAGTCAAAGTCAAGGTCAAAGTCAAAGTCAAAGTCAAAGTCAAAGTCAAAGTCAAAGTCAAAGTCAAAGTCAAAGTCAAAGTCAAAGTCAAAGTAAAAGTCAAAGTCAAAGTCAAAGCCAAAGTCAAAGTCAAAGTCAAAGTCAAAGTCAAAGTCAAAGTCAAAGTCAAAGTCAAGGTCAAAGTCAAAGTCAAAGTCAAAGTCAAAGTCAAGGTCAAAGTCAAGGTCAAAGTCAAAGTCAAAGTCAAAGTCAAAGTCAAAGTCAAAGTCAAAGTCAAAGTCAAAGTCAAAGTCAAAGTAAAGGTCAAAGTCAAAGTCAAAGTCAAAGTCAAAGTCAAAGTCAAAGTCAAAGTCAAGGTCAAATTCAAGGTCAAAGTCAAAGTCAAAGTCAAAGTCAAAGTCAAAGTCAAAGTCAAAGTCAAAGTCAAAGTCAAAGTCAAAGTCATAGTAAAAGTAAAAGTAAAAGTCAAAGTAAAAGTCAAAGTCAAAGTCAAAGTCAAAGTCAAAGTCAAAGTCAAAGTAAAGGTCAAAGTCAAAGTCAAAGTCAAAGCCAAAGTCAAAGTCAAGGTCAAAGTCAAAGTCAAAGTCAAAGTCAAAGTCAAAGTCAAAGTCAAAGTCAAAGTCAAAGTCAAAGTCAAAGTCAAAGTCAAAGTAAAGGTCAAAGTCAAAGTCAAAGTCAAAGTCAAGGTCAAATTCAAGGTCAAAGTCAAAGTCAAAGTCAAAGTCAAAGTCAAAGTCAAAGTCAAAGTCAAAGTCAAAGTCAAAGTCAAAGTCAAAGTCAAAGTCAAAGTCAAAGTCAAAGTCAAAGTCAAAGTCAAAGTCAAAGTCAAGGTCAAAGTAAAAGTCAAAGTCAAAGTCAAAGTCAAATTCAAAGTCAAAGTCAAAGTCAAAGTCAAGGTCAAAGTCAAGGTCAAGGTAAAAGTCAAAGTCAAAGTCAAAGTCAAAGTCAAAGTCAAAGTCAAAGTCAAAGTCAAAGTCAAAGTCAAAGTCAAAGTCAAAGTCAAGGTCAAATTCAAGGTCAAAGTCAAAGTCAAAGCCAAAGTCAAGGTCAAAGTCAAGGTCAAAGTCAAAGTCAAAGTCAAAGTCAAAGTCAAAGTCAAAGTCAAAGTCAAGGTCACAGTCAAAGTCAAAGTCAAAGTCAAAGTCAAAGTCAAGGTCAAAGTCAAGGTCAAAGTCAAAGTCAAAGTCAAAGTCAAAGTCAAGGTCAAATTCAAGGTCAAAGTCAAAGTCAAAGTCAAAGTCAAATTCAAGGTCAAAGTCAAAGTCAAAGTCAAAGTCAAAGTCAAAGTCAAAGTCAAAGTCAAAGTCAAATTCAAAGTCAAAGTCAAATTCAAAGTCAAAGTAAAAGTAAAAGTAAACGTCAAAGTCAAAGTCAAAGTCAAAGCCAAAGTCAAAGTCAAAGTCAAAGTCAAAGTCAAAGTCAAAGTCAAATTCAAAGTCAAAATCAAAGTCAAAGTCAAAGTCAAAGTCAAAGTCACAGTCAAAGTCAAAGTCAAAGTCAAAGACAAAGTCAAAGTCAAAGTCAAAGTCAAAGTCAAGGTCAAAGTCAAAGTCAAAGTCAAAGTCAAAGTCAAAGTCAAAGTCAAAGTCAAGGTCACAGTCAAAGTCAAAGTCAAAGTCAAAGTCAAAGTCAAGGTCAAAGTCAAGGTCAAAGTCAAAGTCAAAGTCAAAGTCAAAGTCAAGGTCAAATTCAAGGTCAAAGTCAAAGTCAAAGTCAAAGTCAAATTCAAGGTCAAAGTCAAAGTCAAAGTCAAAGTCAAAGTCAAAGTCAAAGTCAAAGTCAAAGTCAAATTCAAAGTCAAAGTCAAATTCAAAGTCAAAGTAAAAGTAAAAGTAAACGTCAAAGTCAAAGTCAAAGTCAAAGCCAAAGTCAAAGTCAAAGTCAAAGTCACAGTCAAAGTCAAGGTCAAAGTCAAAGTCAAAGTCAAAGTCAAAGTCAAAGTCAAAGTCAAAGTCACAGTCAAAGTCAAAGTCAAAGACAAAGTCAAAGTCAAAGTCAAAGTCAAAGCCAAAGTCAAAGTCAAAGTCAAAGTCAAAGTCAAAGTCAAAGTCAAAGTCAAAGTCAAAGTCAAAGTCAAAGTCAAAGTCAAAGTCAAGGTCAAAGTCAAAGTCAAAGTCAAAGTCAAAGTCAAAGTCAAAGTCAAAGTCAAAGTCAAAGTCAAAGTCAAAGTCAAAGTCAAGGTCAAAGTCAAAGTCAAAGTCAAAGTCAAAGTCAAGGTCAAATTCAAGGTCAAAGTCAAAGTCAAAGTCAAAGTCAAAGTCAAAGTCAAAGTCAAGGTCAAAGTCAAAGTCAAAGTCAAAGTCAAAGTCAAAGTAAAGGTCAAAGTCAAAGTCAAAGTCAAGGTCAAATTCAAGGTCAAAGTCAAAGTCAAAGTCAAAGTCAAAGTCAAAGTCAAAGTCAAAGTCAAAGTCAAAGTCAAAGTCAAAGTCAAAGTCAAAGTCAAAGTCAAAGTCAAAGTCAAAGTCAAAGTCAAAGTCAAAGTCAAAGTCAAAGTCAAAGCCAAAGTCAAAGTCAAAGTCAAAGTCAAAGTCAAAGTCAAAGTCAAAGTCAAAGTCAAAGTCAAAGTCAAAGTCAAAGTCAAAGTCAGAGTCAAGGTCAAGGTCAAATTCAAGGTCAAAGTCAAAGTCAAAGTCAAAGTCAAAGTCAAAGTCAAAGTCAAAGTCAAAGTCAAAGTCAAAGTCAAAGTCAAAATCAAAGTCAAAGTCAAAGTCAGAGTCAAGGTCAAGGTCAAAGTCAAAGTCAAAGTCAAAGTCAAAGTCAAAGTCAAAGTCAAAGCCAAAGTCAAAGTCAAAGTCAAAGTCAAAGTCAAAGTCAAGGTCAAAGTCAAAGTCAAAGTCAAAGTCAAAGTCAAAGTCAAAGTCAAAGTCAAAGTCAAAGTCAAAGTCAAAGTCAAAGTCAAAGTCAAAGTCAAAGTCAAAGTCAAAGTCAAAGTCAAAGTCAAAGTCAAAGTCAAAGTCAAAGTCAAAGTCAAAGTCAAAGTCAAAGTCAAAGTCAAAGTCAAAGTCAAAGTCAAAGTCAAAGTCAAAGTCAAAGTCAAAGTCAAAGTCAAAGTCAAACCCAAAGTCAAAGTCAAAGTCAAAGTCAAAGTCAAAGTCAAAGTCAAAGTCAAAGTCAAAGTCAAAGTCAAAGTCAAAGTCAAAGTCAAAGTCAAAGTCAAAGTCAAAGTCAAAGTCAAAGTCAAAGTCAAAGTCAAAGTAAAGGTCAAAGTCAAAGTCAAGGTCAAAGTAAAGGTCAAGGTCAAAGTCAAAGTCAAAGTCAAAGTCAAAGTCACAGTCAAAGTCAAAGTCAAAGACAAAGTCAAAGTCAAAGTCAAAGTCAAAGCCAAAGTCAAAGTCAAAGTCAAAGCCAAAGTCAAAGTCAAAGTCAAAGTCAAAGTCAAAGTCAAAGTCAAAGTCAAAGTCAAAGTCAAGGTCAAAGTCAAAGTCAAAGTCAAAGTCAAAGTCAAAGTCAAAGTCAAAGTCAAAGTCAAAGTCAAAGTCAAAGTCAAAGTCAGAGTCAAGGTCAAAGTCAAAGTCAAAGTCAAAGTCAAAGTCAAAGTCAAAGTCAAAGTCAAAGTCAAAGTCAAAGTCAAAGTCAAAGTCAAAGTCAAAGTCAAAGTCAAAGTCAAAGTCAAAGTCAAAGTCAAAGTCAAAGTCAAAGTCAAAGTCAAAGTCAAAGTCAAAGTCAAAGTCAAAGTCAAAGTCAAAGTCAAAGTCAAAGTCAAAGTCAAAGTCAAAGTCAAGGTCAAGGTCAAAGTCAAAGTCAAAGTCAAAGTCAAAGTCAAAGTCAAAGTCAAAGTCAAAGTCAAAGTCAAAGTCAAAGTCAAAGTCAAAGTCAAAGTCAAAGTCAAAGTCAAAGTCAAAGTCAAAGTCAAAGTCAAAGTCAATGTCAAAGTCAAAGTCAAGGTCAAAGTCAAAGTCAAAGTCAAAGTCAAAGTCAAAGTCAAAGTCAAAGTCAAAGTCAAAGTCAAAGTCAAAGTCAAAGTCAAAGTCAAAGTCAAAGTCAAAGTCAAAGTCAAAGTCAAAGTCAAAGTCAAAGTCAAAGTCAAAGTCAAAGTCACAGTCAAAGTCAAAGTCAAAGTCAAAGTCAAAGTCAAGGTCAAAGTCAAAGTCAAAGTCAAAGTCAAAGTCAAAGTCAAAGTCAAAGTCAAAGTCAAAGTCAAAGTCAAAGTCAAAGTCAAAGTAAAAGTAAAAGTAAAAGTAAAAGTAAAAGTAAAAGTAAAAGTAAAAGTAAAAGTAAAAGTAAAAGTAAAAGTAAAAGTAAAAGTAAAAGTAAAAGTAAAAGTAAAAGTAAAAGTAAAAGTAAAAGTAAAAGTAAAAGTAAAAGTAAAAGTAAAAGTAAAAGTAAAAGTAAAAGTAAAAGTAAAAGTAAAAGTAAAAGTAAAAGTAAAAGTAAAAGTAAAAGTAAAAGTAAAAGTAAAAGTAAAAGTAAAAGTAAAAGTAAAAGTAAAAGTAAAAGTAAAAGTAAAAGTAAAAGTAAAAGTAAAAGTAAAAGTAAAAGTCAAAGTCAAAGTCAAAGTCAAAGTAAAGGTCAAGGTCAAAGTCAAAGTCAAGGTCAAATTCAAGGTCAAAGTCAAAGTCAAAGTCAAAGTCAAAGTCACAGTCAAAGTCAAAGTCAAAGACAAAGTCAAAGTCAAAGTCAAAGTCAAAGTCAAAGCCAAAGTCAAAGTCAAAGCCAAAGTCAAAGTCAAAGTCAAAGTCAAAGTCAAAGTCAAAGTCAAAGTCAAAGTCAAAGTCAAAGTCAAAGTCAAAGTCAAGGTCAAAGTCAAAGTCAAAGTCAAAGTCAAAGTCAAAGTCAAAGTCAAAGTCAAAGTAAAGGTCAAAGTCAAAGTCAAAGTCAAAGTCAAGGTCAAATTCAAGGTCAAAGTCAAAGTCAAAGTCAAAGTCAAAGTCAAAGTAAAGGTCAAAGTCAAAGTCAAAGTCAAGGTCAAATTCAAGGTCAAAGTCAAAGTCAAAGACAAAGTCAAAGTCAAAGTCAAAGACAAAGTCAAAGTCAAAGTCAAAGTCAAAGCCAAAGTCAAAGTCAAAGTCAAAGTCAAAGTCAAAGTCAAAGTCAAAGTCAAAGTCAAAGTCAAAGTCAAAGTCACAGTCAAAGTCAAAGTCAAAGTCAAGGTCAAAGTCAAAGTCAAAGTCAAGGTCAAAGTCAAAGTCAAAGTCAAAGTCAAAGTCAAAGTCAAAGTCAAAGTCAAAGTCAAAGTCAAAGTCAAAGTCAAAGTCAGAGTCAAAATCAAAGTCAAAGTCAAGGTCAAATTCAAGGTCAAAGTCAAAGTCAAAGTCAAAGTCAAAGTCAAAGTCAAAGTCAAAGTCAAAGTCAAAGTCAAAGTCAAAGTCAAAGTCAAAGTCAAAGTCAAAGTCAAAGTCAAAGTCAAAGTCAAAGTCAAAGTCAAAGTCAAAGTCAAAGTCAAAGTCAAAGTCAAAGTCAAAGTCAAAGTCACAGTCAAAGTCAAAGTCAAAGTCAAAGTCAAAGTCAAAGTCAAAGTCAAAGTCAAAGTCAAAGTCAAAGTCAAGGTCAAATTCAAGGTCAAAGTCAAAGTCAAAGTCAAAGTCAAAGTCAAAGTCAAAGTAAAAGTCAAAGTCAAAGTCATAGTAAAAGTCAAAGTAAAAGTCAAAGTCAAAGTCAAAGTCAAAGTCAAAGTCAAAGTAAAGGTCAAAGTCAAAGTCAAAGTCAAAGTCAAAGTCAAAGTCAAAGTCAAAGTCAAGGTCAAATTCAAGGTCAAAGTCAAAGTCAAAGTCAAAGTCAAAGTCACAGTCAAAGTCAAAGTCAAAGTCAAAGTCAAAGTCAAAGTCAAAGTCAAAGTCAAAGTCAAAGTCAAAGTCAAAGTCAAAGTCAAAGTCAAAGTCAAAGTCAAAGTCAAAGTCAAAGTCAAAGTCAAAGTCAAAGCCAAAGTCACAGTCAAAGTCAAAGTCAAAGTCAAAGTCAAAGTCAAAGTCATAGTAAAAGTAAAAGTAAAAGTAAAAGTAAAAGTCAAAGTCAAAGTAAAAGTAAAAGTCAAAGTCAAAGTCAAAGTCAAAGTCAAAGTCAAAGTCAAGGTCAAATTCAAGGTCAAAGTCAAAGTCAAAGTCAAAGTCAAAGTCACAGTCAAAGTCAAAGTCAAAGACAAAGTCAAAGTCAAAGTCAAAGTCAAAGTCAAGGTCAAAGTCAAAGTCAAAGTCAAAGTCAAGGTCAAATTCAAGGTCAAAGTCAAAGTCAAAGTCAAAGTCAAAGTCAAAGTCAAGGTCAAATTCAAGGTCAAAGTCAAAGTCAAAGTCAAAGTCACAGTCAAAGTCAAAGTCAAAGACAAAGTCAAGGTCAAAGTCAAAGTCAAAGTCAAAGTCAAAGTCAAAGTCAAAGTCAAAGTCAAAGTAAAGGTCAAAGTCAAAGTCAAAGTCAAAGTCAAAGTCAAAGTCAAAGTCAAAGTCAAGGTCAAAGTCAAAGTCAAAGTCAAAGTCAAGGTCAAAGTCAAGGTCAAAGTCAAAGTCAAAGTCAAAGCCAAAGTCAAAGTCAAAGTCAAATTCAAGGTCAAAGTCAAAGTCAAAGCCAAAGTCAAGGTCAAAGTCAAGGTCAAAGTCAAAGTCAAAGTCAAAGTCAAAGTCAAAGTCAAAGTCAAAGTCAAAGTCAAAGTCAAAGTCAAAGTCAAAGTCAAAGTCAAAGTCAAAGTCAAAGTCACAGTCAAAGTCAAAGTCAAAGTCAAAGTCAAAGTCAAAGTCAAAGTCAAAGTCAAAGTCAAAGTCAAAGTCAAAGTCAAAGTCAAAGTCAAAGTCAAAGTCAAAGTCAAGGTCAAAGTCAAAGTCAAAGTCAAGGTCAAAGTCAAAGTCAAAGTCAAAGTCAAAGTCAAAGTCAAAGTCAAAGTCAAAGTCTAAGTCAAAGTCAAAGTAAAGGTCAAAGTCAAAGTCAAAGTCAAAGTCAAAGTCAAAGTCAAGGTCAAATTCAAGGTCAAAGTCAAAGTCAAAGTCAAAGTCAAAGTCAAAGTCAAAGTCAAAGTCAAAGTCAAAGTCAAAGTCAAAGTCAAAGTCAAAGTCAAAGTCAAAGTCAAAGTCATAGTAAAAGTAAAAGTCAAAGTAAAAGTCAAAGTCAAAGTCAAAGTCAAAGTCAAAGTCAAAGTCAAAGTAAAGGTCAAAGTCAAAGTCAAAGTCAAAGTCAAAGTCAAAGTCAAAGTCAAGGTCAAATTCAAGGTCAAAGTCAAAGTCAAAGTCAAAGTCAAAGTCAAGGTCAAATTCAAGGTCAAAGTCAAAGTCAAAGTCAAAGTCAAAGTCAAAGTCAAAGTCAAAGTCAAAGTCAAAGTCATAGTAAAAGTAAAAGTAAAAGTAAAAGTCAAAGTAAAAGTCAAAGTCAAAGTCAAAGTCAAAGTCAAAGTCAAAGTCAAGGTCAAATTCAAGGTCAAAGTCAAAGTCAAAGTCAAAGTCACAGTCACAGTCAAAGTCAAAGTCAAAAACAAAGTCAAAGTCAAAGCCAAAGTCAAAGTCAAAGTCAAAGTCAAAGTCAAAGTCAAAGTCAAAGTCAAAGTCAAAGTCAAAGTCAAAGTCAAAGTCAAAGTCAAAGTCAAAGTCAAAGTCAAAGTCAAAGTCAAAGTCAAAGTCAAAGTCAAAGTCAAAGTCAAAGTCAAAGTCAAAGTCAAAATCAAAGTCAGAGTCAAGGTCAAAGTCAAAGTCAAAGTCAAAGTCAAAGCCAAAGTCAAAGTCAAAGTCAAAGTCAAAGTCAAAGTCAAAGTCAAAGTCAAAGTCAAGGTCAAAGTCGAAGTCAAAGTCAAAGTCAAAGTCAAAGTCAAAGTCAAAGTCAAAGTCAAAGTCAAAGTCAAAGTCAAAGTCAAAGTCAAAGTCAAGGTCAAAGTCAAAGTCAAAGTCAAAGTCAAAGTCAAAGTCAAAGTCAAGGTCAAAGTCAAAGTCAAAGTCAAAGTCAAAGTCAAAGTCAAAGTCAAAGTAAAGGTCAAAGTCAAAGTCAAAGTCAAAGTCAAGGTCAAATTCAAGGTCAAAGTCAAAGTCAAAGTCAAAGTCAAAGTCAAAGTCAAAGTCAAAGTCAAAGTCAAAGTCAAAGTCAAAGTCAAGGTCAAATTCAAGGTCAAAGTCAAAGTCAAAGTCAAAGTCAAAGTCAAAGTCAAAGTCACAGTCAAAGTCAAAGTCAAAGACAAAGTCAAAGTCAAAGTCAAAGTCAAAGCCAAAGTCAAAGTCGAAGTCAAAGTCAAAGTCAAAGGCAAAGTCAAAGTCAAAGTCAAAGTCAAGGTCAAGGTCAAAGTCAAAGTCAAAGTCAAAGTCAAAGTCAAAGTCAAAGTCAAAGTCAAAGTCAAAGTCAAAGTAAAGGTCAAAGTCAAAGTCAAAGTCAAAGTCAAGGTCAAATTCAAGGTCAAAGTCAAAGTCAAAGTCAAAGTCAAAGTCAAAGTCAAAGTCAAAGTCAAAGTAAAGGTCAAAGTCAAAGTCAAAGTCACAGTCAAAGTCAAAGTCAAAGACAAAGTCAAAGTCAAAGTCAAAGTCAAAGCCAAAGTCAAAGTCAAAGTCAAAGTCAAAGGCAAAGTCAAAGTCAAAGTCAAAGTCAAAGCCAAAGTCAAAGTCAAAGTCAAAGTCAAAGTCAAAGTCAAAGTCAAAGTCAAAGTCAAAGTCAAAGTCAAAGTCAAAGTCAAAGTCAAAGTCAAAGTCAAAGTCAAAGTCAAAGTCAAAGTAAAGGTCAAAGTCAAAGTCAAAGTCAAGGTCAAAGTCAAAGTCAAAGTCAAAGTCAAAGTCAAAGTAAAGGTCAAAGTCAAAGTCAAAGTCAAGGTCAAATTCAAGGTCAAAGTCAAAGTCAAAGTCAAAGTCAAAGTCAAAGTCAAAGTCAAAGTCAAAGTCAAAGTCAAAGTCAAAGTCAAAGTAAAGGTCAAAGTCAAAGTCAAAGTCAAAGTCAAAGTCAAAGTCAAAGTCAAAGTCACAGTCAAAGTCAAAGTCAAAGACAAAGTCAAAGTCAAAGTCAAAGTCAAAGCCAAAGTCAAAGTCAAAGTCAAAGTCAAAGTCAAAGTCAAAGTCAAAGTCAAAGTCAAAGTCAAAGTCAAAGTCAAAGTCAAGGTCAAAGTCAAAGTCAAAGTCAAAGTCAAAGTCAAAGTCAAAGTCAAAGTCAAAGTCAAAGTCAAAGTCAAAGTCAAAGTCAAGGTCAAAGTCAAAGTCAAAGTCAAAGTCAAAGTCAAGGTCAAAGTCAAAGTCAAAGTCAAAGTCAAAGTCAAAGTCAAAGTCAAAGTCAAAGTCAAAGTCAAAGTCAAAGTCAAAGTCAAAGTCAAAGTCAAAGTCAAAGTCAAAGTCAAAGTCAAAGTCAAAGTCAAAGTCAAAGTCAAAGTCAAAGTCAAAGTCAAAGTCAAAGTCAAAGTCAAAGTCAAAGTCAAAGTCAAAGTCAAAGTCAAAGTCAAAGCCAAAGTCAAAGTCAAAGTCAAAGTCAAAGTCAAAGTCAAAGTCAAAGTCAAAGTCAAAGTCAAAGTCAAAGTCAAGGTCAAAGTCAAAGTCAGAGTCAAGGTCAAGGTCAAATTCAAGGTCAAAGTCAAAGTCAAAGTCAAAGTCAAAGTCAAAGTCAAAGTCAAAGTCAAAGTCAAAGTCAAAGTCAAAATCAAAGTCAAAGTCAAAGTCAGAGTCAAGGTCAAGGTCAAAGTCAAAGTCAAAGTCAAAGTCAAAGTCAAAGTCAAAGTCAAAGCCAAAGTCAAAGTCAAAGTCAAAGTCAAAGTCAAAGTCAAGGTCAAAGTCAAAGTCAAAGTCAAAGTCAAAGTCAAAGTCAAAGTCAAAGTCAAAGTCAAAGTCAAAGTCAAAGTCAAAGTCAAAGTCAAAGTCAAAGTCAAAGTCAAAGTCAAAGTCAAAGTCAAGGTCAAAGTCAAAGTCAAAGTCAAAGTCAAAGTCAAAGTCAAAGTCAAAGTCAAAGTCAAAGTCAAAGTCAAAGTCAAAGTCAAAGTCAAAGTCAAAGTCAAAGTCAAAGTCAAAGTCAAAGTCAAAGTCAAAGTCAAAGTCAAAGTCAAAGTCAAAGTCAAAGTCAAAGTCAAAGTCAAAGTCAAAGTCAAAGTCAAAGTCAAAGTCAAAGTCAAAGTCAAAGTCAAAGTCAAAGTCAAAGTCAAAGTCAAAGTCAAAGTCAAAGTCAAAGTCAAAGTCAAAGTCAAAGTCAAAGTCAAAGTCAAAGTCAAAGTCAAAGTCAAACCCAAAGTCAAAGTCAAAGTCAAAGTCAAAGTCAAAGTCAAAGTCAAAGTCAAAGTCAAAGTCAAAGTCAAAGTCAAAGTCAAAGTCAAAGTCAAAGTCAAAGTCAAAGTCAAAGTCAAAGTCAAAGTCAAAGTCAAAGTCAAAGTCAAAGTCAAAGTCAAAGTCAAAGTAAAGGTCAAAGTCAAAGTCAAGGTCAAAGTAAAGGTCAAGGTCAAAGTCAAAGTCAAAGTCAAAGTCAAAGTCACAGTCAAAGTCAAAGTCAAAGACAAAGTCAAAGTCAAAGTCAAAGTCAAAGCCAAAGTCAAAGTCAAAGTCAAAGCCAAAGTCAAAGTCAAAGTCAAAGTCAAAGTCAAAGTCAAAGTCAAAGTCAAAGTCAAAGTCAAGGTCAAAGTCAAAGTCAAAGTCAAAGTCAAAGTCAAAGTCAAAGTCAAAGTCAAAGTCAAAGTCAAAGTCAAAGTCAAAGTCAAAGTCAAAGTCAAAGTCAAAGTCAGAGTCAAGGTCAAAGTCAAAGTCAAAGTCAAAGTCAAAGTCAAAGTCAAAGTCAAAGTCAAAGTCAAAGTCAAGGTCAAAGTCAAAGTCAAAGTCAAAGTCAAAGTCAAAGTCAAAGTCAAAGTCAAAGTCAAAGTCAAAGTCAAAGTCAAAGTCAAAGTCAAAGTCAGAGTCAAGGTCAAAGTCAAAGTCAAAGTCAAAGTCAAAGTCAAAGTCAAAGTCAAAGTCAAAGTCAAAGTCAAAGTCAAGGTCAAGGTCAAAGTCAAAGTCAAAGTCAAAGTCAAAGTCAAAGTCAAAGTCAAAGTCAAAGTCAAAGTCAAAGTCAAAGTCAAAGTCAAAGTCAAAGTCAAAGTCAAAGTCAAAGTCAAAGTCAAAGTCAAAGTCAAAGTCAAAGTCAAAGTCAAAGTCAAAGTCAAAGTCAAAGTCAATGTCAAAGTCAAAGTCAAGGTCAAAGTCAAAGTCAAAGTCAAAGTCAAAGTCAAAGTCAAAGTCAAAGTCAAAGTCAAAGTCAAAGTCAAAGTCAAAGTCAAAGTCAAAGTCAAAGTCAAAGTCAAAGTCAAAGTCAAAGTCAAAGTCAAAGTCAAAGTCAAAGTCAAAGTCAAAGTCAAAGTCAAAGTCAAAGTCAAAGTCAAAGTCAAAGTCAAAGTCAAAGTCAAAGTCAAAGCCAAAGTCAAAGTCAAAGTCAAAGTCAAAGTCAAAGTCAAAGTCAAAGTCAAAGTCAAAGTCAAAGTCAAAGTCAAGGTCAAAGTCAAAGTCAGAGTCAAGGTCAAGGTCAAATTCAAGGTCAAAGTCAAAGTCAAAGTCAAAGTCAAAGTCAAAGTCAAAGTCAAAGTCAAAGTCAAAGTCAAAGTCAAAGTCAAAGTCAAAATCAAAGTCAAAGTCAAAGTCAGAGTCAAGGTCAAGGTCAAAGTCAAAGTCAAAGTCAAAGTCAAAGTCAAAGTCAAAGTCAAAGCCAAAGTCAAAGTCAAAGTCAAAGTCAAAGTCAAAGTCAAGGTCAAAGTCAAAGTCAAAGTCAAAGTCAAAGTCAAAGTCAAAGTCAAGGTCAAAGTCAAAGTCAAAGTCAAAGTCAAAGTCAAAGTCAAAGTCAAAGTCAAAGTCAAAGTCAAAGTCAAAGTCAAAGTCAAAGTAAAAGTAAAAGTAAAAGTAAAAGTAAAAGTAAAAGTAAAAGTAAAAGTAAAAGTAAAAGTAAAAGTAAAAGTAAAAGTAAAAGTAAAAGTAAAAGTAAAAGTAAAAGTAAAAGTAAAAGTAAAAGTAAAAGTAAAAGTAAAAGTAAAAGTAAAAGTAAAAGTAAAAGTAAAAGTAAAAGTAAAAGTAAAAGTAAAAGTAAAAGTAAAAGTAAAAGTAAAAGTAAAAGTAAAAGTAAAAGTAAAAGTAAAAGTAAAAGTAAAAGTAAAAGTAAAAGTAAAAGTAAAAGTAAAAGTTAAAGTAAAAGTAAAAGTAAAAGTAAAAGTAAAAGTAAAAGTAAAAGTAAAAGTAAAAGTAAAAGTCAAAGTCAAAGTCAAAGTCAAAGTAAAGGTCAAGGTCAAAGTCAAAGTCAAGGTCAAATTCAAGGTCAAAGTCAAAGTCAAAGTCAAAGTCACAGTCAAAGTCAAAGTCAAAGACAAAGTCAAAGTCAAAGTCAAAGTCAAAGTCAAAGCCAAAGTCAAAGTCAAAGCCAAAGTCAAAGTCAAAGTCAAAGTCAAAGTCAAAGTCAAAGTCAAAGTCAAAGTCAAAGTCAAAGTCAAGGTCAAAGTCAAAGTCAAAGTCAAAGTCAAAGTCAAAGTCAAAGTCAAAGTCAAAGTCAAAGTAAAGGTCAAAGTCAAAGTCAAAGTCAAAGTCAAGGTCAAATTCAAGGTCAAAGTCAAAGTCAAAGTCAAAGTCAAAGTCAAAGTAAAGGTCAAAGTCAAAGTCAAAGTCAAGGTCAAATTCAAGGTCAAAGTCAAAGTCAAAGACAAAGTCAAAGTCAAAGTCAAAGACAAAGTCAAAGTCAAAGTCAAAGTCAAAGCCAAAGTCAAAGTCAAAGTCAAAGTCAAAGTCAAAGTCAAAGTCAAAGTCAAAGTCAAAGTCAAAGTCACAGTCAAAGTCAAAGTCAAAGTCAAGGTCAAAGTCAAAGTCAAAGTCAAGGTCAAAGTCAAAGTCAAAGTCAAAGTCAAAGTCAAAGTCAAAGTCAAAGTCAAAGTCAAAGTCAAAGTCAAAGTCAAAGTCAAAGTCAGAGTCAAAATCAAAGTCAAAGTCAAGGTCAAATTCAAGGTCAAAGTCAAAGTCAAAGTCAAAGTCAAAGTCAAAGTCAAAGTCAAAGTCAAAGTCAAAGTCAAAGTCAAAGTCAAAGTCAAAGTCAAAGTCAAAGTCAAAGTCAAAGTCAAAGTCAAAGTCAAAGTCAAAGTCAAAGTCAAAGTCAAAGTCAAAGTCAAAGTCAAAGTCAAAGTCAAAGTCAAAGTCAAAGTCAAAGTCAAAGTCACAGTCAAAGTCAAAGTCAAAGTCAAAGTCAAAGTCAAAGTCAAAGTCAAAGTCAAAGTCAAAGTCAAAGTCAAAGTCAAGGTCAAATTCAAGGTCAAAGTCAAAGTCAAAGTCAAAGTCAAAGTCAAAGTCAAAGTAAAAGTCAAAGTCAAAGTCATAGTAAAAGTCAAAGTAAAAGTCAAAGTCAAAGTCAAAGTCAAAGTCAAAGTCAAAGTAAAGGTCAAAGTCAAAGTCAAAGTCAAAGTCAAAGTCAAAGTCAAAGTCAAAGTCAAAGTCAAGGTCAAATTCAAGGTCAAAGTCAAAGTCAAAGTCAAAGTCAAAGTCACAGTCAAAGTCAAAGTCAAAGTCAAAGTCAAAGTCAAAGTCAAAGTCAAAGTCAAAGTCAAAGTCAAAGTCAAAGTCAAAGTCAAAGTCAAAGTCAAAGTCAAAGTCAAAGTCAAAGTCAAAGTCAAAGTCAAAGCCAAAGTCACAGTCAAAGTCAAAGTCAAAGTCAAAGTCAAAGTCAAAGTCATAGTAAAAGTAAAAGTAAAAGTAAAAGTAAAAGTAAAAGTAAAAGTAAAAGTAAAAGTAAAAGTAAAAGTCAAAGTCAAAGTAAAAGTAAAAGTCAAAGTCAAAGTCAAAGTCAAAGTCAAAGTCAAGGTCAAATTCAAGGTCAAAGTCAAAGTCAAAGTCAAAGTCAAAGTCACAGTCAAAGTCAAAGTCAAAGACAAAGTCAAAGTCAAAGTCAAAGTCAAGGTCAAAGTCAAAGTCAAAGTCAAAGTCAAGGTCAAATTCAAGGTCAAAGTCAAAGTCAAAGTCAAAGTCAAAGTCAAGGTCAAATTCAAGGTCAAAGTCAAAGTCAAAGTCAAAGTCACAGTCAAAGTCAAAGTCAAAGACAAAGTCAAGGTCAAAGTCAAAGTCAAAGTCAAAGTCAAAGTCAAAGTCAAAGTCAAAGTCAAAGTAAAGGTCAAAGTCAAAGTCAAAGTCAAAGTCAAAGTCAAAGTCAAAGTCAAAGTCAAAGTCAAAGTCAAGGTCAAAGTCAAAGTCAAAGTCAAAGTCAAGGTCAAAGTCAAGGTCAAAGTCAAAGTCAAAGTCAAAGCCAAAGTCAAAGTCAAAGTCAAATTCAAGGTCAAAGTCAAAGTCAAAGCCAAAGTCAAGGTCAAAGTCAAGGTCAAAGTCAAAGTCAAAGTCAAAGTCAAAGTCAAAGTCAAAGTCAAAGTCAAAGTCAAAGTCAAAGTCAAAGTCAAAGTCAAAGTCAAAGTCAAAATCAAAGTCAAAGTCAAAGTCAAAGTCACAGTCAAAGTCAAAGTCAAAGTCAAAGTCAAAGTCAAAGTCAAAGTCAAAGTCAAAGTCAAAGTCAAAGTCAAAGTCAAAGTCAAAGTCAAAGTCAAAGTCAAAGTCAAAGTCAAGGTCAAAGTCAAAGTCAAAGTCAAGGTCAAAGTCAAAGTCAAAGTCAAAGTCAAAGTCAAAGTCAAAGTCAAAGTCAAAGTCAAAGTCTAAGTCAAAGTCAAAGTCAAAGTAAAGGTCAAAGTCAAAGTCAAAGTCAAAGTCAAAGTCAAGGTCAAGGTCAAATTCAAGGTCAAAGTCAAAGTCAAAGTCAAAGTCAAAGTCAAAGTCAAAGTCAAAGTCAAAGTCAAAGTCAAAGTCAAAGTCAAAGTCATAGTAAAAGTAAAAGTCAAAGTAAAAGTCAAAGTCAAAGTCAAAGTCAAAGTCAAAGTAAAGGTCAAAGTCAAAGTCAAAGTCAAAGTCAAAGTCAAAGTCAAAGTCAAGGTCAAATTCAAGGTCAAAGTCAAAGTCAAAGTCAAAGTCAAAGTCAAGGTCAAATTCAAGGTCAAAGTCAAAGTCAAAGTCAAAGTCAAAGTCAAAGTCAAAGTCAAAGTCAAAGTCAAAGTCATAGTAAAAGTAAAAGTAAAAGTCAAAGTAAAAGTCAAAGTCAAAGTCAAAGTCAAAGTCAAAGTCAAGGTCAAATTCAAGGTCAAAGTCAAAGTCAAAGTCAAAGTCACAGTCACAGTCACAGTCAAAGTCAAAAACAAAGTCAAAGTCAAAGTCAAAGTCAAAGTCAAAGTCAAAGTCAAAGTCAAAGTCAAAGTCAAAGTCAAAGTCAAAGTCAAAGTCAAAGTCAAAGTCAAAGTCAAAGTCAAAGTCAAAGTCAAAGTCAAAATCAAAGTCAGAGTCAAGGTCAAAGTCAAAGTCAAAGTCAAAGTCAAAGCCAAAGTCAAAGTCAAAGTCAAAGTCAAAGTCAAAGTCAAAGTCAAAGTCAAAGTCAAAGTCAAGGTCAAAGTCAAAGTCAAAGTCAAAGTCAAAGTCAAAGTCAAAGTCAAAGTCAAAGTCAAAGTCAAAGTCAAAGTCAAAGTCAAAGTCAAGGTCAAAGTCAAAGTCAAAGTCAAAGTCAAAGTCAAAGTCAAAGTCAAAGTCAAGGTCAAAGTCAAAGTCAAAGTCAAAGTCAAAGTCAAAGTCAAAGTCAAAGTAAAGGTCAAAGTCAAAGTCAAAGTCAAAGTCAAGGTCAAATTCAAGGTCAAAGTCAAAGTCAAAGTCAAAGTCAAAGTCAAAGTCAAAGTCAAAGTCAAAGTCAAAGTCAAAGTCAAGGTCAAATTCAAGGTCAAAGTCAAAGTCAAAGTCAAAGTCAAAGTCAAAGTCAAAGTCACAGTCAAAGTCAAAGTCAAAGACAAAGTCAAAGTCAAAGTCAAAGTCAAAGCCAAAGTCAAAGTCAAAGTCAAAGTCAAAGGCAAAGTCAAAGTCAAAGTCAAAGTCAAGGTCAAGGTCAAAGTCAAAGTCAAAGTCAAAGTCAAAGTCAAAGTCAAAGTCAAAGTCAAAGTAAAGGTCAAAGTCAAAGTCAAAGTCAAAGTCAAGGTCAAATTCAAGGTCAAAGTCAAAGTCAAAGTCAAAGTCAAAGTCAAAGTCAAAGTCAAAGTCAAAGTAAAGGTCAAAGTCAAAGTCAAAGTCAAAGTCAAGGTCAAATTCAAGGTCAAAGTCAAAGTCAAAGTCAAAGTCAAAGTCAAAGTCAAGGTCAAAGTCAAAGTCAAAGTCAAAGTCAAAGTCAAAGTCAAAGTCAAAGTCAAAGTCAAAGTCAAAGTCAAAGTCAAAGACAAAGTCAAAGTCAAAGTCAAAGTCAAAGCCAAAGTCAAAGTCAAAGTCAAAGTCAAAGTCAAAGTCAAAGTCAAAGTCAAAGTCAAAGTCAAAGTCAAAGTCAAAGTCAAAGTCAAAGTCAAAGTCAAAGTCAAAGTCAAGGTCAAAGGCAAAGTCAAAGTCAAAGTCAAAGTCAAAGTCAAAGTCAAAGTCAAAGTCAAAGTCAAATTCAAGGTCAAAGTCAAAGTCAAAGTCAAAGTCAAAGTCAAAGTCAAAGTCAAAGTCAAAGTCAAAGTCAAAGTCAAAGTCAAAGTCAAAGTCAAAGTCAAAGTCAAAGTCAAAGTCAAAGTCAAAGTCAAAGTCAAAGTCAAAGTCAAAGTAAAGGTCAAAGTCAAAGTCAAAGTCAAGGTCAAAGTCAAAGTCAAAGTCAAAGTCAAAGTCAAAGTAAAGGTCAAAGTCAAAGTCAAAGTCAAGGTCAAATTCAAGGTCAAAGTCAAAGTCAAAGTCAAAGTCAAAGTCAAAGTCAAAGTCAAAGTCAAAGTCAAAGTCAAAGTCAAAGTCAAAGTAAAAGTCAAAGTCAAAGTCAAAGTCAAAGTCCAAGTAAAAGTCAAAGTCAAAGTCAAATTCAAGGTCAAAGTCAAGGTCAAAGTCAAAGTCAAAGTCAAAGTCAAAGTCAAAGTCAAAGTCAAATTCAAGGTCAAAGTAAAAGTCAAAGCCAAAGTCAAGGTCAAAGTCAAGGTCAAAGTCAAAGTCAAAGTCAAAGTCAAAGTCAAAGTCAAAGTCAAAGTCAAAGTCAAAGTCAAAGTCAAGGTCAAAGTCAAAGTCAAAGTCAAAGTCAAAGTCAAAGTCAAAGTCAAAGTCAAAGTCAAGGTCAAAGTCAAGGTCAAAGTCAAAGTCAAAGTCAAAGTCAAAGTCAAAGTCAAAGTCAAAGTCAAAGTCAAAGTCAAAGTCAAAGTCAAAGTCATAGTAAAAGTAAAAGTAAAAGTAAAAGTAAAAGTCAAAGTCAAAGTCAAAGCCAAAGTCAAAGTCAAAGTCAAAGTCAAAGTCAAAAGTCAAAGTCAAAGTCAAAGTCAAAGTCAAAGTCAAAGTCAAAGTCAAAGTCAAAGTCAAAGTCAAAGTCAAAGTCAAAGTCAAAGTCAAAATCAAAGTCAAAGTCAAAGTCAAAGTCAAGGTCAAAGTCAAAGTCAAAGTCAAAGTCAAAGTAAAGGTCAAAGTCAAAGTCAAAGTCAAAGTCAAAGTCAAGGTCAAAGTCAAAGTCAAAGTCAAAGTCAAAGTCAAAGTCAAAGTCAAAGTCAAAGTCAAGGTCAAAGTCAAAGTCAAAGTCAAAGTCAAAGTCAAAGTCAAAGTCAAAGTCAAAGTCAAGGTCAAAGTCAAAGTCAAAGTCAAAGTCAAAGTCAAAGTCAAAGTCAAAGTCAAAGTCAAAGTCAAAGTCAAAGTCAAAGTCAAAGTAAAGGTCAAAGTCAAAGTCAAAGTCAAGGTCAAATTCAAAGTCAAGGTCAAAGCCAAAGTAAAAGTCAAAGTCAAAGTCAAAGTCAAAGTCAAAGTCAAGGTCAAATTCAAAGTAAAGGTCAAAGTCAAAGTAAAAGTCAAAGTCAAAGTCAAAGTCAAAGCCAAAGTCAAAGTCAAAGTCAAAGTCAAAGTCAAAGTCAAAGTCAAAGTCAAAGTCAAAGTCAAAGTCAAAGTCAAAGTCAAAGTCAAAGTCAAAGTCAAAGTCACATTCAAAGTCAAAGTCAAAGTCAAAGTCAAAGTCAAAGTCAAAGTCAAAGTCAAAGTCAAAGTCAAAGTCAAAGTCAAAGTCAAAGTCAAAGTCAAAGTCAAAGTAAAGGTCAAAGTCAAAGTCAAAGTCAAGGTCAAAGTCAAAGTCAAAGTCAAAGTCAAAGTCAAAGTCAAAGTCAAAGTCAAAGTCAAGGTCAAAGTAAAAGTCAAAGTCAAAGTCAAGGTCAAAGTAAAAGTCAAAGTCAAAGTCAAAGTCAAAGTCAAGGTCAAAGTAAAAGTCAAAGTCAAAGTAAAGGTCAAAGTCAAAGTCAAAGTCAAAGTCAAAGTCAAGGTCAAAGTCAAAGTCAAAGTCAAAGTCAAAGTCAAAGTCAAAGTCAAAGTCAAGGTCAAAGTCAAGGTCAAAGTCAAAGTCAAAGTCAAAGTCAAAGTCAAAGTCAAAGTCAAATTCAAGGTCAAAGTAAAAGTCAAAGCCAAAGTCAAGGTCAAAGTCAAGGTCAAAGTCAAAGTCAAAGTCAAAGTCAAAGTCAAAGTCAAAGTCAAAGTCAAAGTCAAAGTCAAAGTCAAGGTCAAAGTCAAAGTCAAAGTCAAAGTCAAAGTCAAAGTCAAAGTCAAAGTCAAAGTCAAGGTCAAAGTCAAGGTCAAAGTCAAAGTCAAAGTCAAAGTCAAAGTCAAAGTCAAAGTCAAAGTCAAAGTCAAAGTCAAAGTCAAAGTCAAAGTCATAGTAAAAGTAAAAGTAAAAGTAAAAGTAAAAGTAAAAGTCAAAGTCAAAGTCAAAGTCAAAGCCAAAGTCAAAGTCAAAGTCAAAGTCAAAAGTCAAAGTCAAAGTCAAAGTCAAAGTCAAAGTCAAAGTCAAAGTCAAAGTCAAAGTCAAAGTCAAAGTCAAAGTCAAAGTCAAAGTCAAAGTCAAAGTCAAAATCAAAGTCAAAGTCAAAGTCAAAGTCAAGGTCAAAGTCAAAGTCAAAGTCAAAGTCAAAGTAAAGGTCAAAGTCAAAGTCAAAGTCAAAGTCAAAGTCAAGGTCAAAGTCAAAGTCAAAGTCAAAGTCAAAGTCAAAGTCAAAGTCAAAGTCAAGGTCAAAGTCAAAGTCAAAGTCAAAGTCAAAGTCAAAGTCAAAGTCAAAGTCAAAGTCAAAGTCAAAGTCAAAGTCAAAGTCAAAGTCAAAGTCAAAGCCAAAGTCAAAGTCAAAGTCAAAGTCAAAGTCAAAGTCAAAGTCAAAGTCAAAGTCAAAGTCAAAGTCAAGGTCAAAGTCAAAGTCAAAGTCAAAGTCAAAGTCAAAGTCAAAGTCAAAGTCAAAGTCAAAGTCAAAGTAAAGGTCAAAGTCAAAGTCAAAGTCAAGGTCAAATTCAAAGTCAAGGTCAAAGCCAAAGTAAAAGTCAAAGTCAAAGTCAAAGTCAAAGTCAAAGTCAAGGTCAAATTCAAAGTAAAGGTCAAAGTCAAAGTAAAAGTCAAAGTCAAAGTCAAAGTCAAAGCCAAAGTCAAAGTCAAAGTCAAAGTCAAAGTCAAAGTCAAAGTCAAAGTCAAAGTCAAAGTCAAAGTCAAAGTCAAAGTCAAAGTCAAAGTCAAAGTCAAAGTCACATTCAAAGTCAAAGTCAAAGTCAAAGTCAAAGTCAAAGTCAAAGTCAAAGTCAAAGTCAAAGTCAAAGTCAAAGTCAAAGTCAAAGTCAAAGTCAAAGTAAAGGTCAAAGTCAAAGTCAAAGTCAAGGTCAAAGTCAAAGTCAAAGTCAAGGTCAAAGTCAAGGTCAAAGTCAAAGTCAAAGTCAAAGTCAAAGTCAAAGTCAAAGTCAAAGTCAAAGTCATAGTAAAAGTATAAGTAAAAGTAAAAGTAAAAGTCAAAGTCAAAGTCAAAGTCAAAGCCAAAGTCAAAGTCAAAGTCAAAGTCAAAAGTCAAAGTCAAAGTCAAAGTCAAAGTCAAAGTCAAAGTCAAAGTCAAAGTCAAAGTCAAAGTCAAAGTCAAAATCAAAGTCAAAGTCAAAGTCAAAGTCAAGGTCAAAGTCAAAGTCAAAGTCAAAGTCAAAGTCAAAGTCAAAGCCAAAGTCAAAGTCAAAGTCAAAGTCAAAGTCAAAGTCAAAGTCAAAGTCAAAGTCAAAGTCAAAGTCAAAGTCAAGGTCAAAGTCAAAGTCAAAGTCAAAGTCAAAGTCAAAGTCAAAGTCAAAGTCAAAGTCAAAGTCAAAGTAAAGGTCAAAGTCAAAGTCAAAGTCAAGGTCAAATTCAAAGTCAAGGTCAAAGTCAAAGTAAAAGTCAAAGTCAAAGTCAAAGTCAAAGTCAAAGTCAAGGTCAAATTCAAAGTAAAGGTCAAAGTCAAAGTAAAAGTCAAAGTCAAAGTCAAAGTCAAAGCCAAAGTCAAAGTCAAAGTCAAAGTCAAAGTCAAAGTCAAAGTCAAAGTCAAAGTCAAAGTCAAAGTCAAAGTCAAAGTCAAAGTCAAAGTCAAAGTCAAAGTCACATTCAAAGTCAAAGTCAAAGTCAAAGTCAAAGTCAAAGTCAAAGTCAAAGTCAAAGTCAAAGTCAAAGTCAAAGTCAAAGTCAAAGTCAAAGTCAAAGTCAAAGTCAAAGTCAAAGTCAAAGTAAAGGTCAAAGTCAAAGTCAAAGTCAAGGTCAAATTCAAGGTCAAAGTCAAAGTCAAAGTCAAAGTCAAAGTCAAAGTCAAAGTCAAAGTCAAAGTAAAAGTAAAAGTCAAAGTCAAAGTCAAAGTCAAAGTCAAAGTAAAAGTAAAAGTAAAGGTAAAAGTAAAAGTAAAAGTAAAAGTAAAAGTAAAAGTAAAAGTAAAAGTAAAAGTAAAAGTAAAAGTAAAAGTAAAAGTAAAAGTAAAAGTAAAAGTAAAAGTAAAAGTAAAAGTAAAAGTAAAAGTAAAAGTAAAAGTAAAAGTAAAAGTAAAAGTAAAAGTAAAAGTAAAAGTAAAAGTAAAAGTAAAAGTAAAAGTAAAAGTAAAAGTAAAAGTAAAAGTAAAAGTAAAAGTAAAAGTAAAAGTAAAAGTAAAAGTAAAAGTAAAAGTAAAAGTAAAAGTAAAAGTAAAAGTAAAAGTAAAAGTAAAAGTAAAAGTAAAAGTAAAAGTAAAAGTAAAAGTAAAAGTAAAAGTAAAAGTAAAAGTAAAAGTAAAAGTAAAAGTAAAAGTAAAAGTAAAAGTAAAAGTAAAAGTAAAAGTAAAAGTAAAAGTAAAAGTAAAAGTAAAAGTAAAAGTAAAAGTAAAAGTAAAAGTAAAAGTAAAAGTAAAAGTAAAAGTAAAAGTAAAAGTCAAGGTCAAAGTCAAGGTCAAAGTCAAGGTCAAGGTCAAAGTCAAGGTCAAAGTCAAAGTCAAAGTCAAAGTCAAAGTCAAAGTCAAAGTCAAAGTCAAAGTCAAAGTCAAAGTCAAAGTCAAAGTCAAAGTCAAAGTCAAAGTCAAAGTCAAAGTCAAAGTGAAAGTCAAAGTCAAAGTCAAAGTCAAAGTCAAAGTCAAAGTCAAAGTAAAGGTCAAAGTCAAAGTCAAAGTCAAAGTCAAAGTCAAAGTCAAAGTCAAAGTCAAAGTCAAAGTCAAAGTCAAAGTCAAAGTCAAAGTCAAAGTCAAAGTAAAGGTCAAAGTCAAAGTCAAAGTCAAGGTCAAATTCAAGGTCAAAGTCAAAGTCAAAGTCAAAGTCAAAGTCAAAGTCAAAGTCAAAGTCAAAGTCAAAGTAAAAGTAAAAGTAAAAGTAAAAGTAAAAGTAAAAGTAAAAGTAAAAGTAAAAGTAAAAGTAAAAGTAAAAGTAAAAGTAAAAGTAAAAGTAAAAGTAAAAGTAAAAGTAAAAGTAAAAGTAAAAGTAAAAGTAAAAGTAAAAGTAAAAGTAAAAGTAAAAGTAAAAGTAAAAGTAAAAGTAAAAGTAAAAGTAAAAGTAAAAGTAAAAGTAAAAGTAAAAGTAAAAGTAAAAGTAAAAGTAAAAGTAAAAGTAAAAGTAAAAGTAAAAGTAAAAGTAAAAGTAAAAGTAAAAGTAAAAGTAAAAGTAAAAGTAAAAGTAAAAGTAAAAGTAAAAGTAAAAGTAAAAGTAAAAGTAAAAGTAAAAGTAAAAGTAAAAGTAAAAGTAAAAGTAAAAGTAAAAGTAAAAGTAAAAGTAAAAGTAAAAGTAAAAGTAAAAGTAAAAGTAAAAGTAAAAGTAAAAGTAAAAGTAAAAGTAAAAGTAAAAGTAAAAGTAAAAGTAAAAGTAAAAGTAAAAGTAAAAGTAAAAGTAAAAGTAAAAGTAAAAGTAAAAGTAAAAGTAAAAGTAAAAGTAAAAGTAAAAGTAAAAGTAAAAGTAAAAGTAAAAGTAAAAGTAAAAGTAAAAGTAAAAGTAAAAGTAAAAGTAAAAGTAAAAGTAAAAGTAAAAGTAAAAGTAAAAGTAAAAGTAAAAGTAAAAGTAAAAGTAAAAGTAAAAGTAAAAGTAAAAGTAAAAGTAAAAGTAAAAGTAAAAGTAAAAGTAAAAGTAAAAGTAAAAGTAAAAGTAAAAGTAAAAGTAAAAGTAAAAGTAAAAGTAAAAGTAAAAGTAAAAGTAAAAGTAAAAGTAAAAGTAAAAGTAAAAGTAAAAGTAAAAGTAAAAGTAAAAGTAAAAGTAAAAGTAAAAGTAAAAGTAAAAGTAAAAGTAAAAGTAAAAGTAAAAGTAAAAGTAAAAGTAAAAGTAAAAGTAAAAGTAAAAGTAAAAGTAAAAGTAAAAGTAAAAGTAAAAGTAAAAGTAAAAGTAAAAGTAAAAGTAAAAGTAAAAGTAAAAGTAAAAGTAAAAGTAAAAGTAAAAGTAAAAGTAAAAGTAAAAGTAAAAGTAAAAGTAAAAGTAAAAGTAAAAGTAAAAGTAAAAGTAAAAGTAAAAGTAAAAGTAA